>NC_091396.1:27168096-27471126 GCF_032191515.1 Phaenicophaeus curvirostris | reverse complement strand
GGGACCCCAACTTCAGAAAACTGTCACCCACTTCTGCCTTGCTGAGTGGGGGTGCTTCTTCACAGCTGCATTGCAGCACACCGAAGTCCTTTTTTTTAAATACCTCCTTTCATGGCGCCTTTAACTGTTGCTTTTAACAAGTAAAAATCTGGCATTAATCAAATGTTCAACCCAGGTTTCTCAGTGCACAATTCTCTGGCTTGGCACAGTTCCCCTCTAACCACTGCACTCCATCATCCCAGCATAGCCACAGACACTGGTTTTATAGTTGATATAAGGTCACTGAAACCATCTAGACAAACAGGCACAGGCTGGACGAAACAGAACAGGTTTTAAATTTCTCTCTTCCTCTATAGATCTTGGTGGGTAAGTCACGGGCACTCCTTATGCATTCTTTACAGCTCCTTTCCCTGTCCCAGATGTGACCCACTCCCAGCTCATCCACTGGCTATCATATCCACAAGAGATCATTTCCCAATGTGCCACTTACAAAAAGGAAATGAAGTATTTTAAATGTGCATTTCCATGTCGTTTATAAATCTGCATTGCACTGCCTTCCACTATGCATCTGGCAGATCCTTTCCAGGGCTGACAGGAGCAAAAGCCAGACTCCTCTGCACGTATATATGGAATGCAGCCAAACAAATGCTATTTCTGACAGGAGGAGATACCATCAGGGGAAGACAAGGTGCATGCAGCTGCAGCTACAGTGGCTTTAGATGCACTGCAGTGTGATCCAGAGCCGTGGCAGGCAACGGGAGTTCGTCAGTTGTCCCTCATGGACAACCTGCACGTCCAAAAATGGGTGGTTTTCTCCATATGACATCAACCGAGACTTGTCCAATGCAGCGAATATCTTGAACGTCAGATTCAGCAATCCCCAATTGTTCTAGAAAATCTCAGCTTTGGGGCTTTTCTTCTCTCTGCATTCAGACACCAAGCCCTCTTCCCTGCTCTGCAGTCCCTCTAACCAACCTCTTACACAACCTGAGCTCCTTGCAACTGGAGTGGAGTTTTGCAGACCCTAAAGAGCAGCAAGCTTGTCCTGGCAGGAGCTGAGGTGCAAATATAAAACAAAAGTTGATGCTTCAAGTGTGCTCACTTACCAGTTAGCAGGATTTTATGAAGCATTTAAAATACCTCCTGCTTTAGGGCATACTGAAACGGATCAAATGAGATGAGCCTCACAAGGCAAAGGGTGTCACGAGAGACGATGCAAATATGCAAAGATGGTGCAGTACACCAGTCCTGGTCACCAGGAGAACAGGTGGATGCGCTGAGCGCTGGATGCAGCCAGGAGGAAGAAATATTGACAGCGCGGGGAGCCTGCAGGAGGCTGCACTTGTTGGGGGCAGATGAAACCGCAGGAAAGGCTCAGGCGGCAGGGAGGGGAGCAAGGGGCAGGAGCAGCCGGGCGGCTCCATTTCTTCCGCCAAGCCCTCCGGGAGAAAGGAGGTGAAGGCGGGCAGCGGGGCTGGGGCAGGTCCCACCGCGGGGACCGGGGGGCGGCTGCAGGGGCCGGGGCAGCCCCGGGGCTCGGGGCCGGCAGCGCCGCCTTCGAGCGTCCAGCGGCCGGCGAGGGGAGCGGGAATCGCCGGGCAAGCTGGGCTGGCCGCTCGGCGAGGGAGCGCTCCCCGGGGCAGCCTTCACCCCCCTCCTCCTCGCCCCGCCGGGCTCCGCCAGCCCGGGGAGAGGCGGGAGGCGGCCGGGGCTGCGCGCCGAGGGGCTCGGTCCGAGACAGGCACCGCGGGGAGGGCAAGGAGAAACCCCTCACCCCGTGTCGGGGAGGGTCCGGGGGGGTGTCATCCCCCCTCCTCCGCCTCGTCTTTCTCTCCTCCCCTCCGCCGCCTCCCTCCTTCCCTCCCTCACCGCCCGCCCTGCCCGCCTGGGATGCCGGAGGGAGCCGGGTTCGCCCCGGTCCCGGCGCGGGGGGCGGCCCGGGAGGGCTCTGCCGGCTCGGGGCCCCGCCGCCCCCGCCGGTGAGGATGGCCAAGGATGTCCTCGGAGCGGGGAGCCGAGCCGGCTGCTGAGGGCGGCCCGGGCGGCGCCCCCGTGCCGGCCGCCGGGCGGGAGGAGGTGAGCGGGGCTGCGGGGCTGGCGGGAGAGCGCAGAGGCGGCCCTTGGCGGGGACGGGAAAGGCTGCCCCAGCTAGGGGGTCGCTGCGGGGCGCGGGCAGCTGCGGCGCCTCTGCAGCCCGCACGGTCCCTGCGGCGGGGCGGGACCCCCGCGCCCGCAGCGGCTCCGAACCCCCAGCACCGGCTCCGGACCCCCTACAGCCGCTCCGACACCCCAACACCGGCTCCGACCTGCCCGCAGCGGGGCTTTGCCGACGGGCTGCCGGGCTCCGGGCCGGGGGAGAAAGGGGGAGCTTCTCCGGTGGAAGTTGGGCTAAATAAACCCCTTGGGGGTGGGTCTGGGAGAACCCACCGCTTCCCTAGGACTTACAGAAAAAAAAAAAAAAAAGGCGTTGGTGTTGCTGGAAGGAGGGGCACATCGAGTGTGGGGAGGAGGTTGCATCCCGGTCCCCATGGCTTGCAGATGTTTGGGACCGAAGGAGGAGCTCGCCCTTCTCCTTTTCCCTCGGGCCCTAAGCGCTCCCGTTGCCTGATCCGCAACAGAAAACGCTGTAGAAAATACAGCTTTAATATACGTTTCTTCAGATCAGCTGCGAAGCTCTTACCGTGGCTTTGCAGATCATAGCGAGGGGATGATGGATGTGTCTGAGGGTTGACACGAGAAATCCCGAGCCACAAGGCACCGGGCAGACAGAACCACGGGGCTGTAGGGCAGTAAGCGCAGTGCGTGTGCAACCCAGCACGTTTGGGGCAGCAAACTGCCCTATATTAGGAATGCCTGAGTTTTTCTCCTACGCCTGTTGTAGCCTTTGCTCCCAGCTGTTCTGACAGGTCTGCCATTTACGTCGCAGAATCTACGTGCAGATCATGGAAGTGACTGAACGTCCTTCAAAAGGCAGAGTTAAAACCAAATGTATGCGCTTCCAGGGATGCACAGAGCAGCCCTAAAGCAGGCAGAGAAAACGGAAAACAGAAGTGAAGGCAACCCCGGATCATTGCTGTGTGGAGTCAGTCTGCTTAAAGCTCCTGTTAGCGGGCTCCACGGCTTGTCAACAGGCTCGTGGTCCTGTAGTCAAAATCCAGTAGCCTCAACAAAGCCTTCATGAACTTGCAGTGTACTCAGGCTAAAACCAAACAGCACTTTTTAAAGTACCTGTAATAGAAAATAGACTTTGCGGCTCAGATTGAAAAAACTGTCCTCTGTGGGTGAAAATTAGGGTTTTCTCCCATACAATTGCTTTTTAAACACCTGTCACACAGTTCACCACAGCTTTTTGCTGGATCCAGTGTGTAGCTGCTGTTCCAGCAGTAGAGCTCCCCGATGTAATTACAGCCCTGCAAAAGATCAATAGATGGATAATGCTGGAAGGGATTTTTTATTTATTTATTTGGTCTATGACCAGGAGCTGCAGAAGGCTTTCCAATATATTAAGTCCACCATAAAAACAACCAAGACATTTCTAGGCATAAGAGCACTCAATCTCTCTGCTAAGCGTATTATATCTTGCTTCACTCATCCTGTTCTCAGCTTTTCTTCCGTTCCAACACAAACGTTTGCATGTTTGAATCTATATCTCAAATGCCTATAACAGCGATATCCTAACACTGCAGCTCTACAATACTGTTCTTTTCTTCCTGTTTCCTTCATCTCCATGTAAATAGTCCTTTTGCGCTTGGACCTGCAGTTACGTTTAAATGCCCAGTATTAAATGGACATTTCATAGGCTTCTCTATTCATCTTGTCATTTATGGATTTCACGTAGATCAAGTACATGGACTTAAATATTAACAGTGACTTAAAATTGCCTTTATTTGGTAATAAATCAATGTGAGATAAAACTCTAAGCTAGTAACAGAGAATGTGTCAGAAGTCTGGTTTTACTCTCGAAAGCTGGACAAGTGAAGGTACAGCTGTGGAGCAGAGGTGGTTTGGTTACCTGCCACTGCCCTCATCCTCTTTTCCCAAGGACCACTTAGGTTTGCTGCTGACTTTGCTGAATATCAGAGCAAGCCTTTGGATTACCTGCCAGGATTCTGGTTTGATTTTTTTTCAGTATCAATTGCTTGAGCTGGATGACCTGGAACAGCAGTGCTTTTGGTGGTGCCGTAGGATTTTACCATCCTATCAATTCTTGCAAAAAAAGAATCAAGATCTTTGAGGGGAGGGAATGTAAAGGACATGTTTTTTCCAGACATCTCAGCATTTACTGCTGTAGATTGATTCCCTGGACATATTTTCCCTTATTTTCCTTCCTGAGGCAGCAGAACCTGCTGCTCTGTACTGCCCTGGTTACACTGTGGGATGGTGGTTTTTCTTGTCTTACTTATTCGTGTGACAGCCTACACCTACACTGAAGAGTTGGTAGGGACTTTTTTGCATTTCTACCAATTTACACCTCAGTTGGGAAATAGTCTTAAATATTTAAATCTTTGGAACTTAGTTGGAAAAATTTTTTTCCTTTTTCATGAAAGGGAAGCTGATGAGAACAAACGTAATTTGTTTGCCACCATAGCCAAGTAATCACTGAAGAAAGCTGAAAGCAGCTACAACCTGACATTTTGAAATACGTATTTGCCTTATCTGTACTGGCAGAGTCAAACAGCAGTTGTCCATGCCTGGGTTTATCTTCTCTTCCATATTTAGGAGATTTAATTGTGCATTACATACTATAATCAGTTAAGCTATTTAAATAAAAGAGGGAAAACCTCATGGGTCGATGTTCCTGAAACGCATGATCCTCAGCTCACTGATGGAGATTTTACTGAAGAGGCCACTTAAAACTGTTTTCAACTGCAAAGTGCAACAGGAGCTCATTTCAAAAGTGCTATTTGTGGTCACAAAAGGTCCGAGGGGTGTTATAAGTTAAGAAAACATACATATTGCTGGTTTTGCAGGCTACAGCTTTACAGGTGGCCAGGTCAAAAGACAGCTGGGTTCTTTCCTCTTAAGCTTGCCACTGGAGAGACACCCTCTACTTGTGGGATTGACTCCCTTTAGTGTTCTAGCTTTCTTATCCCTTTTCCCCAATAAACACATCTATTTTATCTGTCAAGGCTTATTTTATGGCATTGAAAACCTCAGGCACAAAGCCCTGTATAGCTTAGACTGGGTTGCTTTAAACTGTCCCCATCTATGGCCTGAGGCATACTCATGGGTCCGAGAGGTGGTGGACGAAGTAAGACAGGCAACCCTCACAGGTTTATCAGGACTGCTGCAGGTGCACTTTTCTCACTAATGGATCCCCACGATCTGATGAACACTGCTCTGTCACACATCTGCAGGAGCCTCTGTGCTCCCCACTGCCTCTCTGATGACCTCATCTTCCTCTGGAGGCTCGTTGTCATCCCCAGACTTCTGTGCTCAAGAGAAGCAAATCCAGGAGCGTGAGATGGAGGGGAGAGAGGGCATGGCCTGTGATGGTGGTTAGTATTTCTTCTCCACCACCTTTTAATCAGAAGCCATGGAGGAACCATTGCCAGAGAGGGGCTATTTCATAGAATCGTAGAATAGCTTGAGTTGATTGGGACCTTAAAGATCATCTAGTTCCAACCTCTTTGCCATGGGCAGGGACACCTCCCACTAGATCAGGCTGTCCACAGCCCCATCCAACCTGGCCTTGAACACCTCCAGGCATGAGGCAGCCACATCTTTCCTGGGCAACCTGTGCCACTGCCTCACCACTCTCATAGTTAAGAAATTCCTCCTTATGTCTAGTCTAAATCTGCCCCTCTCCAGTTTATAGCCATTGCCCTTAGTCCTTTCACTACAAACCTTTGTAAACAGTCCCGCCCCAGCTTTCTCTTAGCCCCCTTCAGGTACTGGAAGGTCTCTATAAGTTCTCCTCGGACCTTGTAAACCTCCCTGCCAAGAGCTGCACAGGCCACTGACCCAGTAGTCTGGAAATGTGAGATGTGGCTCCTGGGGAAGCTCTGCTTTTCCTTCCCCTCAGCTTTCCTAAACCTCTTTCAAAAGACCTGTTCTGCTAACACCCTGAATGATAGCTGTTGGTTACTAAGTGAGTATGACTGACCAAACAGTTGTTTTTTATACAGTGCTTTATATTCCCCTTCTTATGTGAAGGTCAAACAGGAAAAGCCCCTTTCCACCCCTCCTATCCTTGGTTTGTTTGTCAGACATAAACCATTGAGTGGATCTCATTCCGTGATCCAAATGGTCTCCCTCAGAGACAAAGGAAAAAGTCAAGCAGTAGTAGCATCGAAGGAGCTGGAAAGCTTTTTTTCATGATCCTGTAGTTTGAGGCAATATTTGCATTGCAGATGCTGTCATAAGAAAACCTGTGCTGAGGCATCGCATCTTTCTTCTGCTTCTGTTGTTTTTGTTGTCCCACTTTATCTTCCGATCACGCATCTGTTCTTGATGCCCTGAAGTTGGCTGTCTTCTCTGTACTTCACACAGGGAGCTATCAGGAGTTTAAAAAAATAGATGGGAAACATCAAATGGATGTACCTGAACTCTGAGGGGCAACCTGGGCTCTATCTGTGTGGGCTTCTACAGGCAAAATCTTCTGTCCTCTGGCAGAGAGGGCTTCCTTACCATCATGGCCGAGACTGAAGTGAGTTGCTCCTTCTGACTGACTTTCCCAAATCCTTCCACCAAGGTAATTTTCTTACAGGAGAAATGGGCTGGAGCAACTGCGCAGCTTGTGGAGCTCTGCCATTGGAGGCTTATAAGGAAAATTTAGGCAAACAACTCTTAAGTATGTAGATATTGTGTCATGGCAGAGTGAGAGACTAGGTGACTAGGTGGTAGGTCCTCTCCAGACCTGGTTTCTAGTGCTCTTCTCTGAAGTGGACATACAACCAGTGGAAAAGTAATGAGTCTGCACACTGTTTTGAAGCCCCAAATACTCTCCTTCGTTTCCCTTTCTTGCTTCAGAGACCCCAGGGTTTGATCTCCCTCCAGAAGGGAAGAGTGGATCCCAAGGATGCTTTTCAAACAGTGCAAGAGTGTAGTAGGAGGTACCTTCTGCCCAGGAACAGAGCATGAGGCTTCCTCTCATCTTATTCTACTCACTGGAAGAAAATAATTCAAATAATTTCCAGTGACAAGTGACAATGCAGAAACAGAGATTAGAAAGAGTAGTCCACCCTGAGTGTTTCTAGGTGTGTCCTAACACATGGCCATGAGTTAATGCCAACAATAGTGACTGCTGAACTATTGTTCACACTGTAAGGACCTATCAATTGTTATAGTGATACTGTCATGACACTATAGATAAGGCTGTGTTTGATTTTTCACTTACAGCAGGAGTTCTACTTTTCGGAAAAAAAGTGGTTAAGTAGTTAATTAGTTTTTAAGTTCTAATCACAGAAAATATAGTGCACTTGAGAGTTCACTTACAGACTCTAATCCTTCACCAGGCTCCTCTGAGCTTAAGAACTGTAAAGTTAAAAATAGCACATAGTGAAACTTTGTTGAGGTCACAGTTGCTGTAATGGCTTTTTTAACTATGCAAAACTCTAGTGGGTAACTTCATTTAAGCAGCAGTGCATAAAAGAGCCAATGAGATATTATAGAGGGGATGCTGCCAGCAGCAGACCTGGCAGGGTCTCTGCCAACAGGAGCCCACAGCGCAGGTTGGGGGTAGAGGCTGCCTCCAAGAGCCACCCATGCCTGGCCCTCCCTGAGCGCTGAACGCTCTGCCCACAGCATGTTTTAGCCGCAGTCGCAAAAGCAAGGTGCCCGAGATGGGCAGGACAGATGGTGAATGGGAAGGCTGGAGGAGCCTGGCTGCATGTGGTACCCACAGCTTGTCTGTACTGCGAGGCTTGGCAGCCTTTCCAGAGCAGAGTTACAGTTGTGAAGTGGTGTCTGGTGCACCTGGCTGCCACTCTCATGGTGCCATGCGTGCCTCTAGGAGAGGACAGAGGGGATTATGCCCCATGAAATACCCAGCCTTTTAACTTTCACCTCAGGTGAATAACGTACAGGGAATCTCAACTCACATGCAGCACTGTTTCTATATGGCTGATGTATTGCACATCCTAATTCAGCATCCACCTAATGAAGGCCTTGTTAAAGAAAGATTGGCCATACTGGGCCTCAGGGAAGACAGAGGCTGGAAATAGCTGGCTGGTGAGAGCGGGGACCAGTGATAGCTTAGAGAAAAGGGCAGAGAGCGGGTCACAAAGGGTCACGCTCTGGCGGGGAAGCTAATGGTAACTAATTGGAGTGGTTTGCAAATGTGGAGTCTGCATAACGTGATTCTAGCAGGGAAGAGGATGGGCTTGATGAGAGACTTTTGCAGGTCACAACATATTGGGCTGTGGGAAAGGAGTGATTTGTGCCCATGCATTTCTGGCCAGAGGCTGCCTTTATATCCATGCAATTGATTGCCCTTAGGAGCTGGACTAGGAATTGTAGGGTAGGTCTTTCAATTAGTGTGGTAGCAGAAGTGATTCAGCACAAGTCATGAGCATCTTTGAGTAGCTCTCGCAAACCAGCGCAGTGTATCCTGGAGGACAAGAGCTAGAAGAGGTTGAATGCCTGTGGACACAAGCCATGTCATCTCCTCTAGTCCGCGATGGGCAGGAACACCGTCAGTCACCACAGAGGCTGAGGGGGTGACATCTGCCGGCATGGTGCTGCCTGCATGGAATTCCCTCTGAGGACTAAAAAGGTGGAGAAAACTCCCCCATGGCTGCCTGGTGGTGAAGTGGATGGCAAGAAGTGTCAATAGGTGGTGGAGGAAGCCTGTAGTGATAAAAGCATGTGATAAAAGGGTGGAAATAGCAGTCTGCCTGCTGGCCTGAGGTGTGCCATGGGCCTTTATAGGGGACTGTCTGTCAGCAGGCCAGGGCAGGAGCTAAATCCCCTGGTTCCCACTGGCTGGTCCTCAGAGTGGCAGGATACAGCAGCTCACCTGCAGATAAGAGTCCTTCCCAGAGAGTTTTGCTCAATGCGTATGTGAAAGCACTTTATAAATGCTATTTTTTCAGTGTCTTTGGGAGGTATAAAAAGGTGAGTTGAAACCATGCCATGGGTCGAAGTCAAGAGACTGCACCTAATGAGACCGCACACTGGTGAGACCGCACCTCGAATACTGTGTTCAGTTCTGGGCCCCTCACCACAAGAAGGATGTTGAGGCTCTGCAGCGAGTCCAGAGAAGAGCAATGAAGCTGGTGAAGGGGCTGGAGAACAAGCCTTATGAGGAGCGGCTGAGAGAGCTGGGGTTGTTTAGCCTGGAGAAGAGGAGGCTGAGGGGAGACCTCATTGCTCTCTACAACTACCTGAAAGGAGGTTGTGGAAAGCAGGGTGCTGGCCTCTTCTCCCAAGTGACAGGGGACAGGACGAGAGGGAATGGCCTCAAACTCTGCCAGGGGAGGTTCAGGCTGGACATTAAGAAAAAATTTTTCACGGAAAGGGTTATTGGGCACTGGAACAGGCTGCCCAGGGAGGTGGTTGAGTCACCTTCCCTGGAGGTGTTTAAGGGATGGGATGGGTGGACGAGGTGCTGAGGGGCATGGTTTAGTGTTTGATAGGAATGGTTGGACTCGATGATCCCGTGGGTCTTTTCCAACCTGGTTATTCTATGATTCTATGAAATAAGATCCAAATGTCCTGGCACCCAGGATCCCTTTTAACCATTAGGTGTTTGAATGAATTTCCAGTGAAATTTTCTTTTGCTATGCTGTCACATGTTATTGCAGAATGTGTTGCAGAGAGAGAAGAAAGAAGCAAGAGGGAGAGAGAAGGAATATTTATGATGAAATGTCATTTCTCACAGGGGAGCACTAGCTGCTGGAATACTACCACATCTTAACGAGAGCACCATTATAAAAAGACCTGACAGCACTGAGGTCCCAGCTGTGTTCAAAAAGGTGCAGAGACAGGGAAACACGCTGCTTGAATCTGACAGAGCAGCTGAAGCCCAAGCAGTGGCTGGGTGTTATTCTGAGGGATGCTTAGCTCAGCAGCACCAGGGGCCTGGCATGGCCACAGCCTAAGCTGCGGCAGCCTAGCACCATAGGTCTGGCAGGTCCTCTCCTTGAGCGTGGCTAGGAGGTCACGCACGGGAAGGTTAGAAGTTAAGAGATCAAATCACAGACCCACTTTGTTCTGGGTTTGCTAAGTAAAAGAATGACCTTGCAAAAAAAAAAAGCAAGAATAAAAATAAAACTTAATGGTTCTGTATGGAGCTTGATTCATGGTTCCCTTTGAAAGACATCCCCAAACTTCACTGGAGCTTCAATCAGTCCTGGATCATATTTCTTCTGAGGACTTGAGAGATGTTTCTATCCCCCATTTAAATCTCAAGGTGTTCCTTCATAGTAAGCAAAGATTAAATGGTATCAATAATAATGAGCTATTTTTCTCATTTGCAAAGTCTCTAAAGAGAGGCATTCAACAACTTCGAATAGCTGTTCAGGAACTAACACTCCTCAGGATTCCTCATCACCAGACTGTCTCCTCCTGGGTCCCTGCTTTCCCGATCAGGGAAACTAATCTGTGGCTGTTGTCCAGCCTGGCTCCGGGTCAGTTCCTTGCTTCCCTATGTCAAGACTGAGGGAAGGTTGGGCAGGATGCACAGGAACCGTGGCAATGCTGAAAACGCCAAAGTACAGGACATGCATTCTTCAAGAGTGGGGAGAGCATCTGTGACCCAGACATGGGAAGGGACAAGCTTTAGTACAACCTATGGCTCTAACATCTGCTACTGCAGGCTACTTGGCTACCACCAGCCTCTTCTCCAACTGATTGTGCCTCCTCGATGCCTGGAGAGCTGCATCTTGTGAGCAAAGGTGGATGCAAAATAGATACTACAGGATTCCTGTTGAATCCAGCTGGGAGTTTGTCAAGCGCATGGAGGCTGGCAGCTAGCTCTCTCTCCCCTCTCCACTGTCCTCATCACTCCCAGACTGAAGCAACAGGAGCTGGTCCCACCAGCCCTCCTGTTTCCCCTTGCCTGGAATCAGTTTTCCCTTCACATCAGCAAAGCTGTGGGTAACACATGTGCCATCAGCAAGTTGCACCTGGATGATCCCCCGTGGCTGCTCTACCTCTGTATCACCTGTGGCTTGTCCACGTTTGGCTTTCACTGGCAGCAGAACATTAGAGCCAGCCCCTGCAGAGGTGAGGATCACTCTGTTCTGCAGCCACAGGATGGACAGATGGACAGACAGACACGCTGCTGTCAGCCCTTCTAGGAGCATCTTGCAATGTGGAAGGAGAGACAAGGGCACGTGCTCAGAAATCTTTGGATGAGCTGGCCACTGGCTGTGGTGGGGGACAAGTGGCTGGCTAAGCATCTTGCAATGTGGAAGGAGAGACAAGGGCACGTGCTCAGAAATCTTTGGATGAGCTGGCCACTGGCTGTGGTGGGGGACAAGTGGCTGGCTAAGCATGAAGCAAGCTGCAAAATACCAAGTGGCACGACTGTGGCTCATACCAATTACTTGGTCTTGCTAATCTGGCAGCAGCTGGGAGCTGCATCCCAATAACTTTCCTGAGGCTATGTGATGTTTTTATCAGTTAGCCAATAAATGTTGAGGCAGCCCACATTGTTATACCTGTTATTTACCCTTTGCCTACAAGGAACCACAAATATTCAAGGCAGGGGACTGGTATGCTTCAAGTGTATGTTTGAAGTGGTTGAAGTTGTCGCTGTCTGAACATGAGCCAGCTCAGGTGGCCAAGAAGGCCAACAGCATCCTGGCTTTTATCAAAAACTATGTGGCCAGCAGCAGTAGGGAAGTGACCCTGTCCCAGTACTTGACTCTGCTGAGGTGAGACCTTGAATCCTATGTTCAGTTTTAGGCCTCTCAATACAGGAAAGACATTGAGCTGCTGTAGAGTGTCCAGAAGAGGGCAGTGAAACCAGTGAAGGGGCTGAAGGAACTGGAGCTGTTTAGTCTGGAGAAGAGGAGGCTGAGGGGAGACCTTATTGCTCTCTACAACTACCTGAAAGGAGGTTGCAGAGAGGTGGGTGTTGGTGTCTTCTTTCAAGTAACTAGCAGTAGGATGAGAGGAAATGGCCACAAATTGCACCAGTGGAGGTTTAGATTTGGTATTAGAAAAAATTCTTTACCAAAATGGTGGTCAAATATTGGAATAAGCTGCTTAAGGAAGTGGTGGAGACTCTTTCCTTGGAGGTGTTCAGAAAACATGTAGATGTGGCTCTTTGGGACATGGTTTAGTAGGCATGATGGGCTGACAACTGGACTGGATGATCTTAGAGGTCTTTTCCAGCCTTAATGATTCTATGAAAAAGAAGCATTCTTGGAGCTACTCGCTTGCTCTAAGGCAGCTTAAAACCCAATTTTTCTTTCCTGAGGAACTCATTCCCAGCATTGAAATCACTGTGAAAAATCCTGCTCCCCTAGAATATGCTCTTTGTGTTGCTGCTGAGTCAAAAGCCACTGGCAGCGATATTAGCAATTTGGAGGGAAAAGGTATAATATCTAAGTGTAGCATTTCTGTGAGCTCTTTAGAAGCTGCCACTAAAATAGCCCTGGTCTCTATTTTGCAAATGGTGACCACCTTGTTCCTAGGATTCCTTGGTGCTGAAGATGTAACTGCATGGCTTTCCTTGGAGCAGCATGCAGGAACATCACCTTTTTACGTGGCCAGGGCCAAATTCTTCATGCCTCTTACCTGTGTACCCTTGTATTTTAGTGAATGGCTTTCCCATAATACTGCAATGTGCAGTGTATATATTGACTTGGACCCAAATGTCTTTGTTTTCCAGGACTTTATTTATTTCTGCTAAAATAACTCAAACTATCCTGCAAGAGCTACAGCTGAATTTGACATTTCAGAGGACTGGAGGCTCCTTCTGTCCTGACCTCTGCTTTCATCATCTTCAGGTGGTTGCTTGAATTCACAAGGATAACTGGTGTGAAATAAGAGGCTGTCTTTGTATGGTATTTCAGGGGCATCCTAGCACCAAAAATCCACATGAATCAACAAGTTTTTTGCGTTTTTATGATTTGTCTTGTCATGTGATAGGCTCTGCTGGGGAGAGAATTTAATGCTACCATTTTGTACACCTTCCCAAGCTGAGATGTTTCTCCTGACAGCTCTGTTGGTGGAAAGAGATTAAATATCTTCAGGGACTTGAACAATAAGAAACCAATCAGTCCCTGTTCACCGTGGGAGGGCAATTGCTGAAGCAGACGCCTGAGTCAGTGATGCTGCAAACATGTGGAGCTCATGCACATTATTTTTTTTCAAGCAAGTAATGTAATGTCTGCTTGGCACTGGCATCATGGTCCCTGCTTGCAGGAAGCTTTCATTCTCACAGGAGTTTCATGGCAGAAGAGCAAATGGTGCATCCAAAACATTCATACAGAAACCAATGTGCTACGTGTGCAAGTACTAGAGGGAGATTCTCTTTGATGCAAACCAGACTTTTTCTCTTGTCTTCTATCCCTTATATTTCTCTTTCCCCCTGTGCTGGCAGCTGTGCTGAAAGCACTTGCTACTGGCTCAGCATGAGCTAGGTGTAATGGGCTCCTTGCTGTTCAAGATAGATGACAGGAGAGATTTTGTTTCCTGCTCCCTGGGAGGGGATTTATGAGATGACTGTTGTAATAGCTCCCTTTTCCCTCACCAGGCCTTATTATCAATGCCCCGTGCAGTGCCCAGATTCGGTCATATGGTGGAGGAGCACTTCTGCCTGTCATACGGCAACGTCTGGTTTAGCACAGCCCCAATGAATATCTGACCTGGAAGACAATAAGAGGTTTTACCCTGACTCTTCTCCTACAGCTATCTTCTTCTTGGTTGCCCCAGACTTCTTGGGCCAGTCTTTCACCAGGATCACTTCAGGAGCTGGAATATGATATCCGCACCCATGTCTGATGTGGCTGCCTGGGGGCAGGGGACAGAGATTTCATTGCTCTTCTTGCAGTGTCCCTGTCCACTGCACAAATGGTGAAGCCTTTCTCAGCACCAGAAGTAACCTCAATTATAGTTAAAAGCAGAGCCTGGGGCATGCCTAGCAGCAACTCTGTGGTCCTGTCTGGTGGAACATTTTCCACTGCCTCATCTTTACCAAGATGGAGGAGTCTCCTACAGTTAGAAACAAAAATCTGCTTTCATCCCAGCCTGTCACCACCTGCCAAAGTGTGTGACTTGGGGTTATTGATTATTATTTCCCTTTTGTGTATCTCATTGGGATATATTCATCACAAACATAAATCTACAGAGGCAAATGAAATTATGACTGATATTAATTTATCCACCTTTTTTCCTTATTTCTTCTCTACTTTTATTTCTTTTCTTCCAGTCTTCTGTCAGTGTTCCACAAATCTTTTTTTTCTCATGTATGGGAAGACTATTCTTGCTAAATAAAAGAGAAAAAATAATAAAAATATAAGATCAACTTTTTGTTCACATGAGTAATCCCAAGCTGTGGGGTCATTTTGTTGTTGAAGACAGTGATAAAAACCACCCTGTAGCCCTGAAGACAGGTCTTGATAGAGAACAGGGGCACGCTGTGATGCCACACATCTCTTCTTGCTGAGAAACAGCTGCAGTGTCAGTGTGGCAGTATGCTGTCACCACCATGGGACGATCTGCCCCAATTCCTTATCCCTCCCCCCAGGCTGTGGGAAGGAGATAGGGGCAGAGATCTGATTTTTGGAGAAATTCACAGTGACGAGGATTCAGCTACTCATTTGTAGCTGCTTTCCAGATCGTAGATGGGCCAGGAGAACTGCTGGCTCATACGATGCTTTGGTGTTCTCAGGCTCAGTGTTCCCCCCATTTGATCCTCACCCAGGTTCCTTCTCTGGGCCTAATTCCCTCCTACAACAAGATGGGGACTAGGGAGGTAAAGCCCATCCCACTGCAGAGGAGGATCAGGTTCGTGACCACCTGAGGAACCTGAACATTTATAAGTCTATGGGACCTGATGAGATGCATTCCAAAGTCCTGAGGGATTTGGCTGAATTCATTTCCAAGCCACTCGCCATAATATTTGAATAGTCATGGCAGTCAGGAGAAGTCTCTGGTGACTGAAAGAAGAGTAACTTTGCCCCCCTTTTTAAAAACGGTCGAAAAGATGACCTTGGGAGCTACTGACCTGTTGGCCTTACCTCTGTGCCTGGAAAGATCATGGAGCAGATCCTCCTAGAAGCTACGCTAAAACACATGGAGGACAGGGAGGTGATTAGTGGCAGCCAGCGTGGCTTCACCAGGGACAAGTCCTGTATGACCAACTTAGTGGCTTTCTACAATGGGGCAACAACAGCAGTGGATGCGGGTAAACCAACTGATGTGATCATTCTGTAAAGCCTTTGACACAGTCCCCCACAATATCCTTCTCTCTAAATTGGAGAGATATGGATTTGATGAGAGGACTGTTCAGTGGATAAGAAACTGTTTGAATGCATATTCAGAAAGTAGTGGTCATCTACTCAAAGTCCAGATGGAGATCCTTGGTAAGTGGTGTCCCTCAGGGGTCTGTACTGGGATCAATGCTGTCTAATATCTTCTTCAGAGGTACAGACAGCCAGATTGAGTGCACTCTCAGCAAGTTTGCAGATGACACCAAGCTAAGTGGTGCAGTCGCCACACCAGAAGGAGGGGATGTCATCCAGAAGGACCTGGACAGGCTGGAGAAGTGTGCCTGTGAGAACCTCATGAGGTTCAATGAGGCCAAGTACAAGGTTCTATACCTGGGTTGGGGCAGTCCACCATTTCAATACAGGATGGGGGATGATGTGATTGAGAGCAGCCCTGCAGAGAAGGGCTAGGGGTGCTGGTTGATGAGAAGCTCAACATGACCCAGCAATGTGTACTCGCAGGCCAGAAGGCCAACCGTATCCTGGGCTGCATCAAAAGAAGTGTGGCCAGCAGGTCAAGGGAGGGGATTCTGCCACTCTGTTCCTCTCTTGTGAAACCTGATCTGGAGTATTCTGTCCAGTTCTGGAATCTTCAACATGAGAAGGATATGGAGGCATTGGAATGGGTCCAGAGGAGGGCTGCAAGGATGACCAGAGGGCTGGAGCACCTCCCATATGAGGATGGGCTGAGGGAGTTGGACTTGTTCAGCCTGGAGAAGAGAAGGCTCCGAGGAGATCTTATAGAGAATATCCAGTACCTGAAGGGGGCCTACAGGAAAGCTGGGGAGCAACTTTTTACAAAGGCTTGTAGTGATAGGACTAGAGGCAATGGGCATAAACTTGGAGAGGGGCAGATTTAGACTGGACATAAGGAAGAAATTCTTCACAATGAAGGTGGTGAGGCAGTGGCACAGGTTGCCCAGGGAAGTTGTGGCTGCCCCATCCCTGGAGGTGTTCAAGACCAGGTTGGATGGGGCCTTGGGCAGCCTGATCTAGTGGGAGATGTCCTTGCCCATGGCAAAGAGGTTGGAATTAGATGATCATCAAGGTCCCTTCCAACTCAAACTATTCTATCATTCTACCCCTGCCCAGGCTGTCTGTTCTCCACCCTTGCCTGTCAGTGCCCTTCCTCTGCCTTGATGGCACTGGCATTCAGAGCATGTCTAGGCTATCTA
Source organism: Phaenicophaeus curvirostris (assembly GCF_032191515.1). Lineage (NCBI taxonomy): Eukaryota > Metazoa > Chordata > Aves > Cuculiformes > Cuculidae > Phaenicophaeus > Phaenicophaeus curvirostris. Next base: position 27,454,565 of record NC_091396.1, on the reverse strand, counting down.
TCTTATTCTCTCCTCCAGCTCTCCCCACTACCTATGTTTCTCATTCATTTATCTGTTTCCATTCAGACCACATCTTCACTACCCTCTTTTTTCTCTCTTTCTTTCATTTTAGACATCATAGCATTTTGCTTCAGCAAAATTGCGGGTCTTGAGGTTGTCTGCCAAGGGAAAATGCATTTAGACATGGGGTTTAAAAGGACAGGAAACTCTTATGACATGATTTCCCTGAAGGAGAATTTTAATGCTTTTGAAACTGGGGAACCCAGATATCTGGCTGCAAAGCAGACACAAGCAGTCAAACTTAGGCCCTGAACTGTCCACAAAACAAACAATAGAATAAATTCATGCTGTGGCAGCATATTTTCTGCTTATACAGCTGATGCTGGAGTTTTCAAGGAGACCAAAACATGAAGTCTGACAGAGAAGAAAAAGCTGTTTTGGGAGTAAAGAGCTATGGAGAGTAGTAAGAATCAGGCAAAAATTGTATATCAACTTTTTAAAATCCGTGACTCCTAAATAGTTTGGTCTGTTTCCTTTGGACTTCACAGATTATTTCTTGCTTTCTCTTGGGGTCAGTTTGGCAAATTTCAGTTCAAATTTATTTTGCCAATCAAAATCAGAAGAGAACAAAAGATGTTTGTAATTGTCACCGTAACCATTTGCATGACATAAGCAGTATTGAAGCAGCTAGGAAAAGGAGAGATGCTTCAAGCTCACAGTGCCATACAGTTAATTTTGGAGTAAAATACAGCTGCTGATGAACAGTGCACAGCAACAGCAATCTAGGCAAAGCTCGAATGAAGCTTTGGGAGGGTTTCTCTTAGCACTGTATGTAGAGCTGCGTGCAGGATTAATCCCAGCAGTGAGTGCTGGAAGTGTGAGGAGCACATCGGTGTCCATGTGACACCCACAGCCTTGTGGTGATTGACACTCAGCTTTGTGAAGATTCACAGCTTTGCATTGTATAAGAAGACTTGTATAAGTTAATGGGGTATTTAGCCATTAGGTTGTCAGAGTTCTGCTGGAATAATTAGTAGATTTGACACTATCCACTGGAATTAAGCATAAAATCACTGCTGGTAACATTCAGAATTGGCACAAATATTAGAAGCCTGGTCTATAATGATGAGATGAACATAGTCTTATAGAGGGATTTGCTTCATTTGATAATTTTATCATTCAATCCAAAGCCAAATCTGAAGTTATGCATCTCGGGGTGGAGAGTTCAGGCAACCCTTCAGCTGTCCTAAGAAACGGTGACTCAAAAAATACACGGGAGCAAAGCAGGTGAGTAGTCGAACATGAACTCCCAGGGTGGTGCTAGGCAAAAATCTACTAATGCAACTCTTGAGAGACAGTGAAAGAGAGAAATGAGTGGGAATGGGAGGTGATTTTATGTTTTGGCATGATGGCAATGAAATAAGTTGCTGAAGGCCTATATCCACTTTCAGGGTACGCATTTGAGAAGAATCTCAAGGTGCTAGAGAGAGAGCAGAGCACCAAAAAGAGCTAGAAAAAAAGGCTGTGTAATGAAGGACTTCAAGACCTTGACCTATTGAAACTGTCATAAAGAAAGCTGAGAGGTGTCAGAATGGACAAGTATCTTCAGAGAGAGAAGACAATCATATGAAAGGATTCCTTCATCACCTGGAGAATGGGCATCCCCACTGTCATGAACAGGGGCTGGAGTGAGGTGAAATTACAATCATCGTAAAGTTTCATCATGAGATGAAAGGGGATTGCAGGTTCTTCATTTAACTGATTAATTAATCTTTATGGAAGGTGAGCTTTTACCTACCACCAGTCACTGGGCCATACACAGGACTGTAGAGTAAAACTGTGTAGTGCCTCCCAGTCTTCAGGTGTAAATGTAGTTTGGAAGCTGAATCTTAGTGGCTCAGAGTGGCCTTGCAAAGTTGATTGATAGGAGAGATTTCTGTGACTACTTGTAGTGCTAAAGAACCATCTGGCTGTTCATTATGTTACAAGGATGCCAGCATCACTAAGGGATAACCATGTGGCTAGTGGGCGAGTCCTGCTGTCAGGTATACTTGTATCCAGAGGTCAGCAAAAGCAGAGAGCCATTGCTGGTAAAACAGAGGCACTGGAGTTTGAGGTTAGTTATCCAAAAAACTGGGGATGGTGGAATCCATCTGGATCTGAATGTGGCCGTACCTCCTCCTACTAAGGAGGGGCTTGCTTGGGAGAAGAGGGATGCCCCAGCCCTCCTCAGCCTGGGTCCTAGGGAATTCATTAGTCCTTACATACCCACGGAGGAAGGGACCTAGAGATACAAGCACAATTTGGTCACTCAGAAATGAGTTCTGGTTCTTTAGCATCAGTCTGACATTTCAAATGTGCCTTTTAAGGAGAAATCGGGATTGGGTGTGTGTGTGTAATTGTGTGTAATTCTTGAACATCCCCAATAGAATTGATTGTAGGCTTACTTAAGATAGTTACCAGCTACAACTTACCTGCCTACATCTTATTGCTAGTTGCTTGCAAGGAGCCAAGGGATGGGTCACAGAGCCAAAACCAGCCCCTTGCTCATGCCACCAGAGCATACTTAGCTCCAGCTGCTAAGCAGGGGACGTACTGGGCTGTGCACTCCCCTTCTGCTCTTTTTCCACTCCTTTACACTGTGCGAGATTAATAGCCCTAATCTGCATGCTGCTGCAACACAGAGCACGTTCTAATGATTTTAATTACAGTTGCTGCAGCCAGAATCTGACCTGGCTGCTGTTGTGCCAGGATGAGCGCTGGGTGGGTGTGACTGCACATGGGAGGCTCCACACCACTCCTGGTTTTTGATCTTGGGCATCTACGATCGGAAGGTGTCTTTGAAGGCAATTGCCCTTTCATCCAATGCCTGGACACTTCATCATTTGCAAACTAAGTTTTGCACATAACTTTCTTGAAGGAGAAATAATCGCAATGTTGCCAGCCTGGAAACTCCTGTCTGCTACAGCTGTCAGTTGAAATTCCAGTTCTCCATTGGCAGTTAGGGCTTTCCAGACTGTTTTCCGGCAACTGTGGCAGCAAATTAAATAGCATATGTCATTTTGCATCTTGGAAGTCTCCACACTACCAGGCAGAAAGCAGACCATGGGAGGATGTGGAGCTACCTCTTCATTTTGCATGGTACACAGATCCTTCGCCCTGCCTGAGCTTTCTGGCAATGATGGGCCAAAAAAAACCTGAATGCAGTCATGGAACAGCACTGAAGGGCTGAGTGCCTGGGGCCAGGGACAGCTCAACGCAGCGCTGTCCCCAAACCCTGTCTCTCTCCATAAGGTCCCCAACACAGGCACCCCCAGCCTTCCCGACATGTACCACCCATGGCATTTTCCTCATTCGTGTTGAGATCTACTAAAGAATGTGGGAAACACTTTTTTGTTGTGATTATGGATAATTTGGGTAAGAGTTAACAGGAGACTCCAATCTAGTCAGATGCAATGAGAAGGGAGCCCTCTGAAAGCTATTCAGCAGCATGCCAGAGCACAACAAGACATTATTTACAGTGTATGTGTTTTTAACATGACTTGAAATTCATAAACTATAATACTGACAGCTCAGCTGTGCTTCTTCACAGCATTCCATCCAAACCAGGAGATTTTTACAATTTGTACTGTCGTCAGAGCTGGTTAGGACCTTTAGGGTGGAACATTTGATTTGGCAAAGCTATGCTGCTTGACAGAAGTGGTTGCAGAATCACAGGATGGTTTGAGTCAGATCATCTAGTCCACCCCCCTGCCATGGGCAGGGACATCTTGCACTAGATGAGGTTGCTCCAAGTCCCATCCAACCTGGTCTTGAACACTTCCAGTAGTGAAGCATCCACAACTTCTCTGGGTAATCTGGCTCATTTAATCTTCTGTTGGGAGGTTTCTCAGGTCAGCGCTGGAAGCAAAGCCACTCACAATCAGAAGAAGGACACCTCTTGATCTGGGTTAGAGATGCAAATCTGTGAGTCCTAGCTCACAGGCAAAGTGTATTCCAGGATAGTGTCTCTTTGGCTCTGGCTCTCTCTTTGCTTTCTTCAATTATGTTTCTCTATTAACATTTTCCAAGGGTTATGTTTTTGTTCCACATCAAACCAACACAGATCCTGCAGCATTCCTCAAAGGATGCAACTCCCGTTTGCTTGGCTGGCCCAAGTTATCATGGAAATTATTAGTTTCCTTAAGTATTAATGGTACTCATCCAGAAATACAAGCTTGCCCTGTTTTGATCTGAAACACCATGCACAGAAAGGAGAAAATTCCATGTAGCACCACAGACATCATGCTTGCAGGAAGGTGGTATGTTAATTAATAAAGTCTGGGAGCCACTGGTTTAACATATTAACGAATTTGTTATGCAGAGAGAAATGGAAAGATATATTTCCTTATTAGATTTGTGAATGTCTGATACTTTCATTGTACTTCTGTTCTATTTTGTTTCTTTCTTACAAACACTCTAAGAGTGTTTTATAATGGTATTATTGCATTAGATAATTATTTCAGCAAAGGGAAGGGGAAATAAGGGGATATAGGCCTCATGAATGTATTCAGAACTTTAAATAGGAGGGACAGCCTTGGTGGTAGACCCTGGAAGAAAGATCTTTTTATAACCAATGATCTGTGGTGGGTAGGATCTGCTTAAGAGCAAATAAGGAGATGAGGCAGTGGGTTAGAAGCATCAGGAGAAAAGAATTGTGTTTGTTCCTGAGGATGTTGAACATGAAGCCCCACTGAACTGGACTGATAGGCATGTGAATCAGAGAGATGTGGCAGTAGGCTCTGTGACTTCATGTCTTCATTAATACAAGGAGGAGAGAATCTACCTTTTTTACAGGCTGCAGTGAGAACAGTGGGCATAACCTGGCTGAGGCTGATCTGACCCTTTAAGTGCAGTGGGTTGAACGGACACTTCAATTTTTGAAGTGCCTCCAGAGGGTGCATGAAATGTCGGAACGTACAGAAATGTCATCTCGGATCTGCAAGCCTCTGAGCTGCTGCCAGCCCAGCTCAGTGCTGCTCCAAGACTGGTGAGACCAGAGCTCTCTCTTCCCCCAAAGCGGAGATGACATTTCATGGAGCTAAGCACATTAGGAGGTATTTGCCTGCTCCAGTATGGCCATTGATAGCCCTAACCAGCAGAGCTGGTTGAATCACCCCCTGGGCAGAAGCCAGCCTGTGGGTTCTAAGTTGGACCACAGAGCTGCAGGGAGCTGAGAAGTTGTTAGTCAAAGGATGTGAGATAATGGGTAGGTGGGGATTGCAGTGCCTTTGGCAAATAGTGACTTAACTGATGTGGGACAACCCACTTGCATGGCTGTGCGCAGGGCTAGGCAAACAGCACTTCGAGCAAGTCATAGGAAAAACTGAGGTTTGTGAGGCTGCGTGGAGTACTTAACATCTTACTTTAACTTACTTTAACTGCTGGACATTCTTTTGCTTGGTCCACTAGCATTCTTCACAGAATTAATCATGTTGTGAGAGGTACCTGTGGAAACCTTAGTGTGAACTTAAATTTCTTTGTTAGGAATTCCTGGACATCAGGAAAAAGTTTTTCACAGAAAGGGTCATTGGGCACTGGCACAGGCTGCCCAGGGAGGTGGTTGAGTCACCTTCCCTGGACGTGTTTAAAAGACAGGTGGACGAGGTGCTGAGGGGCATGGTTTAGTGTTTGATAGGAATGGTTGGACTCGATGATCGTGTGGGTCCTTTCCAACCTAGTGATTCTGTGATTCTGTGACTATTACCCAGCTGTTTCCTTCTGCACAGTCCCAGTGACTTGAGTAGACAGATGTTCATTTTTAAGGCTTTCTACACCTGAGAAAATCTTCAGGGGAGAAAATGGGTGGAGGTTTGAAATTCTTCATTACAGTCCATATTTTTGCATTACTATAGCACTTAAAAACTCTAGTTCTGCGTCAAGAGACAAGGAATAGAAGACAGTGATTCCTGGTGGAGTTCCCATGAGCATGGGGTTCTGGCTCAGGGTTCAATGTACAACCGGGGCAGAAGCTTACGTTGGGGCAGTAGCCACACTGGAACATAGCAGTGGGTATTTGACAAGAGTTTCAAGAGATGAAACTTTCCATGACTGCACATAGACTCGGGGATTCGCTCCCAAAACTCCCATGGCTATTTTTCAGCTGATTTAGCAGCTCCCTGAGGTCACTTTGTGGGTTTCATTGGGTTTTCTTGCAAAATTCTAAGGAAAACAGCCTTATTCTTACCCATACTAAGGTCTTTTAACTGCCCTATCTAAAGAAAAGTTATGGCCTGTGCCCTTTATAACCCACTTAGCTTCATTGCAACCATTTTGGCCACTGTAAAGAGAACACAGCCCAACATAATTATTTTTTATTCTGACACATACACACATACAAAAGGTTTGGGATAAGAATAGAAATATTTTAACAGATTGCTTCTGGATGCAGTAGGTAGAATGAAGGGCCAGATTCTGCCCTTAGGCCCGGCAGATGAACACTGGTGTAGCTCTCTAAAATCAATAAAATTACTCTGCACTCACACAGTGTCAGATTAGAAGCTACGAAATCAAAACTGAACTCTATGAAATCTGGTTTGGCAGTGCTCATCAAGCCATAAACCCCCTCTATAGCTACTTAGAAGTGGTTCTCTGTCTCAGAAAAATAAGCAGTATTAAATCTGACTTTATAGCCCCACCAGGTTAGATGCTAATACCTCCATCTCATTGAGAAGACAGTAAACTCTTATTTCTAGTGGTGCCACACTATTATTTTCTGAGTCATATAATGCTGCTCCTTAAATTCCTCGTTAGTTCAAGTTTACTCACTGAATCCTAACTGCTTTGGGTCCAAGATAAGCTACACTAGGGGAGAACCTTATTCCTGAAGAAAGAGAAGATATTTTCCAAACCTAGCATCTGTTGGAATCTATGGAGAAGGTGTAATAGTGTGCTTCTATTTTTGCATGGAAAATGGCTCAGCAGAGGGCATAATGATGCATGAATATCAGTGTATGTCTGCTTTCTCACTGTCAGTTCCTCAGAGTTAGGGGGCTGGCAAAGGATGACAGTAATGAGAGGGATGCAGACAGCCCTCCCCATTACTTATGAGGGCAGCAGGGGGTCTTGCTTGCTTCCAATGCTTTCTGCAGATAGGTAGCTGCCAGCCAGTAATGCTGCTGCTCTTTGCAGGTAGACAACTCCATTTCTGCTAGCTGCTTGGCTCAGTTTGACATTTTATACTACAGCTCAACATAGTGTGACAATGCAGCTGATTCACTGCTCCATGGCTGCAATCACATCGTCTCAGGGGACACAGTAGGAGTACGAGTGTGAACTCTGGCTCTCCTCCTAGCCTGACTTGTGGGACTTGAAAGAGAGGGATGTGCTGTGTTTAAATATTCATGCATACACCCTTAGCTGTAATGCTTAAGCTTTCAGGTATTTTAGGTCAGAGCTAGTCTTCTAACCAGCCTGAAGCTATGCTGCACTGTGCTATAATCCTGATAATTTTTTTCAACTAAATGTGCTCGAATCTAGTCATTTTCCCGATGGCTCACCTCCAAGGAAAATGGTGTCGATCATTTGGTAGGTTTCAGGGTTGAGCGTGAGTCAGCTCTGAGTCAGGCAGCAGCTCCAGCTCCACAAAGTGCTGGTCCGCCTGTGCTGGCATGACCCGTGGGTCTGCAGCCCTGCAATGTCTGCTGCTTCTGAGCCTGCCCAGCAGCACCGTGTGGGAGCCCAGGTGCCGGGCAGTCGCAAAGCAAAGGGGCAAGTCCACAGCCACGTGCTTTTGGCTGTTTACATGCTGCAAAGCCCTCTCGGCCTCAGAAAATGGTGAGGTGTACAGATGATGCTGGCACCAGGCAGGGAGACAGAGACAGAGAGTCGTCTCACCGCCTGCAGATGTGCCCATCCAACTGGGGTGCGGGTACACTGAGTCACTGCTGCACGAAGAATCTCTCTCCCCAGAGCCAGGAAGAAGCACGGAAGGAGTTTTGTCCAGAGACCTCTGTCCATGGCACGGTGCTTTTGTTTATATTCACATTTATATTAAGTAGGGTGGTGTCCCAGTGCTCAGGGAGTGGAGAGCAAAGCCAGATGCAGTCTTGAAGGTAACAGTCACGGAGTCTGTTGTGCAAATCAATGTGACTGACAGGTTCCCTGCTCTCTTTTTGTCTTTCTCTCTCCCTTCTTGGTGGTGTGATTGAAGCAACGCCCTGTGAAGCAGTCCCTGAGTGCCTGCATGTGCCGAGAGTCCCACTGGAAATGCCTCCTCCTTTCCATCCTCATGTACGGCTGCCTGGGTGCAGTGGCATGGTGTCAGCTGGTCCAGGTCACCAAGCTCAGCTTTGATAGTTCCTTCAAGGGCAAGTCTATGATCTACCATGACAGCCCGTGCTCAGATGGCTATGTCTACATCCCTCTGGCCTTCCTCTCCATGCTGTACGTGGTCTACCTGGTGGAGTGCTGGCACTGCCATGTCAAGAGAGAGCTGCAGTACAAGGCAGATGTGGACAGTGTCTATGAATGCATCAACCGCATGCAGCAAGCCACTCCATGCATCTGGTGGAAGGCCATTAGCTACCACTTTGTGCGGCGAACCCGGCAGGTGACCCGGTACCGCAATGGCGATGCCTACACCACTACACAAGTCTACCATGAAAGGGTCAACACCCATGTGGCTGAAGCCGAGTTTGACTACTCTCATTGTGGATACAAGGACATCTCCAAGGAGCTCTTGGGCCTGGAGAGTTACACAGCCACCAAGCTGAGGTTCACCAAGTGCTTCAGCTTTGCCAATACTGAGTCTGAGAACTCTTACCTGACTCAGAGGGCTCACTTCTTCACAGAAATTGAGGGTCTTGATGACTACATGGAGGTGAGGGAAGGCATGCAGCTCAAAAATGTGGACTTTAAAGAGCTTATGATGGCCTACGGGGACCCAGATCACCTTCCATGGTATGTATCCCACTATGCTTTCTGGGTGGCAGCTATCCTGATGATCTCATGGCCACTCAGGGTACTCATAGAGTATCAAACTGCTTACGTTCACTACCATGTGGAAAAGCTGCTAGGTCTGGAGTACACAGCACCCACTGTGGAGGAGGAGCCCTTGTACCGGTATCGCATGCCACGAGACACCACGCAGGACAGCACCGAGCTGGAGTGGCACATCTGCACCAATCGGCAGTTGATCCCCAGCTACTCGGAGGCCATGCTCATGGACCTGGCCAACTCCCCAGCCTACAACAGCTATGCGGTGTGTCGGTATGGTGAAACAGCCCATGGCTGTGAACGCTGCAATCGTGCCTCCAGCACCTCCTCCATCTTCTCGCGCCATGCTTTCCGCAGCTGCAGTGGCAACTCCCACATCTCCCTCAACACCAGCCGCTTCTCTCTTTGCCGTGTCCATGGCTCACACAGGACAGGCCTCTGGAGGAGCCGCAGCAGCAGCATCGCAGACCGGGGCTGCCAGGATGAGCAGTGCTGCTCCTACTCCAGCCAGCTGGCTGTCAATGAAAACCCCCCAACCTACCACGATGCTCGCTTCTTCCCTGTCCTGATTGTCCACAGGCCAGAGGGGCACAATGGGCAGCATTTCAGATGCTCCTCCTGCCTGGAGACCTCTCTGTGACAAGTCTCCATGGTTTCTCTGCATCTCTGCCCCAGGACAGGGCTCGCAGAGCTGCTGTTGGCAGGGACCCTGCAAGCATTGGTCTCCACAGGAGGTGAGCGGGACGAGCTTCAGCTCTCTCCCCTGCTACTGCAAGAGGATGCAGTCACTCTGATCAATGGATAACCTCATTTCCAAAAGCTTCACTTCCTCCTTCAGTTGATCTCCCTAGTCATTTGTTCCCCTCTTCATTTCGCTCTTTCATTCCCAAACCTTTCTCTGCTCCTTGGTTCCCTGCCTCTCCTCCCATCCCATCCTCAGCCTTTATTTTACATTTGACCTCTGTTGCTGCTGGAGGACTTGTAAACCCTGTGCTTTGCAGTGTATTTGCTCTCTTGGATGCCCTGCAACGTAAGAAACTTAGAGCAAGGCAAAAGGCACGCTGCCAGCCAGAGTGAAGTCAGAAGGAGAATTCAGATCTGCCGCGGCTGAGTCACCTCCTGCAAACCCCCCCAAAAAGGTGCTTTTAAAATTTACTTTATTTTCACCAGTCTTTTTCCTGTTCTGTCTTCTCTCCTTTCTTCATGTTCTCCTCCTTTAACCTTTTTTTTGTCCTCAGTTTTCTCACTTCTGCTTTTGCATTTTTCAGGGGGGTTGTCACTGAGGATATCCTTCAGGGTGTAATTGCCTTCCACTGAGCAAAAATAAAGTATTCACAGCACAAATATCACCAACTGCTTATACAACCATAGGCTATGCCCCCAAGGAATGCTGAGGACTTTCTTTCCAGAGCAGTGACATACACCAATAAAGCAAAAAGCCCTTTGTTCACCTTGCCCTGCCTGGTCTGCAACAGAGATGCTGCTGCGTGTCCAGTTGTAGTTAAACTTGTCCAGCTCCACCCCTGTTAGCAATCGTCCAGAGCCATAATGTAGATCAGTGCCCTGTTAGTCTCACTATTTTTAGAACTCTGGGTTTGGTTTGTGGTTGTCTCATTCCTACCACTTGCTCAGAGCAGCACAGGCTGTACAAGGAGAGAGGTGCTGGAACAGGAAGGGTAAATATGGTATTAACCCTCCCACTGATAGTCTGGAGTTGTTATGAAGCTCTTCCACCCACAGTGTCTATTAGAGCAGTTGCAGGACTGCTGTACGTTACCCTTGGCTTTACATGTGCCCTGGGGAGGGGTTTTGGCCCATAGCCCACTGTTGTCTTCCCACCTTCCCAGACGGGATGTGGTGCCACCCCGGCCCCGGGCAGGGAGCACAGCTGGGAGCCAGCCCCACTGGCCGCTCCTGCCGGTGCTCCAGGGTCTTCCCACAATGCATTCCCTGGAGCAGGTGCAGCACCTTCCAGAAACCATCAGATTAGTCTCAGCAGTGCCAAATCCAGAAGGTGCCCCACGGCAGTAGAGTGGACCCCTGCACTCTGGTCTGTGGGCTGCCCTCCTGGCCTGGCCAGAGATTCCCCCCTCAGAGCCAGGGACTGACCCAAGAAGCTTATGGTCACACTGGGGACCCTCCAAACCTCCATCCCACAAGGGACGGTAATACACTGAGCAAGCTCTGTACCATTTAGTTTTGTGGATAGCAGAGATTATTATCCACAGTGACTCACAGGAGAATGCAATAGGATCGCAATACAGTCACTTTTGAAAACAAAGTGTTGTCACTCCCTATAGCAAGTAGGTAATAAACTGAGCCCCCACAGGGGCTGGCAACAAATGCTTCCTCCCAAGATTGTTCTGTGTGTATCTACATATAATATGAGATTTGTAAAGTCATATTAGTATGTGTAGATTATATATAACTCTATATACTTACATGGCAATTTCTTATGGCATTGACTGTTGCACTATGTTGAATACATTTCATTTTGGTTTGATGACTCTCTTTTGATGTGCTGTGTTTATTTCAGCTCCAGAAATAGAAATATTGACAATACCTGGCTAGCCTGCTGCAAATGATGGCACCATCAGAAAGGTTGTTTAAATTCATATGAGTCCACCTCTTTTGATGTAAATACTTGATGTATGATTTATGTGACATTTTCATTCTGACAGCTTGGCATTTATCGCAAAAGCTAAATAACACATATGATGTGTTAGTTTATCACATCTAAAAAAGAATAACCAGCCCAGACACAGGTTTGGGCTCAGGGTAATGATTATGGTTGGGCTGGGGCCAAACTAAATAACACTGAAACTTAGAGAAAAATCCAAACTTAGATCCACCCTACAGTGACCCAGTCCTAGTCCCCCATCTACGCTGTTCTACCTACCACCCCCAGGCAGAGCTGGGAGAGTTTGGGCTCTAGGAAAGGATCAGGCCTGAACTCAAAGCTCAGACTCATCCCTGATTTACTTGTATTCTGAAAACAAAGTAAATACAAGTCTTTAGTATGGTTCCCTTCGTTCAAACAGAAAGTTAAAACCAGCACATATGGAAGATGTAAGAGGTGGAGGAGGCTGAAGCTTCACAAAACAGAGAGGCTGGAATATTTCAACACAGTTTCTTACTGAAGGAGGTGGTAGGGAGGAAGACAAGAAAGGAGAAAGGAAGAGATGGTGGAATAACATAAATTGAAAGAGAACAGAGTGCAGCTGCAGCTAAGATAATTCCCAAATGAGCAGCATAACTCAGTTATGGCAGGCTTAGCCCAGACAAAGGCAGGATGAGTTTCAGTCATCTTCTGTAGCTGTTGCAGCCACTTGTGTCCAAAGTCTTGGCATGGCCAGTTTTGGTTCCACATGTATTCCAAGATGTAGGGCTTATTTGGGTCCTCAGAAGCACCCACATTAAATAGCATTATTATCCGACATAAACAATCTCTGGCAGTCCCATTATTATGATGGACTGGGGAGACAGTGCAGACAGTTTATTCCCAGTTTAATCTTTTCAGTGTCCTCAAAAGCCACTGTAATAGCCAGCAGCTATCAAGCTGTGTCCTCAGCAGAGTTAGAAAGCCCAGAGGGTTTCTCCTTCCTCATTCCTTGTGTTCTGGCCCAACTTTGGGGCATTTATTTGAGAAGCCATCCCTAAGCTGCAGAAGCTCTCACACACATGGAGCTCCCTCCTGTCACTTGCTGTAGGCTCTGGTGGTGAATGAAAAGCTGGGAGCAGGTCCTGTTCTGGCCTGAGCCTGAATATACTGGTTTCAACAGATCACCTGCTCAGGAAGCACCCAAAGAACCACCGCTGGTCTCCTAAACCAAAAAGCAGCGCAACTCCTGCAACCCTTGAATGCCCTTGCCATTGCTATAGCTTCCTGATGCAGGATGAAGGATCTGTCCCCTAGCAATGGAAGAGGAGAACACTGCTTTTCAAATCCCAAGTCAGAGGATGGAGCAGACAGGTTTCCAAGTGCAAATGAGGCAGCTCTTTGGAAAATGTTTTCTACAAAACACAAGTATTTTGTATCCAGTTGCAGACTGACTGCTTTGGCAATGGAGTAGTGGTGTGTGTCAGCAACTTTTGCTGAACTTTTAGGGCTATAGCTTCTTGTGTGGAAATGGATGGTTTGGGGTGCTTTCTCACTGGGATAACCCATCCTTGTCCTGTTGGGTCTCAGTAATCAGAGGAGGCTGGACAGCAAAGGAAGGTGAAGAAGTCCAGCAAATACTCCCTGCTGCCTTCTCTCATCCTTCCTGCCCTCCCTCTCTTCTTTTCTTCCTTTTTCCTTCTCCTTCATCTTCAGAAGTCTCCCAGAACCGCAAATTTACGTCTTGGTTATTGTGCAGCTCTTCAGGCATTTTCTAGAACATGCCTACACCACCCAGCAAGTCTGGTGAGATGTGACAACACACTATCGCAACAGAAGTAAGGAAAATATGTAAGCCAGGAAGGCACCAGCTTATTTATGACCCAGTGTGCATGAGCAGCAAGCACTGCCACTGGCGTTACAGCCTGTGGAACAAAGCCACATTCTTTAATTCAGTGGCACAAGAGGCCAGGAGAGTTTATTTGTGTTTGGTTCCCAAAAGCATTTCAGAATCACCAGTTCCTTTGATTTCTGCATGGTAATATTGCACTCCTCCATAAGTTTTCCCACAGCAGTTTGCACTCCAACTGGCACTGTGTGCAAGATTTCAGTCCAATTTTCATATGGCTCTTCCTGCCTATCACTGTTGACACAAAGTCCTTCTTACAAAAACTGAAGCCAGATCCCCTGCTGAGGAAAATTCCCTTTGGTTTACTGCTTCCAGCAAAGCTTTGTTCTCTTACACCAGCTCAGAGTCTGGCCTGTGCTGTGCTACAACTTCCTATTACATACTTCTCTTTGCAGACAAAAGCTCCTTTCCCTTTCCCAAAGGCTTTGGAAGCATCGCATATGACATATGGATGAAGCACAACATGCCCATCAAGGCAGAGGAGTGCTCCAGGCACGCAGCATGGAGTTAAGCTTCTCTCGGCCACTGCCTCCCCACACAGGCTTGGTCAAGACACAGTGATTGTCCACGTCTCCTCTCTCCTGCTTGTACACCAGGGCATTTCCTGAGCCCATAGTGTAGCGTCATAAGCCTCTGTAATTCTAAGGCTGGCAGAAATCAGAAGGAAAATGCCATAGAAACACAGCATTATTCTAATGGTCAATAACTTGTCTCATGAGGCAACTAAAATCTGTAAAAGTAGGTACTTTTGGGAAAGCGCTATTGCCATGACTAAGTGCAGAAACACACCATGCATTCGGATGGCTGCGTATATATAGATACACGGAGCGGAGAGAACACTGACAGCAAGTACACATGAAGCTTCTAGCCAACACTGGCACAGAAGGTCTCAGCCCAAGGGCCATGGTGATCCCAGTGAGAGGTATGTCTTGATTTCCTGTCCCTGAGAGCACCCAGGCTTCCCACAAGCTCTCAAGTGGATGTCTTGCAGTGTCCCATCCTGGCTGCCTCATTGTGGCAGGAGGCACTGGGGAGGGAGGGACATTTCCATTCCAGTCATGAAATCTTCTTGGCATTATTCCAGTCCCCTAGGAATTCTTATCAGAAATGCAAATAGCTAGGGTGGGGAAAGATCTGAGCTTGGGAGTGAGTTACGTGAGCTTGTCGTGCCTCAGTTTCTCCCTCCCCCTGGTGGGGATGATGCTGCTTTCCAGCACTCCACCATTTAGCCAGGTTTTTTCGAGCATTGCAGGAGCTGCTGTCTAAGTAAGTGTTGCGCACTGATGGTTGTGTCAGAGCTGAGAGCTGCATCGTGTTGTAATGCTATTGCTCCTTATGGTGCTTCTCAACACAGATTCTCACCGTAACCCCTATGAAAAGGCAGCACCAGGGTTGGTGGGGTTTTTTTAAGTTGTTTGTTGGTGACTTTTTCCACCTCATGCCAGTAACTGTGGCAGCAGAGATCTCCTTCCTCAGAACTCTCCTTCCTTCTCCACTAGCAGAAAAGAGGGCAAGGCTGATCTGGTTCTGCTTGAAGAGCACATCGCCTCCACAAATGGGGCACCAACGGCCAGCATTCCCAGAGCTGGGATGTGGCTGGTGAGGGAAGCCTGGATGAGGCAAGGAGCCAGGGAGAGTCAGACAGAGATGATGGTGCTGGGGGTGCTGTGTACATGACCAGAGCCCTGGTCTGGGGGGACTGAGCTGTCATGGCCTCAAGCCTTCCTCCGCTGGAGGATGCACGGCGGCTCCCAAGAGGCCAGGCTTCCATATTTAGAATCATAGAGTCATAGAATGGTTTGGGTTGGAAACCCTTACAGAGCATCGAGTTCCAACCCCCCTGCCATGGGCAGGGACACCTCCCGCTAGGTCAGGCTGCCTAAGGCCCCATCCAGCCCGGCCTTGAACACCTCCAGGGATCGGGCAGCCACAGCTTCCCTGGGCAACCTGTGCCAGTGCCTCACCACTCTCATTGTGAAGAAATTCTTCCTTATGTCAAGCCTAAATCTGCCCCTCTCCAGTTTATACCCATTGCCCCTAGCCCTGTCACTACAAGCCTTTGCGAACAGCTCCTCCACAGCTTTCTTGAAGCCCCTTCAGGTAGGTCGCTATAAGATCTCCTCGGAGCCTTCTCTACTCCAGGCTGCACAAGCCCAACTCCCTCAGCCTGTCCTTGCATGGGAGGTGCTCCAGCCCTCTGATCATCTTTGTAGCCCCCCTCTGGACCCGCTCCAACAGCTCCATAACCTTCTTATGCTGAGGATTTCGGAGCTGGACACAGTACTCCAGATGAGGTCTCACTAGAGAGGAACATAGGGGGAGAATCCCCTCCCTCGACCTGACGTCGAGCCTCTCCTCCACCAGCTCCCCCCAGTTCTCCTCCTCAGGGCAGCTCTCAGCACGTCAGCGTTCGGGAGGGGACACGGGCGACGCGTTTCCCCGCTGCGCCCGGCAGCTCCCGCGGCTGCGGGTCGCCGGCTGCGGGCGCTCCGCGAGGCGGCTCCGCGCTGCGCGCCCATCACCGCGTCCCGCGGCGGCGGAGCGGGGGCGCGGCCGCCGGGCTCCTGCATATTCATGAGCGTGATGTCAGAGGGGGAGCACAGCTCGCCGTGACCGCCCGGCAGCGCCATTTCCTGGAGGAGAAGGCGGCGGCGGATCGACCCGCCGAGCGGCGGCTGCGAGTCGGCAGGGGGAGACCGGGCTGCCCCGGACCCGACCGACCCGGAGCGCAAGTTGCAGCGTCCCCGCAGCCTCGGAGGAGCCGGGGGCGGGGCGCGGGGCTCCCGGAGCCGCAGCCGGAGCCGCAGGCGGAGCCGCAGACCGGAGCCGGAGCCGCCCTCGCGTGCGGTGGGAGCTGGTGGGAGGATGGTGGTGCGGGAGCGATGGAGCTGAAGCGGAGCATGGCCGTGCCGCGGCTCCTCTTGCTGGGACTGTGGGCTGCGGCGCTCCGGGACGTGGCAGGTGAGCGCGGCGGCGGCGCTGCTGGTCGGGGCTGAGAGGGGCTCGGCAGGGAACTCTGCCCCCCGCACGGGGTCGGGGCCGCCTGGGGGATGCGGAACGGGGCGGTGCGGCGCCCGGGGGCTGCGAGCCCCGCCGCCCGCCCGCAGGCACCGAGCGGAGCCCCCGTAATCCTGGTGGCTTTGCGGGCGTCGCTCGCCTGGCCCGCATCGCAGCCAAAGAGAGCCCGGCGCATTCCTGAGTGGCTTTGGTTGGATGTTGTTTCCCCCCCTCCCCTCCTGAACTCCTTTTCCCAAGTTTCACCCCGGGAAGGAGCGGGTCGTGTCGCCGGAGCAGCGTCCTCAGAAACCTGAGGAGCGAAAAACCTTTCCCTTGTCCTGCATGGGGAAGAGCCTCCCTCTCTCCCCGCTCCCAAAATAACTTCAGAAAAAGCATAGTTCTGTCCTAGGAGTCAAAATATCCAGAGGTGGCGAGTTTAAAGACAAACGAGCCCCCCAAATATGTAATGCATTTTGACAACTGTTATGCTTGTTTGCTGTTAATTCTGACTGATGACTGGTTGATAAAAAATCTAATACAGTTTTATTTCCTATCTGTACCTTTCGACTCCCACAGCCCTTACAGGTGGGCTCAGAGGAACTGATTTGGATGAGGTTATTTCTTGCACTGGCACAAATGTTATCAGATGAGAACTCCTGAGCGGGAGAGTAGGAGGAGTAGGTGGAAATTAAAATCCATATTGACCTCCTGTGTGCTTGTTCCTGATACCTGCAGGAAGAGGTGCTACAGCTAACACTTGATTTTTGTCAAAAACCTGTGAATTTATTAAAGAGCCCTGATCTGTGTTTCTTCATCGCAGTTGATCTTGGTGGAGGGATTATAATTGGGTGATGTGGAGAATGACAACTAAGTCTAAACACTCATACTGTATATTAATTTCCTACATCATTAATTTGTATGGGAGCTGAAACCCATAGAGGCCCTCTAACAACGCTTCTTTGTTTCATTTGTGGCTAACTCTTCCAGCAGGGCAGTCTGAGGAAAGCTGAGTAGTTGCTTTTCCGTGAAGGCATCTGTAATGAAAGTGTCTGTCAATTTGTGTGTGTGTTCAGCAGCTTGGCTGTATCAGTTTTCTGTAACAGAGAAAGCTGCTATGAAGCTTTCATGTTTTATTCCAGTGTTGTGAGTGGCAAAGGGGAGGATGCTTTCTGGCATGCACTGGGTCGAGTCATTTGTGTTGCAGATGGGTTCAGTAATGTGAGGTTAGATCATCTTCACCCAAGTTGATTAAATCCTTAGTCCAGCAAACTAGCTGTAACAACTAAACTACAGCATTCATCTTACTGGTTTTCCAATGCTCTCTGTGAATTTGCTAAACTAATAACAGCAGATAGAAAAGCAAAAGACTTGAGTGTGGGAAACCAGCTCTTAACAGGCTGGGGATCTCATTAAGGGAAGGAACAAAGTCCTTCTGCCTGTGGTCTGGGACTGCTCCTGGACCACTGTTGCCCTGCTGGGAACTGGCTGCCAGCGGCAGACCGCTGTCTGGTCCTTCAGTGCTGGCTCCCCGTTCTTTCAGCTGTTACAGCCAGGCGGTGAGTCTCTGCTGTGGCTCTGCCCTGTGAGGTGGTGCCCTTGTGGCTGTGGGAGGGTGATGGGTTGGCAAGAAAGGAAGTGGCACATGAGAAATGTCTGTTTAATCACCATTCAGGCTGTAACAGTTCAAGAGCAACAGGGCTGCTTACTTAGCAGCACTTTTGATTTGAGAAACTGGCATTTTTCTCTCTGGGCTAGTGAGGCATCCTATGAGAAGCTGACCAGCCAGAGAACTGGCGGAAGGTGTAACATATTGTGATACGTGGCTTGCCAGAGCAGCAGAGAGATGGAGTCAATAGTTTGTGAAGGATGTGGAAGCCACTGCCAAGGCATAATATTGAACTAGGCTAGACCTGTTCTGTTGTCAGTCCTACGCCTCTGCATAGGAAATGGCCACTAACAGAACTAGCTTTACGTTTATTTCCCACCTTCTTGCTTTCCCACGGTCTCCTTTGATCCTCTGGTTCTTCCTTTGTATGCCTTTCTTTCTTAAACATGCTTACATAGCTGGCTTCTACGTTTTCTCATGGTAACACATTCCATATATTCGTTTCTGCTCGAGGGAAACACTCCTCATCCACCCACACATGTAACAGTGCTCTGGGCCAGATTCTGATCACTTCTGTGTCAGTGTAAACCTGAGTAGCCCCACCATCTCTCACCCTGCTGCTTTGGGGTTGCAGTTATATAGCTCTGAGTGTAACGTGGTCCTTTGGCTGGACTGAAGGGTCAGGGAGGCTCCTTTGAGCACACGCCCACATCATGCGACAGAAATATCTGTTCTGTAAACAATTCCACTCCTTGGCAAGGTATGCTGTGGAATAGGCTTTGCTTTCACTGATTTTGCAAATTGCAGAGAAGCTTTCTGTTATGCAGAGGAACAGTGTGCACTGAATAATGAGACATAATTGATTCTTTCTTGTATCCCTGTTCTTTACAAATGCTTACAATGGAGTGAGCATGATGATTTCTTAGCAGCACAGGAACACCATGGCTGAAATTCAAGCCTGGGGAGAAGAGGGAAGTGTGGTACCGTGTTGAGCGAATGTGCTTAGCACTGCTGGATCACTGACACGGCAAAGCCCCCTGCATTTGTCTTGCTTGCCCAAGTACTCCTCTGCAGGAGCTCATCCTACTGTTACATGAGTTGTGAAAAGCCCTACATATGCACTGAGCCACCACTTCTCTCCAGCAGTTGTGCTCTCAGTGCTTGCCTCTGCCTATTGCCTAGCAGACGTAGTAGAGCAGCGCTGAGACTAACAGACCCCTCTGCAATGTGTGCTGTAGGGTATGTAATTCCAGACCAGCCTAGAGTAATTTGCTCTACTCCAACCCCCCTTCTTCTGGGGGTGGGGCGGAGTAGTATTTTTTTTTTAGGTATGAAATTTACAGGATCTCCAATCAAATTAAAGGTGTCCCAGGGTCAACCCGTCAAACTAAATTGCAGCCTGGAGGGAATGGAAGATCCCGAGATGTTGTGGATCAAGGATGGAGCAGTGGTGCAAAGCGTAGACCAGGTGTACATTCCAGTAGATGAAGAACACTGGATCGGCTTCCTCAGGTACAACAGATGCAGAGAAGGAAGAATATCGTGGAAACTATCGCACAGTTTTCTGCTGTCAGCTATATCTGTGCAACTACAGTGCCCTCAGTGGGGCAGGATCCTTATGTCTGCAGTTCAGTGTGTGGCAAGGGCATAACTAAGAGCAGAATTGAAGCCACTGAGGGCTGAGATTTTATGCGCTAGAACCATATTGGTTTTGTGACTACTGTGCTGACAGGTGCTTTCCTAATGCTTGTGGTGCTTGGGACGTGACTTCAAGGTGAAAGGATGTTCTTGCCTTGTTTGTTCATCTTGTTCTGCTCTGCAGCAGGAAGACTAAGGTCTGACTTATAAATAGGTTTTCTCTCTAGTACTCATTCTGTTCTCTTGCTCTCTCTCTTGAGCTGTCAGTCTGCCTAAAAGGATGAGGATTGTCACTTGTAATGAGAGTCCGAAGACTACTTCCCCTTCCTTTCTTTGGGGAAGTGTGTTTGTCACCTGAACCATCCCCGAGTCATTTTGCAGTGAATTTCCTAATACATTTACACTGCATAGTATCAGTCCTCAGTGGCACAAAACCTCCTCTTCTGCAAAGCAGCTCACTGTGCCTTTATTTCAGCAGAAGGGAGTTGTCGGCTAGTTCTGGAAGTACAGAGTTAAACAAGACCCAGGGTTCTGCTCTGGCTTTTTCTATGCATAAAGCAAGCTTGTACAAGGAAGCATGCCATCACTTGTGAGGTCTCAAAACCATTGACTGATGGAGAATCACTCTTCCCTGAGCTCCAGCTTCTTCTCCTATTAGATTTCTTGGATTGACATTGTACAGTGTCTCCGATTCCAGCAACTAAATGTCTCTGTGCTAAAGCTTGTCTGCTCAAAACGTTTTGATAGGAACAAAATATGTGCCCAATAAAACAACTGCATAAGATTGTTGTGGAAACAGTTTGTCTTGAAACTATACTTTTTACTTCCCACCCCACCTGTTTCCACTACTTAACTCTCTTTGCCCCTCACAATCTCTGTCTGATCTCCTTTCTCACCTTTTGTTTTCCTCTACTGAGAACTTTCTGCAGCACCAGGGCTGCGTATAGGGTGCTAAATCTAGGTGTGTCCAAATCTTTTTCTCGTTTTAACTTTCTTCTCCTAAAGTGATAATTTCTGCCACCTACTGTGTGAGTGCTGCAAATCGCTGTGTTTCAGAACATGTGGCTGGATGGGCAGGACAGCTGATGCCATTTGAAGGTACAGCTCTGAAAATCAGGCTGTAGTGGGTCCATTTTGTGCCTTTCAGCAAACACTCTCCCCTTTCGGTCCTCCTTCCAGAGACATTCTTCCCCTCCCCTGAGGCGGACTGCTAATGTTAGAAAGGTGGTCATCAGATCTGCAGAGGATCCCTGCATGACAGCAGACGCATGGCTGCACATCCCGTGGGGGGCAATCAACATTTGTACATTGACAGCTGCTCAGACTCACACCGGTGCTTTTGGTAGCTGAGACCTTGTTGCTTTGGGACCAAATTCTGCCCTTCCTCACCACACTAGCCTCATGATGCTAACAGCAGTGAGACCACAGATTTCCAGTGGTGGAGCAAGGAGCAGTATTCCTGAGCAGTCCTGAACTAGAGGGCTACAACTTGAATGCCGCTCAGTTCCTGTAGCTGCCTGCCTCTGCTTGGAAGCATCTTAGAAGGGGAGCTGCTGCTGAGGAAGGGAGGACACAAGAGCTTGTAGGTTAAGGCATTGTGCTGGAGTAGGCCAGCATAACCCCTTTATATGATTCTATGATTCTATGAAATTACAAACTGAGAGGCTCAAGGAGTTTTACAGTGTGAGGTGCTTTTAGCATAAGAATAACACTGAGTACAGTTGAGGCAGGGGAAGGCTTTTTCAGACCCACCTGTTCCTGTATGAGGCTGTCACCATTCCGGTCACCTAACTGAGGCAAAAGAGTTGGAGTCATTGGATGTTTGTGATTTGGAGCTTCCTGCTAGCTCCGACATTGTGGGTCAAGCTGTCAGTCTTGAAGGCCAGCTAGTGTCATGATTCAGGATCAAGATGACCAATGCCTTCCTCTCCTCAGAGGACAGGCATGTTTTTTCTGTGGTGATGTTTCAGAGGAAGGCTGTCTGCTCTGCTCAGGATTCCCTTCTCCACTTTAGAGAGGAGGCTCCTGTCTCTGCTGTTTTGCCTCGTGCTCTGTGCTGGTTAGCTGTTGCCCTCCTTCCCAGAGCTGGCTGCGTCTCAGGGGGTGTTGTCTGTGCATCTGGTTTGCCAAACACTGAAGGGTCCTTTGGGGCTAAAACATGCTTTATCCACATAAAATATCGATATGGCTTTTGACTTTTTTCAGCTTGAAATCCGTCGAGCGGACAGATTCTGGGAAGTACTGGTGCCAGGTTGAGAACGGGGGGAAGAAGGAAGAATCACAGCAAGTGTGGCTCATAGTGGAAGGTAAGGAGTAGTAGTAGTGCTGGTTTCCTTTCAGAGATGACCCACCAATATGCTTTAGGTGGAAGTGGTGAGAGCAGATTGCCCCAGTGACAGCCTCCTTGGCTCTGAACCATAGCTGCTAAGTACAGTGAGATCATTACAGAGCAGGAGTAAGAAATGGTAGGAGAGTAGCTTCAAGGAGAGGAGCTGTTAGTTAATTAGCTTCTGGGGGGGGAGGGGGTTTGGCATATTAGGAAACAAGTGAAAGGTCCTTTCAGGCACATGCTTCTTTCCAGCCCTCCAATAGTCGTTGCTTTGCTCTTGAAGTAAGTTGTGGAATGGTGGGATGGTTTAGGTTGGAAGGGATCTATGGGAATCATCTGGTCCAACCCATTTCTCAAAGCAGGGTCACAGCTTGGTTTTGGTTATCAGCCAAACGGGTCTTTGAGGGCAAGGTACAGTTTTAGACTAATACTGAGTTTCGGGAGAAGTGCTGTGTACCAGCGCTTCATAGCTGTGGCTATTGCGTTTTGACCAGTCTTGTCTGATAAAAGAATAGCTTCTACATGGTTGCCCAAAGTTCACCCAAGGCAGCGTTGACTGGTGGCTTCTTGCTGTCTCTAGTTTCATTTTCCTTGAGCCATAATTGTGTTATGTCCTCAAAATCTGGTAGTCATAGGATGGCTCGATATTTGGTTGACAGGAACAGTGCACTTGCAGCAAGAAGTGGCTTTTTAGATGCAATTGGTAACACTTTGGGCTAGAGCTGAATGGACAGTCTTAAAGAGAGGGAGCAGGGAGGATGTTACGGCAAGTTGTGTGGTTTGGATGTTTTACAGCAAAGGTCTCTCTCAGACCCATGGAAACATTCATAGCAGTTCTCACAGGAAGAGGAACTTTTGCCTGTTGCCTTCCATAAATCCCAGGCTTTTGTCCACCTGGATTTTCAGGTGCAGTTTCAACTGGAGAACGTTTACAGGTTAAAATACTCTGTATTGTTTTCTGTTCCATTACCGTGGTCTGCTCCAGAGGTGGCTGCATTTGCATGGTGGGTGCATTAGGAGTGATTGAGTAGCTCAGTGTGCTAAGCCATCTGAAAAACAGTGAGGGCCTTCTGGATAGTTCAGCAAGAAGTATCAAAATCGCAAAGACCAGCTGCAGCATTGAGAATGAAGGCCAAAGCTTACAGCTTAAGCGTAAGCTAAGAAAGTGCAAGTAGTCACCTTGATGAGAAAAGTAAATAGCTAGTTAAACTCAAACTGAGCATGTAATTGTGTGAAATGGGAGTTAGTGGGGAAAAAATAAAAAACAACAGGTAGTGATAAGGGGTGGATTTTTAAAAATGTGCCAGCTGTTAGCGGAAGGAAAAATGGGAAATGCAAAAGCCTATCAGTAGCACTATCACTGTTATCACTGTGTATATTTCTTTCCTGGCCCTACCAGCTTTGTCTAGAAGCGGTTGCTGTATTGATAACAGATGTTGTCCTCTTTGACTGAGAAAGGATCTTTACTCTGGTTATTTGCAGCTTTCAATAAGCGTGGGCTGGTGGTGATCTCATTTAAAGTGAGCTTGAAGGGATTTCTATGCTGTCTAATGTCTGCCTTGAGATCCGCTTAGGTAGTGTGTATCAAGCAGAATTTGTAGCAATGGTATTTGAATTGTCTTTGTAATGCAGCTGGAATATTTAATCTTACGAAACACTCCTCAATTTACAAAACCAAAATTATTTTCAAACTGTTTTCTGGTTTAGAAACTCGAGTCTGGCCTTACCCAGAACATGATAGTGTTTGATATTAAGAGAGGTAATCTAAGAGGCACACTGTAGTGTGTGGCTACCTGAAAAGTACAGATTACGTTTCTTACAGAACTTCCCCTCTGAAATTACACCTCTAACCGTGCGGCTGTTCCCAGGGCTGCTAGCTCCTGTTGTGGCTACTTTCAGAGTCCCAGCCATGTGTATGGACACGTCCTCCTGAATGAAGTGTCTAAAATCTGAGCTGTAGAAAATAATAAAAAAAAAATTGACCCTGTAGGTTGCATGCCAGCTTGGAATGGGGAATAGACAGGTTCTTGTTTTGCCACTGATTTCTTGACTGTTGGCTGCTCAGTGCCGCCAAGGTGCGTATGTGAAAGAGGATGCACTCACCTCTTGTACCAGGAACTGGCAAAGTAGATGTGTTAAGGAGAGTGTGATATCCAGGTGACGTATGTATGGGGGCAAATTCCTGAGCTGGATGAGTCAGTTGCACTCTCTGAACTATAAGGGTTTTTAATTGTGGTCTTGTCTAATCTGTTCAGCTGCTCCCAAAGTGAGAAAACCTGCTGAGCTGGGCATGGTCCTCCCAAAATGTTACTTCAGGTGCCATGGCAAAGGGACAGGAGACAGGCATCCTGCTCACAGGTAGAAATACAAAGGTATTATCCCTTCTAATCTTCCTTGGAGGAAGGTGGAGCTGTCACAGCTGGTATCTGGAAAGTTTATTCACTTCTATTATTTATGTATGACTGCAATAAAAATATTAACACATGTAAGCAAAAACCAGCAGTAAATCATGATGATGGATATACCTGTCTGAGCAGTAGCCTTTGTACAGATAGTCACCGTCATTCCTGACATGACCTATTTCTAGATCTGGTTTAGTTTGTTCATTTACATGCCACTCTAAAGGGAGTGGCAAGGAAGGCCCAAAGAAACTGTCACCTGAAAGACACAAACAGCAAGTGGATGGCCAGTGAAAGACTGAGGACCCCACTGTCAGCTGGAATGTAGAGGAAATGGCGAGCCTTAGCCTTCTCAGTCCCTGCACTTCTCAAAGCCTGCAGTTGGAGGTGCTCAGCATCTGCCACACCTACTGAATCTATTTGTTCCTGTCATCTTTGGCCAGGGACAAACAGCATAGTTAAAGCACGTGAATGCACAGTGTTGTTGGTTCCTATGTTGCTGTGATGCAGCAGATCAGCAGTTTCCAGGACGTGCTTTTTGCAGCTTGAGAATACGTAATTTTGGTGTAGATGCAGTCGGTAGCAGCTGTGCTTGACACCCAAAGTTTCAAGTATAAAAGGGAACCTGGCAATTCTCTGGACTTTTAGATATTCCACCAGTCACCAGAAGTGCATGCCAGCTGTCCTGCAGTGTCAGCACTGGTGCTGATGGCTGATAACTTCTGTATCACAGGTTTGGAGCACTGAAGCCACAAGTGTCTTGGCGATGTCCACAAGAGGAACCACACATCTTCGTACGTTGAGTTACACCCAGCTATTGCCTCAGCTAACTTAGAGGTGACCTGAGGTAGTTAGCATTGCCGCTGTGTTTTACTCCTATGGGCCTGATCTAAGGCCTATTGTACCAAGCAGGAGTCTTTCTGTGGCGGGGAACAGGTAGTTATCAAAAGAATTGTGTTCGTGCATAGCCTTCAGCTCTGAAACAAATTACCCTTAATTCCAAGGCAGCCTGGTTCTCATGGTGTTGGAGCATGCTGGAAGGCAGCTCCAGTCAATTAAGCTGAGGAAAGAGCATTGTAAATGATCCTAGTCTCTCACCTGGGGGATTCTTCCCTCATTCTTGGGTTTGTTACAGCCACTGGTTCAACACATTCACAAGCTTCAGTTTTTAATGCATAGCAAGGAGTATCTGCAGCTGAATTAGGCGTCTTTTAAAGTAGTGTCTGCCACCACTAAATTTATTGACAGTTGCCTCTTTAAACTCCAGCCTCTCCAGCTGAAAAATTGAGCAAATACTGCCACTAGAAACTACTTTATAGGGGAGTCTTGAAGGAGACTCGGTGAAAGAGTTTTTTCAATGGTGTTTTGGGAAGCAAGTGTTCTTTCCTTTCTGACTTCTTCTAGCAGGAGTATGTAGATGTTCATGCCCTGAGGTGATCCAACATATCTGACCCTTGGATATTGTGAAGGGCTTGGAGGGAGTTGGACTGGACACCTGTTTGCCCTGCCTCTATGCCTAGTGTTGGGCACTGGTATTACTGGAAATAAACAAGAGACAGGAGTCTCTGCAGTTATTATCACTTGTCTGTTGCTTTTCTAGGTGTGCCCTACTTTACTGTGGAACCTGAGGATGTGTCCGTGTCCCCTAATGTCCCATTTCATATGGCTTGTGCTGCTGTTGGTCCCCCTGAACCAGTGACAATTGTCTGGTGGATGGGAGACTCTAGAGTGGGGCTTCCAGACATCTCCCCCTCCATCTTAAATGTGTCAGGTAAGGCTGCGGCCAATGCAGGGGATCACTTTGAGCATCAGAAGATGAGAAGAACTGTCTTCTGATTATGCCTGGTGACCCTGTGTAGCCACATAGTGTGAGAATGGTCTTTGACTGTACGTTGAGAGCTGAGAGATCACATACCAAACCAAATCATCTTGAGGGTTGATTCCTGCTCTGTGTTTTTTCTGCTGGCTTGAGGTGCACAGGCTCTTCAGAGCTTGGGTGGGGCTGACACTGTGCTAAAGATGCTATGGGACAAATGATGAATTGGGTGCCTCTTTTGTTCCACTTCATGCAGGGCATTCATGGTTATATTAAGTGACTCTTTTGGTGACATTTGGCTTGGAAATCTCCAAATGTTCACATGTAACAGATGCTGCCACCTCCTTCTTTGCACAGCCATGTCACCACTGCTTTTCCCTCTCTTTCCCATCTCTGTTCTTTCAGGCTTGCTGGATGCTCTTATCATTAAAACCTGACCGCCTCATATAACTGTATGACGCTTAGAGTAGTTATATTGGTGCTGAAGTGGACTGGCTGATATCCTTGGAGACCAAGGTTTGCCCCAGAGCAGGCACACTAGGTCCATGGTGGTACAACTGCCTTCCCCAGCAGCATCAAGTGAAGAGCTCAGGAGCCAATAGGTGTTCAAGCCTTTCTTAAGCCCCCTTTCAGGGAGCGGCCAGTGTACCCCTTCCAGGACCTGACTGCTACTATTTTTGAAGTTATCTCCTAAAGGTAACTTTGTTCTAGTCAGTTGCCCAAAAGCTTTGTGTTACTTCTTCTCTTTGCTGCTGTTCTATTCTCAGCAGCCTTGAGACAAAGTTGAGCTGTGTCTTTAGAACGAAAAGGTTTTGTAACTCGGTGTCGTCTCTGGGGCCTCTTCATCAGTGTTAATACAGTTTTACCTGGGGGAGTTTCTTTCTGTACATCTTTGGCCATCCTTCGAGATATCCAATCCTATGAAGCCTTTCCTTAGAACCTAACTGATACCTAAATCAAAACCTGGCTTGTGATTTGCAACGGTTTTATCATCTGCTCCCTCTCTTACATAGCCATTCAGTGCTGTTCCAAGTTGGAAATGAAAACTCTTTCCTTATGATATAACCTGCCTGTTGAAATGGAAACTGAAAAAAATATATGGTTGAAAGGGGAAAGACAGTAAAAAAAAGTCTCCCTTCCTCCACTGAACTCATCCCATAGTATTGTACAAAACTTCCGTCACTGAGACGTGTGTGAGTTGCATGGGGGCCTGAAGAAGGACATTGGCTCCTAGCGATTCTTTAAATAAATTGCTGTTATATGTATTCATCACCAGCATCCTTCTTTGCCCTTTTCAGTGTTCTTTGGGATGATTCTTGAGCATATCTTGTCTTTGCAATGGAGATAGTGTAGTAGGATACAAGCTGCATGGTCAGATTTCCAAAGCATGTCAAAAAAGATGATTGGTAGGAAAACAAGCATTGCTAGCTAAACAAAGTATTGAATCCTGAAGAAAAAGTACTAGCTAGAAAGAAAACATTTAGAAGGTTCAGCAAGCAGTTGGTTTGGTAAAAAGATGGTTGTATTTGGAAAACAGTGCTGGCAGTGGTACTGGCAGGGAGTAAGGAGATCTTAGTTTGCGGTGTGTTTTCCTCAGGACAGGGCTATGTTTGATTCTGTCTTTGGGATAACCTACCAGGTCAGGTGCTGGTCTGCTCTGCTTGGCAGCATTTTCCTCTGGTTCACTATGGTGAGTGGAAGAAGCTAAAATACTTTGCTCTCTCATTTTGTAGCAGTCCCTCCTCTCTTCCAGTGCACCCTCTTAGCAATGCTTGGGAGATGAATCAAAGGGCAAAGACAGACTGTGCAAGCTGCTCCATGCAACTCTGAAGTCTTTTTCCCTCTTAAGCTGTATGCACATAATGTACCAATCCTTAACTTTTCTCAGATAGAGCCCTATAAGGCAACTGAGGACCAAGTTGAGGGAAAATACATGCTGGACAGATTTCTCCATGCAGCTTTGCAAATCTGTCTCAATTCTGACTAATTAGCAATATCTATATGCATCTTGGAGCAGCTGGACATCAGTATGATGCCATGTTCAGGCCCTGTGATAGATACTCACAGAAGAGAGGGGGGGTAATCCTCTCTTGCATTATATCACCCCTGGAAAGTGCCTCAGTGCTGATGAGGTAGCATTTTACTTCGACTTGCTTTGCATGTCTTCAAAAGTTTCATGCAAAGTGAGCAACAAGTGGGTATTAGCTTGAAATCTGCAGCATCTGGTTGGAACTTTGCCTGGGCTTGTAGCCCAGTTAGAAGGTTATTGTCGCTTATGTGGCAGGCTGAGAGCTAGAACACTGGGTGTTGTATAAGCACGTGGTTCAGCAGTATCCTTGCTCCAAGGGTGCTTGCCAGAAGGTGATAAGTGGACATCTACTAGCTGAGCATTGTGACCTGCTGTTCTGCTAGATTCATCTTTCTTTTTCAGTGCTTTCTGAAGTTCCTGTGAATGCTCTTCTACATCACCACGCTCTCTCCATTAAAAATGTGTTTAGCATGTTAATTACGTTGAATTTCATTTGCCTTTGATTGGCACCCAGCTTAGCCCTCCAGTTGCCTGTACCGGTTGAGCTGGATGTCACACGTAACTGAAATTCTGCTGAAGATTGAAGCTGGATTACATAGCTGTTTGTGTTTCCTTTCCTTTTCTTGACCAATATTCAGGTATTAATCAAAGTACAGTTTTCTCCTGCGAAGCTCACAACGTAAAGGGATTGTCTTCATCTCGGACAGCCACTGTTCAAATTAAAGGTGAGAGTGTGCAAAAGGATGGGCAAGGGACTTGGGTTTTCTCTCTGGGAAGGGAAAGTAGGGGTTCTTAATGCCAGAGGCTGTCTCAAAGATGCCAGCAACCCGCACCAGTTGGAGCTCTCAGCAGTTGAAACTGCTTTGAGCTCTAACAGCAGTTCTCACTTGCAATGCAAGGCTGTATCCCAGGCTGTTGAAAAAGAACCACATCTGATTGAGGACTGGTAATTTGATGTCAAATAACAGTTTTTCCTTGTAAATGAGTGAGTCAGAACACTCAAATTGCTTGTGAGAAAGGAAGCCGGATACAAATCTGTAGCTGGGGAAATCTTTCCTTCTTGGCAATACATAGGTCTTGTTAGAGCTAAAAAGGCTTCTGCTTGCTTCTATTGGCATCACATTACATGCTGAAAAAAGACAAGAAAGACTGTCACCAGTGGCCAGTGAGGTCTGCTCATCCACACATGTTTTTATGGATTTTATTTTTTAAATCCTTTGCACTTTAAAAACTCATTCAAAACAAACGAGCCCTGGCCTTTGCATGACTAGTTGTCATCTGGAGATGCCAAAGGTGGTGTCACGTTTCCTCTGTTCCTCCAGGTGACTGAAACAGGGATAATCAGAGCAATCTGCTCTTCTCCTCTTCATGTTGAGGTGCTTCTGCATTTGAATTTTTAGTCATGGTTTAATGCACACTGAATTACATGATTATCAGCTCCAGGAGAGGCATGTCACAAAAGTAATTTGTTCCAAGTGCTAGCGTATTGCTCAGCGTGAATAAAAGCAAGCATTTATGTCTGTATCAGTAGTTAAAGTTGTGTAACCTAATATTCATTAAAGGATAGCTTAAAATCCAGCTGCAGATCTACTGTTCTTACAGTGTATTTTTCTTGAGGACATTGTGGTTACTGCTATGCCAAGAATGCAGTATGCTGGACTAGTAAGATTTATAACTTAATTTAAAAATGTTTTGAGTTGTTGCCTTAAAGGCTTGGCTACACAGAGGAGTTAGTTATTGTGGAATATATATTTTATGGAGACTTTTATCCTGCAATAGAATTTAGTTCACAAAGCTGCTATGCTTTAAAGAAAAACCTCATCAAACTGTAATTTTAAATAACACTTGGCATAAATATGCATTTTTTAATGTGAACGCAGATTTTAAGTTTTTCTACATATTTTTTAATTTTTTTTTTTTAAAAATTTTTGTTAATAAGATGATGAAGTAAAGACCTCCAAGTTCTTGCATTTCCAAGCAATTATGTTTAGCCAAAAGTGAGCCATAGAGCTCACTATCAAGAGCTAATGACTCCACACAACCTATTTGGGTGGGATGTATCACCATCACACACTTGTGTGTATACACATACACAGAGCTCAGGAAGAGCAAGCTTAAGTGATTCAGCAAATGTTGTACCAGTATCTTGCATGTGCTAGAGATAAGAAACGGATTTTAAATAGCAAGTCCAGTGCTGTAGTCAGAAAGGCCTAACTGTATTACCTCAAATATACATCTAGAAGAGTAGTTATAAACTTAGGGAATTGATGAGGCTCTTCTAAAGAGCAGAAGTTTTGAAGATGTAGTACAGCCCCTGATCAAAATAAAGCAAAGCTCCTAACAAAGACATTGAAAAGAACAAGAGCAGGCCCAGATGTTTGTTTAGTCTTTGATCCTATGAACATGTAGACTTCAATGCAACTATTACTGGGAGCAGTTGTCCATACATGCATGATCAGGACCTTCCTCTCTTACACATCTGCTTACATCATAGAATCATAGAGTGGGTTGGGTTGGAAGGGACCTTAAAGATCATCCAGTTCCAACACCCTTGCAATCATCTGCTAATGAGGACTCTCGAGTCTTTCTACAATTTATTAAACAATTTCTCTTTTGTGTTTCCAGAGGCAAATATTTTTGCTAGGACATTTGCAAACTGTTAACATTTCTTCCTGTTTGCTGCTGTTGTTCATTATCTATTCTCCGTAGTGCCCACAATGTGCTGGGTGTACTCCAAGCAGAAAATAACTTTTATTGTAGCCCACAGTCCCCAGCCATGTACGAAACTCCATTATTCCAGCCACTCTACTAGCACAGAGGAAGTTAACTCTCATTATGTTAACATTCAAGGTCCTGTTTTCAGACTGGCTTTGGTCTCCTCCATGTGTGCAGCTACGACTTGTAGGGTTGTATCCTGTGTTACAGAGCACAACAGGAAATAATTGCTCAGTTTTTTCTTCAGTGCATGATGGGGAAATGCATCTGTCCGTTTTATAAATTGAAGATTTAGGGGAAGGTACTAGCAAGCCAACACTCTTCAGTGGCTGTGTCCATTACAGAGTAGATGTGTTAGCAGTTGATTATTCTTACTGGTGGCATAACCCATACCTCCTTGGGCCTGCCATCTGGTGTTGAAAATTACACGTTGTTAAGCCCAAGATTGTGTTTACAAGAGACTTGAGTTAAAGGCAATGTTTCAATGATACCCAAGTAAGGAATGAAAGCAAGCTTTTTCCCCTCTCAAAGAGCTTACAAACCTGAGTACCCAACATCAGAAGAGAAAGAAATGAAGACATTGAAAAGTCTAAGTTAACTCAAAAAGACGTTTCACTGAAAGGCAAAGAACTCATTTCCCATCTTCCATTCTGGACCCTGGTACCTCGCCTTCCCACCTACCCACCCTGCAGGACCAGCAGCCCTCTGCCCTGAGTTCTGGTAACTAGTTAGCCTGACAACACAGGCTTTATGGGGTTTATCTGTGACACCACCTACTCCCTGCCCCGTCCTCTCCTCCAGGTCTTCTGTAGGGACTTTGGAGTGGGTTTTGGTCTAAGCAGATGGCTCTGTGGAGATACTGAAGGCAGTACTGTGTTTGTCCTCAGTGCACTGAGAGACAAGGATGCTCTCTGGCAGAGTAGAAGAGGCAACTGGAGGAATCCTGGTTTGTAATTATTTTTACACTGTTGCTTTCTACTGGGTACAGCTCAGGAGAGATGGAAAATTCATTCTGTAGGCAGAGCCTTGTCCTGAGGACTGTTGCGTTTTTAAAAAAGGACTCTTGAGGGTACCATTTGCTGAGGTGCTGAAGGAAAAGTATTACTCATGGCAGCACTGTAGGATGTTTTAAATGAGCAGAAGGTCAAGGCAAACATTAATGTTCATGAAGCTGGTAATTTTTTTCAGGAGTGAGGTGCCTAAATAAAAGCAGACTCGGGAGTGAAAAAGAGATGGTGAGGGGTATTTTGGGATGAATAGGAAGTAACTATGTGGATTTATGGTGGGAGGAAAATAGAAAGTAAAGGGAAGCATTGAGGATCGTAAAAGGAAGCCAAAGAGCTCAGGTTAATGTGACAACGTACTGGAGACCCCTGCAGTGATGGAGGCGTGGGCTCAGAGCACGAGTGGAGGGGCAGCTGGTGCTGCTCTGTGGTGTTAGGAACCACAAACATCTGATTAAATGGCCAGTCTGGGAATCCTGATTTTGTTCCCGACTCCTCCCTTAATTTGTAGTGTGGTATCAGCCATGTAATAAGCAAACTCTTTGCCTTGAATTGCCCCTCTATAAAAGACAGAGTGCTTTCTGAGTTTATTCATCTCCAGCATGAAGGAGGCATGGTTTTCAGTCTGGGCTCCATCCCAGGGTGTTTCAGAAGGGTTTGTAATGGACATCTGGAGGCAACACTTTCACAGCAGGAAGCATTCTCCTGCAAATCCAGCTGCAGGGTATCCAAGTCACTAGAGCAAACCATCCTTCCACTGGTGCTGGCAGAGCTAGTTTTAGGGGCTGGACTGAGAACCAGGGGAGGGATTTTGAAGCCCTGGTGTAGTTCACAATGTAGGTCCACAGGCGATTGTGTGTGCAGGGCTGAGTCATGCATTGCAATGGAGGGGGCAGGGAAGACGGCTGAGTAACCAAGGTATAAACATCAGACACTGGCATTACTATCAAACAGATCAACTGCTGCCTGTATGTGTCAAGCAAGTATGCTGGACTATTAAAGAATGAGTGCTCATAGCTTGTTCAATGTTAAGATAATAGTTTCATTCATGAGAATTGGGGACACTCTAAAGATGTGATATTGTACCATCTCTGTTAGTGATTTCATTGCATAATTTCTGGCCTTAAGCCTCTGCCATGGTGAATACCTGCTCAGTTCTGTTTATACTGAAAGGTTTCTTTGTTTCCTTTGTAGCCATGCCTCTCCCGCCTCTCAATGTAACTGTAAGCCAAGTCACCAGCAGCAATGCCAGCGTGGTCTGGGTGCCAGGATTTGATGGCCGTGCACCCCTGCACTCTTGCACTCTTCAGGTACGGCCTCTCTGGATTATTCCCTGCCCTGCATGAAGAACGGGACTCCCTTGAACCACAACACTGCTTGGGCCATCTTTTTGCTCTCCTCCAACTGCTTTGTAGCAGTGTTTGAATTCTTATTCCAGTTTTAAAACATGGAAACTTAACAGGATGCAACTCAGGGCATAAACAGGTGCTGAACAGCGGGGCTGGCTTTGAGCATGAAGTGTCCATTTGAGAATTTGAGACTGGCCCCCTTTCTTCCTCCTGGCTGGTTTATAGAATCATAGAATCACCAAGTTGGAAAAGACCCACCGAATCATCGAGTCCAACCATTTCTATCAAATACTAAACCATGCCCCTCAGCGCCTCGTCCACCCGTGCCTTAAACACCTCCAGGGAAGGTGACTCAACCACCTCCCTGGGCAGCCTGTTCCTGTTGAAATTGGAGAGCGACGGAGGGAGTTGACCAAACTTGGTTAGGTGATCAAAGCTCAATTTATTGATTCACGGTTGCTTCTTTTATACAGAGTTTAATTAGCTTATACATATTGCAAAAACTTAGCTCATGATTGGTTACATCCACCTGCAGAAGTTGCAGTCTATCATGCTTGCACAGTTATATTCTATCTTGACTACTCCTTCAATGTGTTTCTCCTTTGACACTAAAGTGTCAACTCATTGACACTAAAGTGTCAATGTGAGCATAACTCACATTTTTCAAGGACGACACGTCCTTGATACCTCTTTCTGAAAGCCATTGTTGTAAATATGTCTCTACATGTTCCAGTGTCCAGTGACCCTTTCCGTGAAAAAATTTTTCCTAATGTCCAGCCTAAACCTCCCCTGGCGGAGCTTGAGGCCATTCATATTGGTTGTTCCATGGCCGCTACTCCATGCAGAGTCATAATACTGCAGCACTTGTGAAGCTCGCATCTCTCTATAGGAAGTGCCCTTGGGTGGCTGCAGGGTCCTTACATGAGCAGGTGGCTCATGGTAATGTGTTGCAGTGCAGTGGCCTGTGACTCCCATGACAGCTCAGCCCTGTGCTTTGCCGTGCTGGAGAAAATGGACATAGAGGTGAGCCCAAGGGATGAGGAGCTTGCAAAATGTAGGACATGGTACAGGAAAAGTGGGAATACTGAGGGCATGAGACAGATTGGGCTTTTTGGTACTGTCAGGCCTATTTGCATGTTTCAGAGTAATTTTAAGCCCTGGCTCTAAATCTTGATGATTTTTTCCATTGTCAAAGTCCAGTTCCGCACAGAAAATCAAGGGTGTTAATATCCTTTAGCTCTGCTGGGTGCTGAGTACTCGACATCTCTAAAAAACAGGACTGCTTCTTTAGGTTTCTGGGAACAATGGTATGCGTCCAGCTTCAGGCACAGTTAGTTTCTAGCATTGTACACTTAACTGTAAAATCAGATCAACCAGCTGGGAACTGAGTGTGGAAAAGAAATGGTGATTCACAAAGCAGGCCATACAAACACAGCTAGGTACATTCCCCATGGTCTTTATCTGCCAGGTGTGAATATTGGGCCTCTGAGCTTTCCCTACCTGATTACAGCAGCAATGTGAGTGGAATTTCTATGGAATGATGTCAGCTATGTAGAGGAGGATTATGAACACAAGTTATCCTGGAAGCAGCTTAGCTGATTTACTTCAGTCCTCCTTTTATTTGTGGAGGAAACCAGAAATTTCATGCTCTGATGTTTATTCCCTTTCATAAGTAAAAGAAAGTATCATCTTGTTTTAAGTCCCTGGCAGAAAGAAGGCCTGAGTCTGGCTAGCTCCTGGTCACTGTATTTTGTTGCTGCTTCTGTTCTTGTTCTCAGTTGAAAAAAACTGTTCTCTTCCTCTGTTTTACAATGCAAGTTATCTCCAGCTGGAACAGCCTATTCTTTCTGGCTTGCATGCTGCAATGCTAATCACTCTGGGTTTTGAGTTCTCTGTCTCACTTTTGGCAGAGGCAGGGTTGGGGGGGATGGGACATGTGGAAAAGAGTCTGAATCAGAGCAGCATGGTTTCTGTCCACTCAGCAGTCTCTCACCCTTTTTCTAAGCCTTTTCTGTTCTGTTTGGGCAGGATGAAGTTCCTGCACTTCAGTCTGGAAGCAGTGTAACTTGGCAATAACCTTTCACAGGCAGAAAGCTGTGCTTCCCCTGTCTCCCACATCAAGAGATTTTTGTGAGAGCTATTGACATACATTTCCATGTGAGAATACACACATTCCTGGTTCCCCATGACTGCACTTCTGCTTGAAGCCTCCCAGAAAGAGAAGGGCAATTGAAGCTTGTCTCTGGTTTTCTGGCACTCAGGAATTGCAGTGGGTGCTGTGCTCAGACAGACAGGTTGCTTCTGGGAACAGGGTAGGGAATTGCTGTGTTTACTGACTGTTAACACCAGCCGTGTTCCAGGGCATGAAGAGAGCAGATGTGAGAGTACCAACACTTCAGAACGTGGAACAAAAATGCATCCTCAAACTGACAGGCTTTTACACAGAAGTCTGTTCGGTTTTTCCTGGCTTTGGATGACACTGATAATGATAATGGTATGCTTTTCTGTTAAGGAAGCTTGAGGTTCTTCCTCTTTATTAGCCAAACCAGTGGGCCAAAAGCATGTGAGAAAATTAGCAGAAAGGCAGATAGAAAAGGAGAAAGACTGCTGTATAAAGAATATGAAGTCCATGTGAGTGTTTCACTTTTATCTGCATGTCTTGCTTTTACTCCCAGATTTGCTATTTCACATGAACTTGAGAAGAAAGATGGACTGAGTCTGGGAGCTGTGCAGTGGTTTCTGCTACTGTCAGCACAAAAGCAGGACCATTGAACCTCTGTGTGTTAAAAGCACACTTCCTATCAATCACTAAACCATGCCCCTCAGCACCTCATTCACCCCTCTTTTACACACCTCCAGGGAAGGTGACTCGACCACCTCCCAGATTTCAAACAAACAAACAAAAATCAAGGATTGCAAGAGTGGTATAAAGTTTCTTTTTGGTTTAATCTGAAACAGTTTAGTTGAACTGAGCCAACAGAGTATACAGTGTCTTTAATCCACTATGAAACTGAAAATGTGCAACCTTCTGAAAAAGGAGTTGAGAAAAAGGTGACACTAGGTAGCAGGGAAATTCAGTTTTTCATTGCCCAGATTTAGACAAGCCTTGGAAGCCAGTCACTCAAAAGTAACAAGCACATTTAGTTTTCTTTAAAGGAAATAGTAGAATCGTAGTAAAGTGTAGAATTTGTAATATAGTTAAGGAAATATTTTAAAATATGGAACCATGTTGTTGCACTGACAAAGTTAGGAGGGTGATGTCACTTAAACCAAATAAAGGCGTGGCTCTAGGTCTTAGTTTGACAACTCCCATTTCAGTATTGTAAACACTGCTCATTCGATATTGATTCTTACATGTTCCTAAACTAACCTATAAGAAGATTCTTATCCCTATAGACCTGTTAGTCATATGGCTTATGGTAACAGTCTTCGTTTCACTCTTGGCACAGGTAGCTGAGTCACCAGATGGCCATGAGGTCTCCACTGAAGTCACCCCGGTGCCCCCCTTTGCATACAGCATGCAAGGCCTGAAGCATTCCACCAACTACAGTGTTCGTGTGCAGTGCAGCAATGAGATGGGCAGCTCCCCTTTCACCGACAGAGTTTATTTCCAAACCCTGGAGCTTGGTAAGCAAGACAGGAAAGCAGTTCTGAATACGAAAAAGAGATAATTATAAACATTATTGGACTTCTCCTTGCCTAATTCTGAAATGCAGGCATCGTTATACTGTCAGATTGCTTGTCCACTGTAAGGGTCTCCTAACATCTAACATGTTATGCATTCAAGTCTGCATCATGCATTGTTGCTGTTAACCACGATGTGATCCAGCCACAGGGCTGGGCCTATGACCCACTGGCTCTCTGAAATTCTTAGGGTCTTGGAAAGAATCAAGAGATGCCAACCAACCTTATCTTCTCCACTTGAAGCAGATATACTGCTGGTGGCCTGCAGAAGTTGTTCTCTTCCTTTATGCTCACTCTGTCTTCCAGTTTATCTCAGGGAAGAAGATGAAACTGTCTTTTTAGCCATTTGCAGTGTGCATAATGCCTTATTTCCCTGCACAAAGTGATTGTGTTCTGTCCTCTGCTTTCAGCTCCAAGCAGCACCCCGCAAAATATCCGTGTTATCCAAAGAGATCCTGGTCTCATTTTGGAGTGGGAAGGTGTGGCTCCAGATGTGCTGCAAGAAAATGCCCTGGGATACAGGCTGGAGTGGATTCAGGATAATGTAACGCAGGTAACTGATCAAGAAGGCAGCTGAGCAATTGGGCACACAGTTGGAGGAAGTTCATATAAAATTTTCTAGGTATTCAGGCCCCTCATCCTTATCCATACCAAAGGACTATGTTGCTGATGTTGCTTTTGTGTAAATGGATCTATGCTGATTCATAACAACTCCTCAGTATTTGGCTTCACGATTTACACCCATCTCTCCCTTCCTGACATATTCAGAATTCCTCCACTTGAATGTTCATCTGCAGACAGACCAGTTCTCTGCCATTTTTTGTACGGTAGGACAACACAGATAAAATTTAGTTCGTCTCTGCCTCTTTCTAGTGCTGTCCCAAAGGCAGCTCAGGCAGTGCAGGATCAAGCCTTTCTTTGTCTCCTGTGACTTGGCTTTCCAAATCCTGGCAGCAAAGCTGTATTTAACAAGTGAATGAGTTATACTGTAAATCACAGAACGGAGATTCTGGATTCTTTTATTTCATTTATGGTATGAAGGGAGTTGAAAGGGCCCTGTCAGGTTAGAAGGCCTTTCATTTGTTCTTCATAATTGACCTTTCCCAGGTATCTATCTGCCTTTGAAGTTCACAGCATTTCTGAGGTTTTCTCGCTTCTTAATATGTATTTAGCCAGTGCTTATTAATGATGAACAAGCCTGTAATAATAGACAACTAGAGGGAAAAGAGGCTTATTTCCTTTTTCACATGACCCATTTCATATTAGGTCATTGACTTTGAATGGCAATATTTTGAGTTCCCATTGAATGTACATTGTGTGATTGCTAGCAGCCAAATCTTCATGGCCTTGCTGCAAATGATGCTTGTGAAAAAGAATTACTGAAAATACATTGGCCTTGCCATCCTAAGTGAAAATTGGCTGTGAAATTCAGAAGTCAGTTGGGATTTGGTCAACAAGTTAAAACAGACAGACTCCTCCCTTGGATTAAAATTGTCAAATGCTTTGTGGTATGTCAGTGCATCTTTGTGTTTAAACCACAAGAAGGAAGTGTATCTTTTAACAGCAGAAAAAACACCATTTCCATAGCAACTTTCATGGAAGGACCTCAAAAGAGGAAATCATTAAACCTCATATCTTCCCTTAGCCCTGGGAAGCTATTAAGAATTTTTGAGAAGAGAAACCCAAGGTGACAGTTAAAGTTAATGGCAAAACCAAGACTAAGACGCAGGAGTCACCACTCCCAACCCTTGTTATAGCACCTGTGAAGTACGTAGTATTGTTTTGCTTTAGTTTTATAGGTGAGGTTTTAAACTCTATTCCTTTTAAGACAGCTTACAGTTTGTTGCTATTTGCTCTCAGGGGGAGATGATCGTACAGGATACAAAAGCTAATCTTACAGCGTGGAATCCTCTCAAAGACCTGATCATCAGAGTGTGTGTACTGAACTCTGCAGGGTGCGGGCCCTGGAGTGACCTCTTCCTGCTTGAAGCCCAAGAAGTCATGGGTGAGCATCCACTGCCTTCCCTTCACTTTGGGGAAAAAAGTTAGAAGAGCTGGGACTGTTGTAAACCATGTGAATCATGGCCACATGGGGGTTGTAATGGTTTTACTGAATGTGTTTATATTAAACAAGCTTAGCTCTCTCCATGGAAAAGCTGAGCTACTGGTATAAAGGGGAGACAATGGTACGGAAGCCATACAATGCAGTCTGGGCCATGTGGAAGGGTTTGTGAGGGGCAAAGAACATGCATGTGTGGAGTGCATTCCTGCTGATAAAGGGCAGTTAGTCTCATCTGCGCTGTTTGCTTGCTGCTGTTATCTCACAGTGAGTGAGAAATGGGAGTCAGG
This sequence comes from Phaenicophaeus curvirostris, assembly GCF_032191515.1. Taxonomy (NCBI): domain Eukaryota; kingdom Metazoa; phylum Chordata; class Aves; order Cuculiformes; family Cuculidae; genus Phaenicophaeus; species Phaenicophaeus curvirostris. The sequence continues at coordinate 27,415,166 of NC_091396.1, read as the reverse complement.
CTATGGAGAAGAGCAGGATGTTATAGGGGGAGATGGATGCTGCTTGTGAAGGAAGCTGTGGAACAACTAAGAGGGAGATGGTCAGAATAAAAACACGGATCTGTGATAAGAAGTCATTGAGGTGTGACTGTGCAAAAATCCCACAGTATCTTCAGGTTTTGTTCCTAAAGCCTGTGGCAGGACAAGACAGCAATCTCTAATCTACTTGGCTGACCAATCTGCCACTGCTTTTTTCCCAGCCCCCATGACTTTTGAGGAATCATATGGACACTGATCCCTCCTGATCTCTCCACACTTAGGGATGGCAGGGGGGAACCTAGAGTAGGGTGTGCAGACAAGCAGGAGGTGGGAAATTGAGGCAAAGTAACGAGGAGAGAACTGCTGGTTTTAGCATGCACGTTAATCAGAAAGGCCCTCTGGCACCTCAGTTCTATGATGCAGTCTGTACTGATTGTTATGTGTGAGCAGGCAGTCACTGTGGGATCAAAGCCCTCAAATTATTTAAAACAAAATGAAGGAGTGCAGAGGTCCAGAGCTGACTCTACTAGAGATTGGGCATCAGCTCCATTAATTATTTTTTTGCCCTTGTTTCTTGCTCAGTTATTTTCTGTGGCACCCAAATACAGAGAGAAGTACCTGAAAGGACTAGAAGATCCCTTTTGAAAATGGGCAGTGCTAGCAAGAAGTTCCAGGGAATGTGGAGGGTTTGCATTTTACAGGGAGCTGGAATGGAATCCTGAAAGCACAAAATGTTTACTTGTTTTTATTTGCAAACCACTTAAAAAAAATCGCATCAGGAGTTGTGCTTGTTTTGGCCACATGCTGTCTGAAAGCATATATATTTCTTCATCAGCATAACGGACTGGAAAAAAGATCAGTGTGAAACACTGACAGGCCTTGAGCAGCAGAGCTGCAGAAAGACTGCAGTTTTGTTTCAGGCCTGGTAGAAAACATAAGTTGCTTCCTTTCCTAAAACAGCGAACTGGCACTGGCTGCCTTATGTGAGAAATGCCAGGGGTGGTTTCTGACCAGCTCCCAGTGCAGCAGTAAGGATGACTAAGCTTGTATAAACTTTAAGTCATATTTGTCATCACTGCAAAGCTAGTGGGAGCTCCACCCTGCTTATGCAGAGACCTTGTGCACTATTAACAAAGATGGTTTTAGTATTTTCAGAAACATTCTCAGTAGAAAACTCACTTTTCCATTGCAGAGGGGAACAGAATGGTTTAATAGCTTCTTCCTGTTGTCTTCATGATTACATGCAGAAGACGACTCTTGGATTACATTCTTTGCACACCTTTGTGGTATAAAACCTGCTACAGAAATAAAAGTGCTTCTCCCATCATCATCAAAGGACTCCTAAATACTAATTTAAGCTGATTTAATAATACTATCTTCCTTCTGCCTTTTGCAGTCTTAAGGCATATGCTGGTTGGAAAAGGGGAGTGCAGGAGATAGGAGAGAGACAGAGCTGAGGGAGGAGAGGCAACTCAGTCTTCCGTTGGCTGCAGCCATGCTCTCTACCTCAGTGGCACGAGGGGAAGCAATGATCTATGGGACGGAGGGGGATAAGTGAATTTCAATATTCATTTCTGTTTCTAACACACTTACTAGAAACTGTGGGAGAGGATCCTGATTCCTAGGTTTAGTAATAGGGAGAATAATTTAGTTTTGGTTTGGTTTAGTTTCATCCATCCTTCTTTGGAGGGACCCCCCCCAGAAGGTGGCCTAAATCCCTGCTCTCTCACCAGGCCAGCTAGCAGACAGAGACTAGACAAACAGGCCAAGAGAGGTTTGCCTCACAGTAGGAGGGAGGAAATGTTATCATTAACTATCAGAGAGGACCTTTGCTTCAGTGTTGTTAATTGTTTCTGCCCTGGTTGTTTTGTAGAAATAGCCCAAGTGATTAGCTAGGGAATTGTGGAGAGGGTTGGGCTTATTTTTAATTGTCTTTTCATTCCACTTCTGTTTCTGATCCCTTTTCCTCCTCATAAGCAGCCTTGAAGGCTGGGTCAAAAAGTGCAACAAGAGAGAGTATCATAAAACCCAGAACATATAAAGTCTTCTGGGTGGGAAAAGAATGTGAGTCACTGAAGGAGTAAGATGCTGGAAAATAGGCGCTAAAGCTCTGATAATTCTTTCAAGTGGAAAAGTACCAGTCTTCTTCATCAGTGGTCTGGAAGAATTCTTTTTCCTTAAGCCCTACCCGTTTGTTAGACTAACACTGGTTCTTTATAAACTTGAATGATAAGTCTCAACAATGTAACTAGTAATCAAGCCTTAGAAGCCTTTTACCTGCTAGGACTCTTCTAGTAAGGATGTCTGACTCCTTTTCGCATACATCTATGCAGAGGTTCATACAAATCTTAATCATTAACCTAACATCTATTTTAAGGACAGATTTACTAGACTATCATGACATATAACATGAAAGGATTACTTAGATCAGCAAAGATGATTCTTTGTTAGTTTCCAATACAGCGCAGTCCGCTGCTGAAGGGGAGCAAGGCTGCATGAAGGTGAAGGGAGTGCTTAGGGACCTGTTACCTATTCCTGTTTGCTCTTAAACAATTTTGAGATATGAGGCCTATCCCAGATTTTAATAAACCCATTCAAATTCACCTTTAATCCTTTAGAAATTGTATTTGGAGAAGAAATCTCTTGAGAAATCAGGTTAATTTATCTGTTGTTTGCCAAGCACAGGTAATATTCTTTAATTCATAACCATATTGTTTATCTTCCTTCTCTGGCAGCTTACTCAGATTGGCAGCATCTCCATTTCTTTGTAGACAGATTGTAGTCAAAAGTACACATATTCAGGGAATATACAAATATTAGACTGGTATTGAAACCTGCATGCTGGCTAACTCATTTCTTGACTCACAGGGCACTTCTAAAACTTCACCTTTTCTTTGATAGAGAGAAATTGAGAAGTTACAGCCAAGCAACAACACTGGGATGTTACAGCCGATACTAAGTCCCACGGGGTGCTTCTTTTTGTGGGAGGGGTAAGAGGGGAAATGTAAATATTTTCAACCAGATTACCATAAGGCTATTGTCTTTCTCTATTGTCTTTCAAAGTGTTATCTGGTTGGCATTCAGGCAGTACTGTGTAGCCTGGTCAAGGTTCTGCTGGCTACCTCAAACAGAACAAGGTGAAACTTACACAGAAAATGCCCATATTAAGTGACCTTTTTTTCTTGAGACTCCAGTTTAAAGCATCGCAGATCCTGAGCTCATGTAAAGTAGTATAATCTGGAGCAGCACCTTTTACTTTCTTGAGACTCAAAACTAAGTATAGATTGTGATAACTGGGTGCACCTGCTCTGTCTTTGCTATGTGACATCTTTTTCTGATGATTGACTAAGTAGCTGTTTATGCCAAATTCCAGTGTATAGTGAGCAACTACGTACACCAGGTCCAGCACCATCGCTTTCCCATTTAAAAGCAAAAAGAAGAAATATCCCAGTATGGTCTGCTTACCATCAATGGTAGTCTATTTCCTGACTCTTTTCCGGTGTTTTCTCCATCTAGGTGGCCAGAGACAGCCTCCTTATGGGACATCCTGGGTTCCTGTGGCACTGGGCATTCTCACAGCTCTGGTCACAGCTGTTGCCCTGGCTCTTATTCTCCTTCGAAAACGAAGAAAGGAAACTCGGTTTGGGTAAGGGAGGTTCTCCTTGTGCTGGCTAGAGAGATGTTTGGTTTCTCCTCCAGTGTGTTTTCCGACTCTGTTATTTTTTCAGAAAGCATTGTGAATTGAGTACTTCTGGCACTTTCTGTAGATAACTGGTTTTTTTTTTACCCCACAATTTTGAGTGATCCTGAATTAGGAACTAGCAGGAAAGTGCCCTATATTTTCTTCGAAATGATAACACCAAAAATACAGTAGAAAAAATGTTATGTCAGTAGCCAAGCTTTATTAGAAGATGGAAATATAAATTAGATCAAGGTAGTTCTGTATGTCCTTAGCACCGCTGCTGTGTTCTTATGGGCCGGGCCCTTTATCCCATGCTCGTTTGCTCCCTGCTGCAAGCAAGGTTCCCATTCTTTTCAGAGTCTCCCAGAACTTCCTCTCACAGCAGTGTCTCTCTTTATGTGAGACTCCCCTCTTTCGGAAAGCATCTGCTCCCTCAAGGTACATCAACAAGGCAGCAGAAACCCATCCTTCCTCCTCTACAGCCACGCCCTCTTTAACAAAACAGTCTGTAGTATTTATATGGCAAAGTGTGAGAAATCATCCATACTGTTCAACACACCCTTTAGAAGTGGATGGCCCATGTAATCATGGCCCTGTGTGTCTTTTCTGACTTCTAGCCATGCCTTTGGCAGTGTGGTTGGCAGAGGGGATCCAGCAGTCCATTTCAGAGCTGCCAGGTCTTTCAACAGGGAGGCCCCTGAGCTCATTGAAGCAACGTGTAAGTAAAATGACCTAAGTGATTCTGCCTGAGAAGCTGTGTTCATGTATGTACTAAACTTTCTCTTTGTTTTCCCTGAAACTGATGGATGGCAGAGGTGAAAGGCCAGAACTGCTGTTGCCAAACCAATTACATAGCACTTGCTAATTGCAGCTACAGTCATTGTGCATATTAGTGCAAGGCAGAAATTCACCACTCCCTTGCCCCAATTTCACACTACAGGTACTTCTTCAACTGTAATACTATGCAACAGTGAGACAAATATGGCTTAACGATACTAGCAGTATGCTTTAAACTCAGCATGCTGAGTTGTGCTGCAAGCATGAATTAATTGATCAGTCTTGGAAGGCCATAAATTAGTAACTTCTCAAACAGGAGATTGAGTTCTGGGAATGGCCAGAGTTAAGACGATCCATTCCTGTCACCTGGTTCAGCAAGGGCATGGCTCTCTGTAGCAGTGCTGCATGTCTTGGTTAGGGTGAGGCTTCAGCTGTCTTCAGCTTTGCTCCCCTGGGTTTAGAGGTCTCTCCATTAAATCCAGTGACCATAAACTGTTGGACATTGTGTTACCCTGTCAGCCAGGTACTGAGACTTGTACTGTACTTAAAATAGTCCAAGAGCTAGTCATTGAAAACTGGTGCAGCTCTGTCAACTTAAATGAAGCTGTGTGAACCAGTGTCTGTCAGCGGCCCTTCTGAATGGATTGTCTTCTCAGTGTTATTTGCAGCAGTTCTGTATTCCTGTTGCTCTTGTATGTTGAAGGGTGATGTTATTTCTCTATCAGAAGAGATTATTTCCCCTCTCTTTTGGTACTCCTGGTACATTTTCTTGTGGTTGAAAGTTATTGGCCTCTTGTCTGTGGTGAGGCTAGAGGACATGGAAGGGAATTCTACCTTTTTCAGTTTTTCCTGCTTTAAAGTATGGGAGTCAGATTGGAGATGGAAGTTAGAACAGGTGATTAGATTGTGACAGAATATTTAAGTATCTCTTATTTGATTCTTCCTTAATTTTTTTTTTCCAGTGGAGAGTGTAGGTATCAGTGATGAGTTGAAGACGAAACTCAAAGATGTCCTAATCCAGGAACAGCAGTTCACGTTGGGAAGAATGTTGGGCAAGGGTAAGAACCAAAACTGAGGAAGGCTTTCCATTGAAAGTCCTGTTTGTATTACCTTTACTGTTGGGTAGGGAGAAGCAATTGTAAGGAACCTATTTTGTTTCCTTCTGCTTGTAAGTGGCAATTTAAATAGAACTTTCCCTTCCACTGGAATAAAACATTTCAAAGGTTTAGCATAACTAACAGGATATTGGCTAAGCCATTCGTATAATATGGCTCTGCAGAGTCGTGAACTGCAGTCTGTGCTCAGCTTTCCAAAGTACAGCTGATTCATTGGTGTGTGAATTCCTTTCAGAGATTTAAAGGAATATTCAGTTAAACTTCTAATCTTTTTACTGAGAGAGTGGTGCTATAGAATTCCTTCCATTTACAGAAGCATGCATCAAGTATTAAATGGGTTGTGACAACACAGAGATAGAGATGATCGACCTCAAACGCTCCAACCCCTCAAATAAAATATTGATTCAGTTTCAGATATTCTCAATATCTGAGGTGGTTTGACTCCAGATTTTAGTTTGGGCTCTTATAGAGGCACAGTTAGAACAGGTACTGAATTTTGCTGACATTTGTCCTCATTAGTTCAAGTCCTCAGGAGCTCTTCTGGCTGTGTATCTCCATCTGGGTCCCCCACACAGGCACTCTAACATTTCTCTGAGGTTTTCAAGTTAGGAGGGATGGCCAGAGTAAAGGTGAGATGCTTCTTGCTTAATCTCAGCTAAAAGATTGGCCTGGAAATGCTGTGTGAAAAGATATTTTTTTATTTAGATTTCCCAAATGGCAGGCCGGTGTGCTAACTGTTAAATAATCCTTCCCTACTTCTCAGGTTGAAGGCAATCTCTAGAAATAAGTGAAAACATGTAATAACTAAGTCAATAACTAAGAGAGGAGCATAAGTCAGGAGTCATAAGCAAAAGGAAGCTGAAGTATTTGGCTTCCTTTTTCTTCGTAAGACTAGTTTTATTGTGGTTCTCTTTGACACTTTCCCACTGAGAGCATCCGTCTTCTCCATCTCTCCCAAAACAAATGCCTTTCTTTCAGAGCAGGAAGATGACCTTCCTGCAGAAGTGGTCTCAGAGGGCTAACAATGCTAAGTAGTTACACAGCTGTGTCATCTGTTTGAGAATGTCAGCTGTTGGCCAGTTTCTGGGATCCTTCTTCGACCCTTCTCGGCTGTCCTCATAACAGGTGAAAAATTGGAAATCAGCTTGAGTGGAGCCCCTGGGGGTGGCTTTGGTGGTGGAGTACTAGGTGGCAGGATCCCCCAACCCCGTGCTCAGTGTACAGGTTATAAAGTGGCACGACTGTATTCCCTTGGGCTCTGCTGACTCTGCTCCATAATAGAGAAGCAGTACAAAATGCCTTTGCTCCTTCCCATTTTCCTCTTTTTGTGTTCAGATCCACTGATAGTGGTTATTGTTAAATAACCATATGCCTTATACTAGTGAAGGACGCTACTGAAAAGCTATCGGAAAGAATGCTTTTGGGGTAGGTGTCCTGAATGCCATATTTTGCTTCCTTCTTTGCAACACCAGAATCTCTCATACTGACGCTTTTTGGGTAAGTTAAGCAGTCAGAATTTAGGGAGAACAAATCTAGAGCCAGACCTGATGTGAAGAGGCTGTTATGCTGTGGTATAAAGCCACTTCAGGCTAAAATAATTTGAAGAAGGTTTGGCCAGTTGCATTTCCACTTATCTTTCTTAGAGAACATGCCAGAGTAAACACTTCCTCCTATGAATCAGTGTATCATGCATGCACAAGTTGGTGTTTTGTGTTTTGGCTGGTCAGCTGTGATTCATGAAGTCACTCCCTGGGTTCAGAGAGATAAGGCCAGACTGTGTCTCAGGTGGTTGAGTCCTGGCACCATTACTCAGTTCTGATGACTGTCAGCACTGAGAGCTTCTTCAGCCAACCCGTACACTCACTGCTTCAGCTAATAGCTCCCTCTCTGACCAAAGCTTCACTCAGCCTCATCTCCCATGATATGGCTTCCCCAGAAATGTCTTTCTGGGATCTCAGCCTCATACTCTGACTCTGCATTGTCCATTTGAGAAAAGATTGCTTTCTTTATCTCTTGTTTTTCTTTGCCTTCTGGACTGCCAGCACAGTGGCTTCTGTCTGCTGGTAGTGCTACTCTTCTAGGCACATGGATGCCAAAAGCTGCTGGTTAGAACCACAGAATGAAAAATTAGTCTGGTGGCTGCATTTCTTATGGCTATTCAGCCTCTTTGCCAGTGACCCCTGGAGTTAACCTGCCATGAATCATACTTTCTTCACAAAAAGCTGTTTCCTCACTGCCTGCTCTGGTCATTTCACAGGAGAGTTTGGGTCGGTTCGAGAGGCACTACTGAAGCTAGATGATGGCTCTTTCCAGAAAGTGGCAGTGAAGATGCTGAAAGGTAAGTGGGAGCAGGGCTACCTGAAGTACTTAAGAGAAGAGAGCTTGCAAAGATGAAATGGTTTTCTCCAGCAAACATCGCTTTCCTCCTCTCTGAGTGTCCCACTCAGCCACTCCACCCATGTTGTCCTATCCTTTTCACATGTCAGTCTTTTTGTAGTGGAAGCTCTTTAGTGAAAGACTTATACCACCTTAGTTGCTTGTACAGCACCTAGCATGTGATGAGTGCAACCAAACCCAGGTCGTAGCTGCAGCTTCTGTGTATAGGGGATCTTGTTCAATTTCTTGTTTCAACATAGCATTGTATTGAGTGGCACAGACAGCTCAGGTCTGCTTTTCCCTAATAATTCAGCAGTGAGGGATGCTATTCCGCCAAGCATATGCTAGAATAAACAGAAGAGTGTTTGGGCTGAACAGAGCGACAAGCTAACTCATCTCAGTCAGGCGTGTTTGAGTAAGTAACTCCCTTCTGGTTTGTCGTTTGATGTGTGTACATAACAAGGGCAACCAATACGTTCATCGGGCAGAAGCCTGTAACAAGAAAAGCAATTAATAGGTAGATATATGTCAAAGCAAGTACGTGTATATTTTGTACATATGTGTTAACCTATGTTATTTCATCTCTGTTGCCTATAAGGCAAAAATTAACTGTGGGTGACTTGAAGTAGAATCACATATGCATGTTCTCTGGAGCTGAGTTTGGCTGCCACAGGATCCCAGTTTGTAATAAATATACTAATACCACATTAGTGTAAGTTTCATCATTTTCTCTGATTTCAACAATAATTCTAATCAGTTTGCAGGCAGTTTTGTGTAGTCAGACTGTCTGCCTCCAGGCATCTAACTTGAACTCTCTGTCACCCTCCAGAGATACCGTCGTTTCTCCATTGACTGTAAAAAGGGAATCTACTTCTGTCTTTTGTATCATATTTAAATTACTTGCCTAAAGCAGACAATGTCAATACTCCCCCACAGGTCTAAGTCTGATCTTACAGCAGGACTCTTGCTAAATTCAGCAGCAGCAGTAAGGGAAGTAGCCCACTGAGCTAATTCTTGATTATATTGATATACTTCTGTAAATCTGGAGTACTAACAGTGAGAAATAATTTTCTCAAATTTATGCTGATATATGTCACTGCTGAATTTGGCCCAGGCTCTTCAGCAGTGTTGTTATTTAAGAAATCTTAGCTACAGCACCTTAGAAGAGTCAGTCATGTTAACAGACATAAAAGTGTTGATCTTTCATGCCACCCTGATTAGAGATGAATTGTGGACTGCTGTGCTAGACAGGGGCTCCAGGCCATCTCCTCAATTTCAACATTTTCTTGAATTTTGTCTGGTGTTTCTTCTCCTTGACATTCTGGTTTAGGTCCTTTTAGGTAATTAATTCTTACATCTTAAATGCACCCATGATTTCTGTGTCTTCCAAGGAAAGTTGTTACTGAGAGGAGAGCTGCTAATCAGCAAGTCTTTACTCTGTAAAGAAACAATTTACCAGTTGTCCTTGATGTGTGCTTACTGCCAAGTGTCAGGCTCTGCTTTGTTGTAAACTGGCTCATCCAGCTGTAGGTCTGAGAGGAGGTGTTGTGACACAAAGAAGCTTCTGATAATCATTAGCTGTGAAGTCCCATGAAGGGGGAAAACTTACAGTTGCTTTCTTCCAGCGGACATCTTCACCTCCACTGACATTGAGGAGTTCTTGAGAGAAGCTGCATGTATGAAGGAGTTTGACCACCCGCATGTCACTAAACTGATTGGTAAGCCAGCACGGGTGCCACAGAGCAGCTCCTGATCCTGCACAATCACACACAGCCTCACATACTCACCCTCACTGCTGTCCAAGAGCGCTGTTAGTGCAGCCAGCTCCGTGCTGCCTGGAGTCCTGCATACATCAGCATTGCTCCTTCCCAGGCCAAGGGTGTGTAAGTGCTCAGAGTGCTTGCCCTCGTATGCTGGCAATAAGTTGCTCTTATGTAAGCGATTTCTTCGGTTCTTGCAAATACTACATAGTATCCTGCTGGCTGAGAAATGTCTGAACTGCTGTGAAATGTGGACAGGTGAGTCAACAGACAGAGGAAGAGGGCTTTTAAGAAATACTGGGTAAGGTGCAAGACATTCATGGGTTGGGACTATGGAACACAGGTGATTTCCAGAATGTGGACATTGTTCTGCAGACACTGGACTATAGGACTGCCTGGTCTAGACTGATCCTAGAAACATTTATAGCCTGTCCTGTAAGGAGAGCTGAGAGCCACTGAGCACTTAGTACTGTAAATTTTCCGCTGACTTTGTAAGAGAAAGACACATCAGCCTGTAAGCTTCCCCTTGGGGCTGATTCGTTTGCTAAAACCCATTTGTTGTGTGTGTCTTCATTAGGAGTCAGTCTTCGGAGCCGTCCTAAGGGCCGTCTCCCAATTCCCATGGTGATCCTGCCCTTTATGAAGCATGGAGATCTTCATGCTTTCCTGCTGATGTCGCGGATTGGGGAAAACCCTTTTGTAAGTCTGTCTTACTGTAGAATTCCTTCTGGGAGGGTATGGATTTTCAGAGAATGTACTTGTATCAGTTCAGGGTTGGTCTCCCAAAGGCACTGGCAGATGACCAGATTTCGATACCAAAGGAAGTTGTGGGATGTGGGGTTGAAGTGTATAATTCCATGCATGATGAGGACCAACTCCTCCATTCCACCCCCTTCCTATATCCTTGCTCAGTAATCTAGCAGCAGATCTTGCAGTTTTGCCTTACACACTTGAAAGCTTCCAGAAACAGAACTTAAACTGTTATTTCTTTCAGAACTTGCCTGTTCAGACACTCCTCAAGTTCATGATTGACATTGCCAGTGGGATGGAGTACTTGAGCTCAAAAAATTTCATACACAGGGACCTTGCAGCTCGGAACTGCATGTAAGTAACCCATTAGTTTCTAGAAAAAGGAAAGACCAGAGCAGATGAGAGAGGAATAAGAAGTCTTTCACATGGCAGAAGTGGGGAGGGGTCCTCGCCAAGGATGCTTGTCCTTGCATTCAAGTGACAATAAGCATAGGGGAGACATGGCCATAGAGGCAGGAGGGTGAGAACAGGAGGCAACTTGTAATATCCCACTGGGCTTCCAAATCAATTCTATTTATATGGAACTTTTCAATCATTGGTCTGCACATATAGTTTCATGGGGTTGATTGCAATATGTGTTTGTTACTACTCACTCTTCTACGTCAGCGTGGGCTATCTGCTCTGCAGTGTAATGTAATGAACAGGAGAGAATGGGTTTGGCTATGTTATGAGAAAGGAACTTTCATTGTAGACTGAAATCTGCATTTTTTGTATCTATTTTGAGGACTTAATTATTGCAATATAAGAAACGTAGAATTTCCTTGAAAGCTTGTGAAGAATGGCTTAATGTGAAGAACGCCTTTAGACATAGTTGCATGGTACATGCTCTGTATGATCCCACGCTGCTGTTCTTGTCCCTAGACTGCCTTGCCTGCTTTGAAGGGAAAGAAGTCCTTTTTTAATTCTTCCTCTTCTGTTTTTTTCCCCTGAGGATGGAGTAAGGAACAACCCATTCTGGCAGACAGAACTCTGCCTCTGAACAAAACCGTAACAACTGGTAGAATATCCACAGTGAGACACCAATTTTCAAAGGCATTTGAATATCCACATGCACAAACAGGAGCCTGATAGTCATGATGAAAAATGATGAGTTATCCTGCTTTGACATTTATGAGAAACGCAAACTGATTTCCTATTTTTAAACATTTTAAAAAATACAGATTTCCTTCAGAGGAAGCTGATTACCTTATTTCATCATGTCTTCTGGGAAAAGCAAGGAGTCCGTTATGAGTCCTGGGAGCATTAAGTTTTTGTGTCCTTTACTTGTACTCTCTACCAACATGTCTAGGTTTAATTGGATGACAGAGCAATTCAGAGATCTCACAGATCTAGGTTGATTCCTTGTAAGAGGAGTCCCAGCAAGCTCTTTTTTGATGGCCTATAGAGGATATAGGCCATAGTGGTAGCAATGAGCACTGCACACGTCCTCTGTTAATCTTCAGAACGACAGAAAATATCAGAGTTCACTTTGGCTGACAGAGTAGACCATCTGAGCAGGGCCGTTTCCTTACTTCCTTAGTCTTAATTATCTCCCTGTTAATGTCAAGGAACTGACTTGAGACCACTAAACTATTTCACATTGTTCATCAAGCAGAGGAAGTCATCATCATTCTGGGCAATACTTGGTGAACTTCATGCCTCAGTTCCCTGACCAGACAGGGTCATACTTCTTTTTTTCTGAGGTAGCCAGTAAATGCTTTTTTCTGTCATTAAAACTTTTCCTAAGGTTGGATGAGAACATGAACGTGAGTGTTGCAGACTTCGGGCTTTCTAAGAAAATCTACAGTGGAGACTACTACCGTCAGGGCTGTGCTTCCAAGCTGCCAGTGAAGTGGCTTGCTCTGGAAAGTCTGGCAGACAATCTGTACACTACACACAGTGATGTGGTGAGTTTTTCTCTGGTGCATTTGGGGACCACCTGTATTGCTGCTGAAGTGGAGGAATCCTGTATTCATCGGTGGTGATTGGAAAGGAAGTTTGCCTTATGTTTGAGGGACAGTGCCACCTATGCCCTGGGTGCTTTCAAAACTCAAGACTAAACATGTCTATGAGTAGTTTAAGGCAAAAGACATGAACCCTTTCCCTCTTGTCCTTCATTCTTCAGTGCTCACATGGCAGTACCTTAGGCCAGGAGGGTCGGCACAGTCTGATCATGCTGGAACCCCACAGCAGCAAGCAGGGAACTGTCTTTTCACTTGTTCTGTGTGCTGTTCCTTTTCAGTGGGCATTTGGGGTGACTATGTGGGAGATTGTGACCCGAGGGCAAACCCCTTATGCTGGCATCGAGAATGCAGAAATCTACAACTACCTCATCAGTGGGAACAGGCTGAAGCAGCCACCGGAGTGCCTGGAAGATGTGTGAGTACTTCCTCACCCTGCTAATGTGTGATTTCTTGAGAAGTTTGGCTTGCTGAAAGGAAACGGGGACAGCTGGCTGGGGCCCTGATCTGAATCTATCCACTTCCCAGTACTCAGAGACATTCTTGGCCAGCAGCGTACATGAAATGTTTGCTCAGGAGCCCTTGCTCCGTGGGTGATGGCTGGAGTCTCCTGGAGTTCACATGGGGCTGAGGTCCACCAGGAAGTTATCGTCGTAACTTCTCCCAGGGTAAAAGCTTGCCTAGTCCGGACAAGGTGAAATCATTTCACTGAGTGCCCAAGAAAGTCTCTGATTTCTCTGTGTCATGTCCAAAGCAGGACATAACTATGAGCCCTGACTTTAGTGGTCTTTGCAAACCATTCCGGGTGTATAAAATGGACAACATGAAGTCCTCCTTCCTCCCTCTTCCTTCCTCCTCTGATAGTGGATTGTTTTGTATGGTTTCCTTTCTCCAGGGTTTTTTCCAAATAGGAAGTAATATGTACTCTTGTTATTAAAGCTGTACAGTTTTATCTTCTCAGCAGTGGGTTTTAACTGTTCCTGAGTTTAAATGAAAACATCGTTATGCCACTGCTTAAATTCATTGCATGACTGCGTCGTGACTGCTGTGAATAACTTTGGTTCTAAGTTGTGGAGCTTATGGCCATAGGATGTTGTAGATGCCAAAAGTAGAAAAGAGATTCAAAAAGGCATTGAAGAAAATGAATGAATGCCAAGCATTGAAGAAAAATTCATCAAAAACTACCAAAAATGTACAAGTTCCATTTTGAGAGGCCCTTGAACTACAGGTTATTGAGACCTAGGAGAATATACCAGGAAGATATTGCTACGTGCTCACCCTCAGCTTATGTGCTTTCCCCTATTGTCTGCTACTGGCCAGTGTCAGAGGCAGGGTACTGGAGCAGATGGACTTTAGGGCTGATTCAGTAGAGCCAGTAGTTTTCTACCTTCCTTTCAAATGAATTTCTACTGTCTGCCAGCAAGGGTAAAAGAAAGTATTTCATTTGGTGCCACAGAACAGGAAGTTCCTATTTTATCTGGGGCACTTACAGTTATTTCTACTGTTTGTAAGGGATGTAAATCGGGATTAAGACAACCAAGCCATAGAAGCTTTCCATAAAAGTAGTGTGAGATCAAAAACAGTCTTGTAAAGCTGATAGGAAGCAAGGGACACAAAAAGTAAAATAAAAGGCATCATGAAATGCTTTATTTCCTAGTGAAGGCCATATCAGATTTTTTTCCATTTACAAGTTTAACTGAGGTTCATTTGTCTGTGGTGTTTTTCAGTGCCAGTACTGTGCTTTGTTCCTGTTCCCTGCAAGAACTGGCAACAATAATGCCATAGGAATGCAGCTGCCAGTGTTGTGGGTGATGCATAAAGAGGGGGACAATGGCTCTGGCCACACTACAGTCCAGTCGGCTCAGGCAGGAGGCCTAGCCAGGAGCAGGAAGCCAGTCAGCACTGAGCCACAAATACGGGTATGGGGGAGCAGAGCTCCTCACCTGAGGAGCCAGCGTCTCCTCACTCTGGCCCTCAGGCAACCAGAGCTGAAGTGGCTGGTGTTTGACAACAGGAGCAATGCTGCTGGATGGGGACTGAGGCTGGTAATGGCATTGAACGTGTTTTCTGCATAATGGTGGTGCCTTTGTAGTAGAAAGGCTGTTTCAGCATCCCTCTTCCAGCAATGAAGCTGTTGTCCATTCCTTCACAGCCTTCTAAGCAAACCCTCTGCCTTTTTCTGCTGGCGGCCTGTTGAGTAACAGCAGCAGCACACCCCACCATGCTGGGACCACTGAGTTAACATAATGTGAAAAAAAGAGTATTCTGAGAATAACTTGCACCTCCCACAGCTGGATCTCTGTTTTGTTTCTTCCTGTGTTTTATCTGCTCTCGAGCTAGCATTTGGGGGCTGGCTTCAGCAGCAGCAGAGGTTATTGGGATGCTTTTTGGGAATAAATTCAAAAGCTATTACTAAGTGGTGTCACACTCACAGTCCTATTCTATCTCTATGGGCACAGTGGAACAAGGTTTTTACCATGAAGGTTTTACCCTTTGACAGGACTTTGGGGTTTTTTGGTGCTGTCTAAGTAATTTTTTCGACCAAAATGAGAATGCCTTTGAAAATGGGGAGGAACAAGGAATTGGGTGAATAATGACTACCCACATAGTCACTTGTGCAAGGCCAAAGCTGATAGGTTTTGGGGAAAGTGTCTGTGCTTTTTAAGCTGCGCTGCACGGAACCCCTGTTCAGGGGGTGGCTGCTCTGCTTCTCAGTGCTCTTTTCTCCCTCTGTTTTGCAGCTATGATCTCATGTGCAGATGTTGGCATCCTGAGCCCAAGCTACGCCCCAGCTTTGGAGTGCTCCGGTCGCAGCTGGAAATTATTCGGGGGAGGATGTCCACACTCTCCTCCAGTCAAGATCCTCTCTATGTCAACATTGGGAAGGACAGAGAGGCGTCTGCAAGTGACCCTGCCCTGCACGCCTCCTTTGGAAACATGGACAGTGAAGAGATCACTGCTGGGGCAGCAGCAGCCATCACAAGTGACTATCGCTACATCATGAACCCCTTGTGCCTTGGAGATGATGCTGAGGGTGAAAGGCATCCAGATGGGCAGGATGGGGAGGACAAAAGCCTTCTGTATGAGCTGGAGACAGAAGGAGAGAAAAGTTGCTAGTCTGTACATATCAGTGACACTCTGCTTCCCTGGGACAGGATGTGTGCAGCTGTGGTGCCATGTCGCCTGAGGCTCTGATGCCAGATCTGAAATGGCTTTGAACAGCAGTGGCCAGAGCTCTTAGGCAGCTTTTGTAGCTTTTCACCACCTGTGTGGGCTGCAGCGGTGGATGGCTTGGAAGGACTGCAACCCTAGCAACCCCTTGGACTCGTGAGAGAGGGGAGGTAGGGTTACAGGTTGATCGCATCCCACTGAAAAGAGTTCAAAGCTAAGGTGGGTAGTCAGAGTCTATGCTCTACTCGTTCTCATTGACTGTGGGAGCAGAGCTGAATACATCTTCTGTTCAGTCAGTGCTTGCTCTTGTGTAGATGTTGTCTTCGATCCTGGCTGCGTGACTTTGGGACTGGTACCTCTGAAAACTCTAGTGGGTGTTCACACTGTCATTCAGGACAAGAGGGCAAAATTTCCCTTGTGTTCACTCAACAGTAATACCTAGACTTGTTGCCTACCTCAGTGGTTCTTGAACTGATCTGCGGATCTGCTTCTATCCAGTACTGAATTTGAACGTCTGGCTTATTTCATGCAGTTGACACTTGCTGTGTCCTCAGTCTGGGGCTCTTTTAAGAGTTTCAGGCATTTTGATGAGCGATGAAATTAGAAAAAATGAAAATCCAGCATCTCTCTTCACACCACGTACCTCTTTTATGCCTGTCTTTTTCTTCTGTTTGATGCCAGTTCAGGCCTGACCAGACTTGCAGCTGGCATTAAAATATGAAGGGAAGGAGAGCAGCTGGCATATGTGAAGGCTGAATCCAGCTTCAAAGGGGTGGAAAGGAAACAGTGTAGAAAGGACTTAACAGCAGTATGGGGAAACAGTGCTAATTAATGCTAAGTGCTGCCCTCCAGGAGAGAAAGGAGACAGCTTAGATACAGAATGGTGGAGTTGCTTCAGTTCCAGCTTCAGTTTCAGCCGGAGCAAGATTCAGGATTTGCTTTAAAATAGGATTCATTTAATCTTTCTCTTTAGCAGTCCTATGACTTTTTCAAATAACCAAGTGCTGTAGCTGGTGTAGTGAAGGTGTGAAATTGGTTTTGGGAAGGAGTGTGTATTGGGGAAGCAAACAACTGGGAGATCTCCTTCCAAAGAGAGTCCTCACAATGAAAAAGCTTGAGAACCACTGGCCTTCCTATTTAGGAGGTCTTCTGGCACGCTGTAAAAGCCACATCAGAACACAGACTAGTATCGCTGCAGCCTTCCAGACAGGGCAAAATTAATGGTTTTGCTCTTCGAGTTTTGTTTTCCAATCAGCATGTCTGAGTCACTATAACTGCAAGTGCTTGTGTGTTTTTTAATAATTTAATATTTTACTGTAAATCAGCATTTGTTCTGTGCAGTGGTTCCCAGCAAGAAAGTGCAGTTACATCTTACTCTACTTATCCTAAATATTTGCTAGTTCTTAATTTCTTTTATTTCCAGTGCACTGAAAACTTGTCAGTATCACAAGGCTTGAGATTCCACATTGCTCTTCCTCAGAAACAAATACCACAAATGTCATCATTTGCTGAGTTGGCAAAGGTGGGACCCATAAGTCAAATGAGTTTGCAGACTTGACATCAGAACACTCCACCCTTCAATGCCCAGTATTTGCTTATTGTGAGGTTTGGGGCTAACTCTACAAAATTTGGGTCCAGTTTCAGCCCTTAGTGAGAACACTTCCTAGGGAAGGGGAATTTCAGCCTGGGGCTTGGGCATGAGTCCTTTCTGTAAAGTTTCCTACTGAAGAGCAATGTCCTACAGATGTCTCCAGAAGTTCAGAATGGTTTCTCAGTTGCAGATAGAAATTGCACCATCTTATATGCCAGGCAGTACAGGATTTCTCTTCATTTAGCTGGAATGCTGTCAATGCAGGTGAGAAGATAACACCTAACAAAGGGTAATGAAAACTTGTGCGGTGCACGTTTGCAGTGAGGACTGGAAGCTATGCTCCCTGCAGCTGCCTGGGAAGCACAGATGTACATATAGACTTTAACTTTGGGAAGCATGTCTTTAGTTTTTATGCATTTTTTAATAATAAAACACGTACTGTGTCTTGAGTCCCAGCCTCTTATCTGTGGCAGAGTTTGTGATAATGTTCACATCCTGGGTGAGGTCATTGAAAATCTGCCATCCCCAGGTGAAAGCTGTCTTCCTCCCTTCACCAAGCACGAATAAGCTACTTCTTGGAGGCAGAGGGCATGTTTGGCCTCCCCAGGCTGCAGTTACTTGGCGTTGCTCCAACCTTGAAACTGTGAAGGCTGAAAACTGATGGGCATGGGACAGTGGCTCCGCATAGAGACAGGCTCTGCAGCCACTGTGCTGTGGGAGCCTGAGGAGAAGCTTTTACTGGAACATGCTGCATCCTACCTGGGAGTGCAAAACTTCTGCATCAGTTCCTCCCTGAAAACTGTTGTCCACACTCGTCCAGGTACTGGCAGTGCTCTTTATAGAAGAGTGGTTTGGAGGCGGTGAGTAAAATTCAGCTGGTGAGTCAAATGTTCTAAGCGCCCCAGGATTTCCAGCTTGCAGAGAAGAAAAGGTGTACCTCATGCTTTTATTCCTCATCAGCAAACAGCACGTTGCACGCCCTCTGTCTGCCAGCTCACACAGAGAGGAAGAGTGATGGTAAATGGTACGACTGCTCACCCCCCATCTGCAATGCAGGAAAAATGACTTCCGAAGCACGAAGCAGCTGATTTAGTTAATATTTTAAGGTTTGATTGCGCAGTGATGTCCCTTGGATCTGGTTCAAATGATGATTTAATCCCTTCACATATAAGCTTGGCCAGACAAGGTACAAATGAAGCTGTGTTGTGTGGCAGAGGAACGATACCAGAAGAAGAGTTAGTGAGAAAAGAGGGAGGGAAGGATACTTTAAAATGTGGACAGATCAGACAAGCTGTGATGATGGCAAACAAGGGAATTGAAAAGCAGAGACTGGCAGTTTTGTATATGAAATCCCAGAGCAGCTTTGCCCCAGCTGGGACCAGGCAGGAGTCAGAGGAGGGGTGCTGGCTTTGTGTTTTGAATAAGGATGAGATGCTCTGGTCCAACCCAAGTACCCTGCAGTGTGTTGCTCTTAAATGATGAAGAGGCTGTATGCACCTGTCTGGGCTCTCCATCTGCTCGGTCACAGTGCTGTTAACTTGACCCCAGGGAAGCTTTAGCCTAACAGTTCTGATTTAGGCACCAGTCTGGCATACTGGTTTCCTAATAAACTTGCAGCACATTCTTTGTCACGTAGAGGTAGTTAATGCTCAAGGAGAGATGACCCAGTCAGCTCCAGTGGCAGAGCTGACTGGTAGACCCTAAACTGTTGACTGTGCTGGCAGCTCAGCCAGAGGATACAAGGATGCTCCAGCCTGATCAGATATCTTCTCAGCATGGGGAATGGTGTGCTCAGGGCTGACAGCTCAGCAGGCGACTGCAGTGTGTGGATATACCTGTGCTAATGCACAGCTACCCTGGGACCTGCCACCTTCCTTCTTGATCTGCATTTGGAGTGGACCTTTGCTGTCTTGACTTGGTAAAAACCCTCCTTTATGTCAAATACAATTAATTTTGAGTAAAGTTTGAGCCTGACTGACCAGAGGAAGGACCAGTATTTGCACATACGTATTTTCCTGATCCACAATATGTTTTGCTGGCAGTATTCTTTTTGCCCTAATGCTCTGACAGCCAGCAGATTTTGCAAATTCCCATATTTTTACAGGGATTTCTCTGAGGCATTCTCATACGCAGTCTTAATTTTATACTGATCTGTTACTTACTACCATTATGCTTCTTCAATATATCAAGTTGTTCTCGAACATTCGGAAGGAAGGAAATCTGGTCTCCTGTGGATTTGCATCCCATGGATGATTGCAAACCCTGGGTGAAGCTTGCCCCTAGTTAAGGTACTTAGAATAGCTTTTCCCTTGGTGGAGTCGCTGTGAAGGTACGATGTGGTATTAAGAGGGCCTCCCACATACAGCCTGTTTTCAGAAAACTTGTAGGAACTTAATTGTCCTTCAGACCTCGATCTTTCCATCACATTTGGCTGAAATGAAGCAGTAGATTCAAAAGCTATTAGGGACAACACGTGCAGCCAGTGATCAGAAAGCCCTGTTACCATGGGAAACGGAGCTAAAAATCAATTACTTAGTCCAAGAATAGAAAAGACTGATGGACACGGGTTTTGATTGCATTTGCTCTATCGTATAAAAGGAACTCGGCGTCAGTATGAATCAGACCTCACTCACTGCGATGAGGTCTAGTGACAAAACAAAGAGGATTGACTCCTTGCTTACTAATTACTCTGTGTATCCTCCATCTCAAGTCACGCCAAGCCAAGTTGTTCCTAAATGGGGACAGGCTAGGGAAACAACCTCTTTTGGTCACATTTGACGATAAGACTGAAATTAGGATCTGAGTATTTCAGCAGCACATTTGCTGGCTCCCACCAAGCCCAGCTTTCCAAGCAAGTGCTCTGATGAGCCACCAGCCACAGCTTAGAAAGCATCTAACCAGCTTTTCTTTCATCCAGTTTCTTTTCAGTGGTTTAAAATAGAACTGAAAGAAACATTTGTCTTCAGGAAATAGATAGCACTTGTTGATTTAAGCTTTGTTGAGTTCAGTAGGGATTTAATAGGACTGGACTAGTTTCCAGATGAGTCCTTATAGGAGGTCATTCTTGCCAGCTTCCAGTGTGAGGAAGCAAGAATTTGTGAAGAGGAAAGAAAGTTTGCATGCATAAACAATCTAATTTGGAATATAAGATATTGTACTACATGCTGATAAACACAGTGCAGGTAAAGTTGATAAAAAACGGGGAACTGAGAGAAATGGGGGATTGGGAGAAGCACGCACTGTACACTGCAACATGGCAATTAGTGCAGCAAACTCAGAAGGTTGCTGCTTTCTTGGTTAATATATAAGACAACGATCCTGGCTGCTACCCTGTCATTGCCCAAGCTGCGTGAGAAACTGCTGCTGCCTCTTTACTTCTGCTCCACCAATGAATGCCTCTGCGACAGCCACTTTTGCTCATGTAATGTGGGTGTTAGCTGGAGCAGAGAGCCCTTTGGTCACTCGCTGCTGCCTTTCCTTGATTCTTGTTATTGAATTACTTTAAAACAAGCTAAAACCCAAGGTTCATTTTGCTAGGTAAGGTAAAGCAGCATGCCTCCACTAACATCAGATAAGGTTCAGACCTAATTAATAGATTCCCTGGTGTTATTTGTCTTCATTATCCCTCCCCTTGCACAAAGAGACACAAAAAGAAAGGAGCAGAATTATTTTGCAGGTTTGTGGCTGAGCATATGAGAAGGGATGGAGCTTTAACAGCCTCTTGGTGCATGTGAACCTTGTACCCAAGCTGCAGGGTGTCAGGACAAAGAACGATGCAGACTTGGGGGCTACAGGGGACCCAAATGCACCCCGGGAAAAAGCAGATGCTTAGTTGCTGTCAGAACCCCTGGTACTAAAATAAACTATGTTAAATCCTGACTTCGAGACTTGGCATTTCCTCAGCTGGGGCAGTTTATGACCCATCTCCCCAGCATTTGTTTGCTCCCCCTGTGCTGGACTTGGGGACCTCAGCAGCTGGGGCCAGCGGTGCCAGCGCTGCTGAAGGCAGCAAAGACAGCAGACTGTGCACAGAAAAGGATGAAGCACGGGCACATGTTTCTACCAGCACTGCTGTGGGGGTGGAAATCTCCTGCAGAGCAAACAGCCGGTGACTTCTCACACTCCCTCCCCCCCTGTCTGAGTCACTTCAGCTCGTCTGCCAGCGCTCCCAATTATGCCAATGCACTTCCACTGAAGCTGATACGCTGGGCTGTACCTGAGGCAATGATGACTGGACTCCCTACATGAACTATTTCCCATATTTTCTACCTATGGATGAAATCTGTCTCGGTCACTGCTGAAATTGCTCAGGGCTGCTGCCCTGCCAGAATGCCAATTTTTTCTGCTGGCACCATCAGGCAAGGATCCAAATGAGAGGAGTCGAACCTATTTATAGCAGAAAATAAAATGGCTTGATATTTCTCCTTTTTCTCTCTTAACATAGCCCAAGAAATATTGCCAGTCTGCTGAGCTCTGTCAAACTGTACATAGGGTGCTGCAGTGCTGTAATTGATGACAACAATTGGCCCACGGGGATTTTAGTTGGGGATTTGTGCTCTTGCATTCAACCATTGTTGCCTGCGTGGAGCAGACCTTATCATCCCAGAGGCTTCCTGCACCACAGGTCTGTATCGGACATTGCTGCTACTGGTGTAATCAGTGAGAAAGGCAGCGAGATCATCAGAAATGGTTCCCTGGCATGAGAGCAGAACGTAGTCTGGAAATGCATCCAGCCTGCCTTTATACCCAGTCTGAAACTCTCCTTGGTGAAGGTGATTTGCTGCGATGACGTAGGTTTTCCTCCTCATGCCTGTTCAGCCACTGAAGTGTTGTTGAGCACCCCTGAGCCCTCATGCTGATCCCATAGCAGGAGCAATGCACAGCAGTTCACGGAAGTCCACGGGATGATGCCGTCACAAGGCTGGCAAGAGTTCAACATCATGCTTTGCAGCTTGCCTGTTTCTAGACTAATTTCTATTGGCATCAAAAATCTGTGAACGTAAAACTCTGCACTTGCCTTCATTCCAGGAAGGCTCTAAACTTTTATGAGAAAAAAAATAATGGATGTATTTTCTCAGTAAACATGTTACAAATGGTCTGGGCAACAGAGCATTGATAACAGTGAGCTTGGCAAATAAAAAGATATTCTTAACTCAACATTAGTGCGAATGGGGATAAAATCCTGAAGAAGACAAGGCTTTCTGTGGTCTTCCCATGCATTAGGCAGGATGAAGTGTATCTCTGTCTCTCCCACAACTGCCTTTTCTGGACCTGCTGTCATAGGTGGAAACAAGGCGCTGTCTTGTTTTCAGCAGGTACGGTGGAAGGGGACAACACACCTTTCCCTTGGTGCAGATGAACACGTAGACAATGGTGACTCTCCCTTTGAGCTTTTGCTTGCAGGGAGGATGCTGGAAACAGCATCTGAGCTGTCCATGCAGGTGTTGGTGGTGGGATTCCCTCCTGCAGTGCATACAAAAGCCCTGGGGCAGCCTGAAGTGGGCAAGGTTTTACCCAGAGGACGTTGGGGATCAAATTCAGTTTTGTGGCCCCCAGCCAGCTGCAGAGGTCCAGCCAGGAAGCCAGAGTCAGCTTCTTCAGTGGAGAGCTGAGAAGGCTCAGAGATAGCAGCAGTGGGATAAATGTGCCTGTTGGGAACACTCTGTCTGCTGCAGCATGACATTTGTGTCTCTCAGAAATGACTGTTTGTTTCCCCTCCTACAGCAGGCATTGGAGCATCTCTAGGGACTCAGTTGACTACAGACTTTGACCTGGTTTTTAAAATCCTTCACATTTCATTGTTTACATTCCTGAGAAATGCACCCATAAAGGTTAAACACAGACTCTGGAAAGCTGAAGACATTCATTTAACCACCTGCAGCTCTACAGGTGAAACCATTCACCAGGAGGTCCTGTTTCTCTCACAACACTCCTTCTAGCCTGTCCGGCTACAAAATCATGCTTTGCATCCTGCAAAGGCAAACAATTTTAATACCTCATCTTGACTACATTCTCCTTTATGTCCCTGCCCCAACCCAGCTGGATAGCTGCCATCCTGCCTGGCTGGGGGCAGCCCTAGCACTGAGGGCAGCCCCTGAGCCCCGGCAGCATTTCTACCTGTGAGGATGCCTTAGTTAGGTGCCCAGCTGGATATTTTGCCTTTCTGACCAATTGAAGATCTTGGCCACCATGTCACTGAACTGTCTGGAGGATCTGGGGTGAAAGGCACGCTCCCCCAGCCAGCCATGGTACTCTACCCTTTTTTGGTGAACAGCGAAGAGTAATCCTGCTTATATCTCTGAATATATATTTTAACATGATTCAGCTGTCAAGACACAGTAGCAGTTTGCTAAGTGAGAGAAAATTCTGGTCTCTCTGAGACTTGAGAGATTTTTCTTGGCCAGACTTTTACTTCTGCTCAGTTATACCTATTGACTACTGCAAAATTACAGGGAGCAACTGAAATGCAAATTCGGCTCCAGACTAGTAATTTTGCTTTGCATTGATATTTGGCATGTAAAGCCTGATGAGATTTCTGGATGTGCAGTTGGTGGGGTCCCCTGTGAAGCCAACAGTGAAACAGGCTTGGGAGAGATGCAACCATGCCTTCAATGAGTTCCAGCTCTCAGTGTATGCAGAGTTTGTTTCCTAGGATGCTTCTGCAGTTTTGTGATGTGATTATGTTCTTTATCAGCAGCATCTGTGGAGAAAGTGTTTTGCCTGCTTGATGGTTGCCTTGTCTGTGCCATTTTGTAATTCAAATTCAGTGAAATACATAACATGGGAACACTGGGTTTAAGTGGACACCACAGCATGTCCTTGGTTAGGATAAGGATGCTGTTTTCATAGCGAATGTCCTGATAGTCCCTCCTCACCATGCGCTGGTGAGTTTTGGTTGAAGCTCTACTGGGAGATGGGCTGCAGGGGTGCACCTACTGCTGAGGGGCTGCCACAGGGCCAACGGATCCCAAGCACAGCGAGGAGCTGGAGTGAAGCAACCACCCCTGCCCTGTATGGGTACAGCGCAAGTAGCAGGTTGCTGGTACTAGCTGTTTCAGTCAGCAAATACATTCTGGCTGCAGTATTCACTGATGAAACCCAAGCTTTCGAGCAGGTTTCCTTGTCTCAGGCAACATGGTGAGGGTTGGTGCTGTGCTGCCAGATGTCTGAGCTGGTCTCTGGGCTACGTGCTTGCCTCAGAAGTTTTATTTTTCCTTTCCATCAACCTCTGAGACAAAATATAGGTAGCAGTCAAACAGCCAGGTTGTTAGGGCAGCGGGTTGCTTCAGATGGCAAAATTGCCCATCCTGCTGTTTAGCTCTGCCAGGGCAATGCTGCTGAGGCTGGGAGACAGGAGAGGGTAGAGGGTGCCCCATGCACAAGTGAAACAGCTGCTGTCTGGGGCTCCTCTTGCCTGCTGTTGGCCACTTACACACTCTTGAGGAGGGCAAAAAGCAATGTGCAGGAGCCTCTAGGTAGCTTGCACTGATCTGAAGACAGCTTCCAATCCATCCAGCAAACTTGGTGCCCCTGCCACTGCTTCTCCAAGTGGTGCCCAAGTCCCTGGTGCCTGTCCCTTCCCTTTCTCATTTTCCTTTTCTTTCTTTTTTCCTTCCACCGTTACCCCCATGGGAACCCTCCCACTCTGGGGAAGAGCCAAAGCCTTGGCCCAGCGTGCTGGCAGGTGGCAGGCAGCCTGGGCTGCAGGGGCAGAACTCTGCCCTTTGCAGGAGGGGATGAGCTGTGTCTGCTTTGTGTCTCCTTGCACCCATGCAGGCAGGATGGAAAGACTGCAGGGCAAGGATATAGTCTGTCGTTTGGTGCCATTTAAATCTTTAATATCGTTTAGGGCTCTCAAAGCTGCCTTCAATGAGGATATTGCAGCATGAGGACAACTGGCTTCACGTATCTGAGAGACCATCAAAATTTCCAACTTCCAACTTCCAAATAATTCTAGGAGCCAGCCAGTGGCTTTGGCACTTACAGGAAGGTCAGCCAGGAGCACTGAAATGAGGTGCCTCAAAACCGCAGCTGATGTTGCACTGTGCTTACAGATGCCTGTAAGGGAGTTTGCAGCTGATACTTTCCGTCACGTCTCCAGGGCAGCTCCTTACTCATTTGTATCAAGAACAGCCAGCATTTAGGTCCCCGTGGGGTGTCTGGCAGTGCTAGAGCCATCAGTGGCCACACACAATACCTGCCACCCTCAAAGGTGCATTTCAGGATATGTTAATCCTCCACTCCTGTCCCATTCATTAAAAGGTCTCAGATTTATGCTGTTGTGATAAGGATCTGCCCTCAAGGAGATGCCCAGCACCCTCCTTCCCTGCAGCTTTGTTTGGACAAAGGTTTAACTCCTTGCTCCCAGGGTTGCCTCTCCGGGTCAGGAAGGGGCAAGCACAAGGCCAGGTGGGTGGGGATGGTGGGTTTTAGCTGTTCAGGCAGAAAAGGGTTTGTTAAGCTACAGTCCCTTACAAAGAGGAAAAGGAAGGAAGGAAAAAGACGGAGGTTGGCAAGGCTTACTTCAGCAGAAGAGCCAAACCTCCAGCAAGGAGAAATGGTAAGGCTGGAGGTGCAGTACTGGGAGGGCTGTTTGCTCTTCCCTCAAGGAGTGATGATCTTAAGCCAGATCCTGAAGCTGGCTTGTGCTCATTAGGAACTGCCCCAGGGCAAGAAAGCCAAGCCCAAGCGTTTCACCATGGATGATTCCCAGGAGGATTCTGCCTTAAATAAACACCCTGCCAGAGTGAAGTGCAGAGGGAGGACAGCCAGCAGCTGGCCTCATTTGGGTGCTGTGCCAGATCTCCTCTCTATAGAAAGGCAGAGGGTGAGGGGATGAAGTGTAGTCCTGCTTCTACCCTGGCTTCTATGGCTGGGTAGGGCAACAGTTTGGGAATTCAGAGGTCATGACTGTTCCTGGTCCCTGCGGACGGTAAGACCCCTGAGGAGAGGAGAACTTGGCCATCTTGCAGTTTTCTGTAAAAGCAGAAGCCCAAGGTCAGCGGTACAAGCTCTAACATGTGTCCAAAGACAAAGAGGCGCCTTCACCACCAACAACCACCAACAGATGAGGAAGACATAGAAGGACGTTCTACTAGGGGAAGCAGCCTGGAGACCTCAAGTGAACAGCTGGTGGGCTTTACCAGATCTCTGAAACAACATCAGCTATAAAGTTAGTGACAGATCTTTCACTTTGCTGTTTTTCTTTGCAAAACTATTTAAGTAAACCTGGACAGGCCTTTCTTCCTGTCCTAACATGACCTCTCCAGTCTCAGAAGCTGATCCCTGGCCTCAGGCTTTGGAAAAAAGAGGTTTTATGGCTTTGCAATCACACTGCTACCTTTGCAGCTCTCGTGAAAGGTATGAAGAGAAGGTTCAGGCTTAAATTGTGAAGATGATGCACAACCGCAGTGGCTCCAAGTGTAACCAAGTCAACTGATCTTTTTAAAAATAATAAATAATAATTGCCCAATTAAAACAACATTAAGGAACTCTTAGAAAGCAGCCACCATCAATGAACCCTTTTCAAGTATTCAGATAAGAAAGTCCTTATTTAGGATGCAAAATCAACACTAGAAAGCTAGTAAGTGCCAGCTTCACAATTATCTCAGCAATCTTAATCTGGCTCCCATGTGCATAATGCCGGTTACATGGAACATTCACACACATTATTTTCTTCATATGATCCTGACTCATTCAGTGCCCAGGAAGGTGCATCCTTAGTTCTGAGATTTTGAAGACTCTGAATGATTAAAGCGTTTAAATAACATACTTAAAACATATGGATGGTGGTGGTTGTTAAACGTAATTATTGTTGTTTAAAGGTAATGATTTTTACCTTATGACTAATTATAAATGGATATTATTAATGGAGGAACAAAATTAGTTTATCAGGGTTTGAATTCTGCAGTCATCAGGAATAAACACACCAGGCAACGAGTTTGGCAATAAAATCCCAGCCTTAGGCAGAGACCAGATTTAGCACCGCCCTTTCTCTTTCTATCACACTTCCTTCCTCCCACGAGCTCAGCCCACTCAACACCTGTATAATTTCTTCCTAGAAGAGGACGTGTCTGTTTCTGCTCAGTTTTCTAAAGCATATGCCTTTATTTCCTAAATATGTTTCTCAGTGGGAACTCTCCTAATGGATTTACAGGCCCATTTTATCACCCATACTGGGATGGGTGGGAATAGAAGAGCTGAAAAGGTTGAGGTTTGATTTAAAGTGAAGGGCAGAAGACCCACAGTGAGCAACTGTGAACAGGGGAGCAGAGGGAAGTGGATAGTGAGTGGAAACCTCTGAGTGAAGTGATCGTGTGGAAGAGCAGCGTGGTCCCGGGGCAGACGTGGCCTTGGACGAACAGATACTGCTCTTACCCCAGTTTTCCCCTGTGAAGGTTTTATTCAGAAAGGAAAGGAGCGGGAGAGGAGGCATATTCTTCTTCTTGCTTATTTAAGCTCCCTCAATCTGTAATGAACTCTGGTCCCCCAACACTCAGCTTTCTAAAAACCCACCCTGATTAGCCAACAAAGAGAAGATTGTACATAGGTGAAAAAAAGCAGAGGGAACGAGCAGCAAAGAATTTTTTTTGCAAAACTTCACCATAGTTTTAGGCATCTGCTTCAAACTAAGTGCTCATTTTCAAAATTAAGATTTCCAAATCTGACTTGCATAGGAGCTCCTTCAGCAGAGCAGTCATGAGATCTGCCTCCCTTCGATAAAGGACAGCTTTTTTCACATAGAGACCAAAACACCACCTTTTCATTTAGCAGTATCACACTGTTGGTTTATCTCTCTGATATTAACAAACGCCATCAGGTTTCCTTCAAAATTGCTCCAGTCAAAATGTGGTTTTCCTCTGAGAAATAAATATCCGTGACCTACTTCCCCCGCATGTGTTACCTTTCATTTGTCCAGAGCCTCATCATCTTTGATTGTCTTTGCATTACTACCTTTTTCTTTCCTGGGTTTGCTGCATTGTTACATTTCATGTCAAATGGTAAATCATTTTGTGACACTTTTCCTCTCCTTGGCCTGCCATCTAAAACACATCTTGCAGCTGTGAATTGGGCACCACATCCATTATAGTAGCAAGAATTTTAAAGAAGCAGGTGAGACTTGGCCATCCTTCATGCTGCTCATGAACTCCAAAAAAGACATGACCTAAACCCACTAATGCTTACTCCACTGACACCTAATCACTTCTAAACCTTGGCTACAAGGTTGCAAAAGCTCACCAAAGGTTTAACTTCTGCACTGGTTGATATGTTTGTAATCTTTGTACATGGATTCCTCAAAAAATATTTATCAAGTAGGTGAGAACAGCTATTTTTAAGCTTCTTGGTGATTAGGAACTGAGTATTCAACCAACTCCATTGGTTACAATTGCCACCAAGTTCACCCAGACTTACTGTGCTGCACAGAGCTCATGGGGGGTTGTTTACCTATTTTCTTCACCATTTGTTCCATTATTTTATCCCAGAGGGAACACAGAATTTCTAGACAGCAATCTCCAGCATCACCCTTCATCTCTATGTAGGTACAGTGATGAACACATCCCTGTGCTGGCCTGTAGAACTGTTACGTGTCAGGCTCTCTCAGCTCATGCGCAACCACAGGCACTGATCAGCACAGCTGCTGCTCTGCAGGTGCTCCACACACACATGTGCCCAGGGAGCTCTGCTGGGCACGGGGGCTCTGTGCCAATAGCACTGTAAAGGCATGGAATCATTTATGAACCATGTTTCACTGCAGGCGGTTGATGCAGCTCCTGTGACCACCTGAACAGGTGCTGCTGTGCAGAAGAGCTCCTTTTCCCATGATTCAAAGGACAGAGCTTCCAAACACCCTTGCGTTCTAGCACTCCTCACAAAAGTGGGAGGCTAGGTGCAGCTGGGTAAGGATTCCAAGATAACAACTCAATAACAACTGGATGGTCCTTATCAAACAGGTATTCTTTATTTATTTGCAGCATTGGGTGCATGGGGAATTGCTCTTCCAAACACACACACCAAGTAAGAAAACCACACATCTTTTATGTTACAGATCTATGCATATTAATTTCATCTCTCAAAAATGTATTACATATTTAATTACATATTTAATGAGGAAATTCTTCACAAAGGAGGAATTTCTTCACTGGATCATCTAGTCCCAACTCCCCTGCCATGGGCAGGAACATCTCCCACTAGATCAGGCTGCCCAAGATCCCATCCACCCTGTCCTCCAGGGATGGGGCAGCCACAACCTCCCTGGGCAACCTGTGCCAGTGCCTCACCACTGTCATGGTGAAGAAATTCCTCCGTATGCGTAGTCTAAGTCTGCTCCTCTCCAGTTTATACCCACTGCTCCTAGTCCTATCACTACAGGCCTTTGTAAACAGCCCCTTCATGTACTGGAAGGTCGCTATAAGATCTCCTTGGAGCCTTCTCTTCTCCAGGCTGAACAAGTCCAACTCTCTCAGACTGTCTTCATATGGAAGGTGCTCCAGCCCTCCTCTGGATCCTTCCAACTGTTCCAACAGTTCCACATCCTTCTCACGTTGAGGATTCCAGAACCGGACACAATACTCCAGATGAGGAAAAGAAGGCCAGAATCACCTCCCTCGACCAGCTGGCCACGCTTCTTCTGATGCAGCCCAGGATACAGTTGGCCTTCTTATTCTCCAGCCCCTTCACCAGCTTTGTTGCTGTTCTCTGGACACACTCCTGAGCCTCAACATGTTCTTGTAGCAAGGGGCCCAGAACTGAACACAGTATTCAAGGTGCAGCTGCACTGATGCAGAGTACAGGGGCAGCATAATCTCCCTGGACCTGCTGGCTACACAGTTTCTGATACAAGCCAAGATGCCATTGGACACATTCTTCTGCATTGGAGAACAAGTCTTACGAGGAGCAGCTGAGGGAACTGGAGTTGTTCAGCCTTGAGGAGGCTGACGGGAGACCTTATTGCTCCCTACAACTACCTGAAAGGAGGTTGTAGAGAGGTAGGCGATGGCCTCTTCTCCCAAGTGATGTGGGACAGAACAAGGGGAGCAGGCTGGCTATCAGGAAAAATATTTTTACAGAAAGGGTCATCAGATGTTTGAGTCACCATACCTGGAGGTATTTAAAAGACAGGAGATGAGTTACTCAAGGACATGGTTTAGGGGCAGACAGGAATGGATTCATGATCCAAGAGGTCTTTTCCAACCTAGTGATTCTACGATTCCTGGCACCCGAGCACACTGCTGGCTGACGTTCGGTCGGCTGTCGACCAACAACCGCAGGTTCTTTTTAGAGGTCTTTCTCCTACAAGGCGCTCTGTTCTTCGTTAAACCGGTCGTCTTTCAGACGAACAATTCCCTTCGCCCACGGCATGTATAGCTTTAAGGCACGCCCGAGCCCTTTCTCGCCCGCCGGGGACCGGGGCGGCGGCTCCCTGGCTCCCCTCGGCGGCGCCGGGGGCCGCTCCGGGCGCTCGTCGCTGGGGCTCGTGTTCGCCTCGCCTCGCGCCGGGGCGGGGCAGGAAGGGCGGCGGCGCGGGGACCGGAACCGCGTCGCAAGCGGCCGCGGCCAATCGGCTGCGCGGCGCTGGCGGGCGTCGCGAAGCTGCGGGGCCGCCACCCGCCACCGGGGCCGCCACCCGCCCGCGCTCTCCGGTGCCCACGTTGCGAGGGGGCAGCGATCAAAGGGGAGCGGGCCACGTGACGCGCTGGCGCGGCCAGTCAGGACAGCGGAAGGTCGCGCGCGGACAGGCGAGGGGCGCGTGGGCAGCCAGGTAGGAGCCGGCCCTCTCCTCTCCCCCCCGCCCCCTCAGCCCCGTCCCTCCGTTCCCCACCCGGGCCGTGAAGTTCTCGTTCGAGGAGGTGGCGCGAGGCGCGCGCGCGTCACGTGACCGCGACCGCCCAATCGCATGCGCGCGCTCGCCCGGCCGCGTTTGAAGCGTTGGGGGCGGAGAGCGCGTCGCTCGCTCCGCTCGGCCCGGCCCCCAACGGGGCTTTAAAGCGAGGGGGGAAGGGGCCGAGCGCCCTGCCGGCCGCCGCCGCCGCCGCCGCCGCCGCCGCCGCCGCCGCCGCCGCCGCCGCCGCCGCCGCCGCCGCCGCCGCCGCCGCCGCCGCCGCCGCCGAGGGTCGGGTGGGGCGGGGCCCGCAGCGGCGACCCCTGGGTTCCGTCCCCCAGCGGAGGCGGGCCCGCCGCCTCGCCCCGCCCCGTCGGGAGGGCCCGGCCCGCCCTGGCCCCGCGCTCTGCTGCGGTTCGGGGATCTTCAAGCTTTCCCCGGACTGAGGCCGCGCCGGTGCGCAGCGGGAGGAGGTGTCGTGTGGTGGGATCGCAGGCTCCACCGGCCGGGGTCGTCACTGCCGGTTCCCGCCGAGGGGAGCTCGTACACAAGTTGCGGCGCCTTCCTGGAAGGCTATGTTAGATGTATCCTCAACGTAAGAAGGACATGGAGCTGTTGGAGCGTGTCCAGCCGAGGGCTACAAGGATAATCAGAGGGCTGGAGCACCTTCCATATGAAGACAGTCTGAGAGACTTGGGCTTGTTCAGCCTGGAGAAGAGAAGGCTCCGAGGAGATCTTATAGCGACCTTCCAGTACATGAAGGGGCTACAAGAAAGCTGGAGAGGGACTTCCTACAAAGGCTTGTAGTGATAGGACATGGAGCTATGGGTACACAGTGGAGAGGGGCAGATTTAGAATAGGCATAAGGAAGAACTTTGTCACTATGAGATTGGTGAGGAACTGGCACAGGTTGCCCAGGGAAGTTGTGGCTGCCCAGTCCCTGGAGGTGTTCAAGGCCAGGTTGGATGAGGCCTTGGGCAGCCTGGTCTGGTGAGAGGCATCCCTGCCCATGGCAGGGGGTTTGGAACTAAATGATCTTTAAGGTCCCTTCCAACCTAAACTATTCTATGATTCTATGATGCGGTGCTGGCTTGGTGGTCATTGTGGGCCTTAGGGACCACGATAATTGATAAGTGGTTTACAAAGGGGTTAAAAATGTTATAGTGAGCTCTGTAGTGGGTAAGCATGAGCATTCACAGTTCTTTCATCCACCTGTTTCCCACTAATGTGGTCTGAGTTTCTTGCCTCGCTTCTTAAGATGTCAAAGCTTATGCAGTCACGCTTACTTTTAAGAGGTGGCGTCCGAACTCATGGGTTGTCTTTAATCACACGCGATGGAGTGGGCTAAAGCCCTGAAGAGTTGAAGTTGCTACAGACTTGAAGGTTGTGTAAAGAAGAGGTCAGGCTGATGAATCAGTCTTGCCCGTGTAAGGTATTTTGCCCAATGCAGCTGCTTGCTCTTCGGCTGCAGCACCATTTCAGTGCCCTCAGGCACAGCTCCTTTTGAATCTGTATTGAGAACTGGAACGGTAAATTGATTCAGCTTGAAAAATGTTGCCGTGGGTGAGCATTTTTGTGTACGCATGTGTTCTTATATGGGGTAAAAAGTATAATTCTTAGGTCTGGCAGAGGTGGATAGCATTCATTCACTGACAGGTTCTGGGTTCCGTTTGGCATCAGCTGGCTGTTAACCTCAAGTACTGTTTGTTCAGTGTTGGTGCAGATGCTGTTGTGGCTGCCATGGGGGAGAGAGACATACAACTGGAGGAAACCAACTTAGTCCCACTTGTGAATAAACTTGTTTGATCACCTGAAAAAAAGAAATAAATTGAAATTATTTCTCTTTGAGCTTATGCGACTTCTTCATTTCCACTCAAATAAACTAGAACGCTTCTAAAGTATGTGGTTGTGTATGTTGGCTTTTTAAAACCTGATTTCCTAAGGACTGGGAAGTCCCAAACTTTGTTTTTACAAACACAATGAAATAGATCTCTGCCCAGAGTAGTGAGAAAGAGCTCTTGTCTAAAAGGCTGTTGTCTGTTTGCTGTTTCAATGATGGCAGAGGCTCTGCTGGAAAATTCAACCATGCTATGTGCATAGGAAACAGTGCCATTACCTGTGACACCAGCAAAGCTTACTTGATGTCGCGTTCTTCCATAATGAAGGGTGTGTTGTGGTTTTGGTTTTTTGTCTTTTTTGTGTGTGTGTGTTAGTTTTGTGTTTCTGCGGTTTTTTTGTTGTTTTTTTTTTCCTAATACTGGGTTACTTTGCCACAAAGAATCAGATGATGGTGGTGGAGTTGCTCTTTCCTCTTCACAGAAAGATGGAATGCGCTTTCACTGTTGGATTCTGGCTCATTTAGTACCTATGATAAATCCTTGTTATATCCCTTTCCTGAACTGGATAAGGAAGAATGCAGCAAGAATTTTAGGAGTGAGAAGAATGATGAAGGTTTTCATGAGAGGAAAGCAACCAGAACAGAGTCTTTTTTTTCTTTTTAATCGAGCCCGAAACAGAAAGGCAGTAAGGTATGTGAACAGCATGAAAGACAGAAAATGAATGTGGGAGCCAGATAAAACCTGTCTACCATAAAAGTGTTTCCATTCATTGCTACAAGTCACTGTCTTCAGGAAAAGCAAATTTAGAGAATGACGAGATTGTGACCTAAGTATACTTGGGATGATGGAATTGAGGTGTTTTGCTAACTCTTGCAGTACAGTGCTTTCTGCAGATACAGTGTGGTCTGCCTGACCACAGGATAAGTCACTAATGAAGATGGATATAAACCTGGAAGGCATTGCCAACAGTCTAATACTTTGATTGATGCTACTCTCTTTCTTACAGTAACTTCAAAGGGGAATGGATATTCCCTGGCAGTTCTAACTTTATGAGATATTGGTAACTGTAGCAATTAGTATTACTATAAGACGACAGCAGAATGAGTAAGATAGCCCTGAGCTCAGGTGAGAGCTTTTTTTACTTGCCTGACTTGTTTTGCTGAATTTTTCTTATTTTTTGCTCTCATTTTTTTCTGCGACGTGGACAAGATCCCCAGCTGAAGATTTGCCACGTGTGTGATAAATGGTCCTCAAGAGCGCCATAAAGAGACTGAAATTAATTGAAATGGTGTTATTCCTGCTGCTTATGGCTTCTTTCTGCCAGTGTTGCGTGGCAAATAGTGTGAAAGATTGCTTTATTCCTTTAATTTCCAGTTGTTGAAACAATAGCATATTGGAAAAAATACAGCAGTCATCGAATGTATGAGTAGTGGGAATATCAATGTCTTTCTGATAAAATATAGGAAATGACATAAAATACATTATTTTAAATGTTGAAATAATAACATATTATATACAATTAAAAAAATGAACAGTTATTTGTCATGAACACCGACTTTTCTCCCTGCCCTCTCAGAGGTGGTTCATACTTAATGTAAATGGATTGTGTGTTTCCGTTTTTCAGTCTTCAGAGCTGGGAAGACTTCTGATGTTTCCCAGAAGTTTGTGTAGTTCTTGGCAGGTGGAAAACGAATGGATATTGTGCACTGTATGTAGCAGGATTACTGCTGTTAAACAAAGCACCAACTTTATAGGGGACTGAAAGTTGAGACTCTTGTGGCAAAGTATCAGTGTTGAAGAGGTGAGGCAGGTCTTTCCCTCCACCTCCCCTGCAAGTGTTTGCCCTGTTACTCCAATCGAAGCTGCTGCTTTTGCAGGGGTGTAGCTGACAGTTGATGAAGCACTTCCTGAACTACCACCTATTCCTCCTGCTATAATAAGGGCTCTGAACCTTAAGAAATTAATTTGGTTTTACTGTAAAGTAATTAAGAAGTGAATGTGGTTTTGGTGTAAAGTAATGCTCCAGGCTAAAATCTGATGATGCATAAGCTGTGTCGTACTTGCTGTGGGGATAGTGCGTTTTATGTGCTGCTGGTGCAATGGGTTTGTATGTTTGCATAAGCAAGAAAACATAATCTGGAAAAGCAGATTTCTTGCCTTTTTTTTTTCCTGCAACAGTCCATTTCTTGCAATATTTTTTTTTAATAGCTCCCTTTTTAGCTAGATTCTGCCACCACTTACACCTTTAATCTCCTTGACGCTGGATTATACTTCCTCACTATAGCTAAATGAAGAATTCATGCAACTTCTCTATAATAAAGAAAATTATGTGAACTTTTTTTTTTTAAGCAGATTTGGGCTGGGATTCTGTTCCGTAAGGACAGGGATCCAGAGCTCTCAGAGATGCTGCAAGATATTAAAGACATCCGTTTAGAGCAAACATTCAACTCGAGGAGGCCAGTACTCCTTTGGAGAAGCAGCTGGAGGCCAGTGAGGCTGGTTATGGTATAGAAAATGGGACTAGGTACCTATAGGAAGTTTAATCCAAACTGGAATTTCAGAATTAACAGACTGTCTTGTGGGGTGCTATTGTGTTAATCATTCTCCACAGTGGCAATACATTGGCTAAAGAAAGTATGCTTTTGTATTTTAACCCTTCTAGTGTGCACATTGCACAACACTTCTGACTATAACATCACGACATTTTCAGGTCTTCAAAATTTATTTTTTTTTATGGCCCAAACTTCTTGGGACTTTGATTGTCAGAGCTGCCTGGTCAGCCTGGTCATAGTTAGTAGTAAACTTCCAGACTAGGGCTCTGCTGCCTGCCTGCCTCTGTGGGTGTGTTACGTTTGCATAGTTGATTTTGATAGCTGTTGTTTTCAGCTAGTGCTTATGTTTAGCTAGTGAATTTGAGAGCTGAAAGCCCCATTTATGTTCCAGTAAGGCTTTGTTGGTAGTGCCTTTCAAAATATACTGTATGACAGAAATGTCCTGTCGGGTATCCACTTGTGCAGTTGACATCTTTGTATTTGAACTGGAAAGGCAATCACTAACAAAGCATGCAGTCTGCACTTCTTATGTTTTCCACAAATTGGCAACTGTTATGTTTGGCTTTGCTATGTCTGCAATGTATGTTGCTCTCCCACAGGCAAATCTTTAGCAAAGGTTGGGTCTTGCAACCCTCCAGCTGGAGGTCTCTTACTGAATCTTCACTGAATCTTTTTTTTTTTTTTTCCCTGGAGGCAGGTTAGAAGTAAGTGTGGCTGAAGAACACATTTTTTTTGCTATAGCTCCAACTAGCAATCTCTGTGACTGCTGGCTAGTGAAAGTTATGGGGTCAGTGTTACTTGTAGTGAGTAGGCTTGATCTGGCTCTTTATGCTTGTAGGCATTACTGAAAGAAGAAATGTATTTTACTGGACAGTGAAATACAGTGTGAAGACTGTAGTTCAAGGCACTGTAAAGCGGGGAATATATCTGAAAGAAGCATTTTGGAGAAGAGGGTATTTCTTGCTCGTGAATTTCAGCATTTCAAGGACAACCATCACATTACTAGTTAGAATAAGGTAACTCCCTCTGATCATGGAGGGCAGTATTCAGTTCTATACTGGCAATGGGTGGTTGGCACAAATGAGGCCTGATATTGGGCTGCATCAAAAGAAGCGCGGCCAGCAGGTCAAAGGAAGTGATTCTGCCCCTCTATTTCTCTCTTGTGAGACCTCATCTGGAGTACTGTGTCCAGTTCTGCAATCCTCAACATAAGAAGGATATGGAGCTGTTGGAACGGGTCCAGAGCGGGGCTACAAGGATGATCTGAGGTCAGGAGCACCTTCCGTATGAGGACAGGCTGAGAGAGTTGGGCCTGTTCAGCCTGGAGAAGAAGAGGCTACGAGGTGATCTTATAGCAACCTTCCAATACCTGAAAGGAGCCTAAAAGAAAGCTGGAGAGGGACTGTTCATAAAGGCTTGTGGTGATAGGACAAGGGGGAGCTGGTATAAACTGGAGAGGGGCAGACTTAGATTAGACATTAGAATCATAGAATCATAGAATAACCAGGTTGGAAGAGACCCACCGGATCATCGAGTCCAACCATTCCTATCAAACACTAAACCATGCCCCTTAGTGCCTCATCCACCCGTGCCTTAAACACCTCCAGGGAAGGTGACTCAACCACCTCCCTGGGCAGCCTGTTCCAGTGCCCAATGACCCTTCCTGTGAAGAATTTTTTCCTAATGTCCAGCCTAAATCTCCCCTGGCGGAGCTTGAGACCATTCCCTCTTGTCCTGTCCCCTGTCACTTGGGAGGAGAGGCTAGCACCCTCCTCTCTACAACCTCCTTTCAGGTAGTTATAGAGAGCAATGAGGTCTCCCCTCAGCCTCCTCTTCTCCAGGCTAAACACTCCCAGCTCTCTCAGCCGTTCCTCGTAAAACCTGCTCTCCAGCCCCCTCACCAGCTTTGTTGCTCTTCTCTGGACTCGCTCCAGAGCCTCAACATCCTTCTTGTGGTGAGGGGCCCAGAAATGAACACAGGATTCGAGGAGTGGTCTCACCAGTGCCGAGTACAGAGGGAGAATAACCTCCCTGGACCTGCTGGTCACACCGTTTGTGATACAAGCCAAGATGCCATTGGCCTTCTTGGCCATCTGGGCACACTGCTGGCTCATGTTCAGTTGGCTGTCAACCAACACCCCCAGGTCCCTCTCCTCCAGGCAGCTTTCTAGACAGACTTCTCCTAGTCTATAGCACTGCATAGGTCCAAGTGCAGGACCTGGCATTTGGCCTTGTTAAACCTCATGACATTGGACTCTGCCCAGTGGTCCAGCCTGTTTAGATCCCTTTGCAGAGCCTCCCTACCCTCCAGCAGATCGACACTTCCACCCAGCTTAGTGTCATCTGCAAACTTGCTAAGGGTGCACTCAATGCCTTCATCCAGGTCATTGATAAAGACACTGAACAGGGCTGGACCCAGCACTGAGCCCTGGGGAACCCCACTTGTCCCTGGCCTCCAGCTGCATTTCACACCATTTCCCACCACTCTCTGGCACCGGCCATCCAGCCAGTTTTCCACCCAGGAGAGTGTGCACCTGTCCAGGCCAGAGGCTGACAGTTTCTGAAGCAGAATGCTGTGAGAAACTGTGTAAAAGGCTTTACTGAAGTCCAGGAAGACCACATCCACAGCCTTTCCCTCATCCAGCAGCTGAGTCACTTTGTCGTAGAAGGCGATTAGGTTAGTTTGGCAAGACCTGCCTTTTGTGAACCTGTGTTGACTGGGCCTGATCACCCAGTTCTCTTGCATGTGCTTCATGATAGCAATTAGGAAGCATTTCTTCACCGTGAGAGTAGCGACACACTGGAACAGGTTACTAAGGGAGGTTGTGGATGCCCCATCCCTGGAGGTAATCTTAAGGCCAGGTTGGATGGGGCCTTGGGTAACCTGATCTAGTGGGATGTCACTGCCCATGGCAGGGGGGTTGGAACTAGATGATCTTTAAGGTCCCTTCCAACCCTAACTATTCTATGGTTCTGTGATTCTATTTGTATTGCTGAAAGTAGGAAGTCGTTCTTTAGTGCGGTACTCCTGTTTCTTTTCAGCTGTAAGCTGCAGGGAGTCTGTGGTACTGCCATGAATCTGTTCTCTTGATAAACTAGAGGTTCTGCTTTTGCTGCAGGCAAGCACTTCTACCTGCATTAGGTAAAACGCTATCAAAATGCCTGGCAGTGTCAACAGTCTCTGATGTTGCTTCTTTTAATGTCACCGACACGTGGGCTTGTGGGCCATGAATGTGTAACTATATACTTTTCAGTTCTCTGTGGCTGCTTAGTCACATAAATGGCCCTCTAGCTGAAGAAGAAAGGCCCACTTCTGTACTGTCACTGTTCAGAAACATTGCTTAATAGAAAAGAGTGCCCATGTATCCTGTGACCCTAAAACTTGATGATGACTATACCTAATATGTGGTTGCTGTAGGTATAAAATGACTATTCCTGATCAGTGTTGGACAACATGGCTTAGTTTTTAAATTCGTGTAATTATTTCTGATTGCATTTTTCAAGTTAAAAATAGTGTGCTGGATTTGACAGCATAAGGCTGCTGCAGCTCTGTGCCCTCAGGTATAAGCAGTAGCAAAGCTGAAAATTTATTCCTGGTAGGTGCAAGCACATAGAGTGCATACATGTATACACATTTGACCGCACAGATCAGGCAGACACACAGATACTTGCAGGAACATAGCAGCAACAGCCTTTTCCTGCTTCCCTTCCCCTAGGAGCAGGGTGGAGGTCTGCTAGTGAGAATGTATACACACACACACACACTGAGGCCACAGTTCTGCTTCAGGGGCTGGTAGTTGCTGTATCTCTCTGCTGGTTGGGACTGCCCTGGTTCCCTGACATCCTCTACTCAGTGACCTTGCCCTTTAGAGAGACACAGATGTGAATACACATAGAGCTGATAGCACTGCCTTGGTCCCCCAGCAGCTAAGTCCTTTGTTGAGTTCCTGTCCCCCATTCCCCATCCCCTCCAGGGTTTATAGCTAAACTGGAATGCTTTATTGACTCCTTCCCTTATTCCCCATTTGCTATATGAAACATGAAAGCACAGCGCTGTTAACCTTGGCTTTTTCTTGTGCAAATTCCAAGAGAGAACCTGTAGCTGTTTCAGAGCATGGCTGAACATGACCCTTAACAAAAAGAATTGCCATGTCCCTGTGATTTTTTTTTGTGTGTGTCTCCTTTCTTCTAATTCCTGTATTTTCTCTGTGCCCCCCAAAAAGTAAAACCTTCTTCTTTCCCAAACTGCTAGTGCTAGCATTTGAGGTGTTTCCCTTCTACCACGCCAACCTTCTCTGGTATATGGGTGTCGTGGTTAAACACCAGCTGGCAGGTAAGCCCCACACAGCTGCTTGCTCACTCCCCCACAGTGGGATGGGAGAGAGAGTCAGAAGGGCGAGAAAAACTCGTGGGTTAAGATAAAGACACTGCAATAGGCAAAGCAAAAGCCACGCGTGGAAGCAAAGCAAATCGAGGAGTTCAGTCGCTACTTCCCATCAGCAGGCTGGGATTCAGCCATCTCCAAGAAAGTGAGGCTCCACTGAGTGTTATTTGGGAAGACAAACCATCACTCCTGAAGTCCCCCCTTTCTCCTTCTTCTCCCCGCTTTATACTGCTGAGCATGATTCTGTAGGGCACGGAAGACCCTCTGGCAGCTGCTTTGTCTGTGTCCCAGCTCCTTGTGCACCTCCAGTCTACTTGCTGGTGGGGCAGTGGGGGAAGCAGAAAAGACTTGATGCTATGAACGAAAACATCCCTGCCTTATCGACACCGTTTCCAGCGCAGCCCCAGGAGTGAATTCCCTTAACGTTCGGGATTCTCTTCCCGCGGGCTCATTCTCGGAAGCGCCTGGTTTACAAAACGATGCAGGGGGAGGCCGCCGGCCTCGGGGCGCCTCGGTGCTGCGGGCGAGGAGGCGCTAAAGGCTCCACCGAACCAACTCTGTTATCTCCCCGCGGGACGCCGGCCGCGGGGGGCGCTCGGTTCGCCGGGGGCGGGGTGCGACAAGTCCGCGTGAAGCCGCGGGGTCGGTGCTGGCGACTTCGCGGCCGCCGGGCGCGCGCCCCGCCGGCGCCACCCGCCGGCCGTCGCGTGCCAGAGCGGGAGGCGCCGCCGCGAGCCCCGGGCCGGGCCCGTTACCTGAGGCGGGGCGGCGACCGCTCGGGGCTTCGAAGGCGGCGTCGCCCTCCGGCGGCGCGCGCGTTCGAGAAGGTTCCCCGCGCGCGGGGCGGCGCTGGCCAGGCCGGGCCGCGCGCTGGGCCCCGCGCTCGGCGCGGGCACGTGACGGGCAGGCGGGAGGGAGGGAGGGGGCCGCCGGCCGCCCGCGCGCTTGCGCGCGCCGCGGCGCGCTGACGTCACCGCGGTGCGCACGCACGTTGTCCCCAGCTGGCGGACACACGGTCCGCGTGAGGAGAAAGAGAGCGGGGGCCCCCCTCGCCTCGCCGCACGGTAACTACCGGGGAGCGGGGGCGCCGCCCGCCCGCCCCGCGCCCGCCTCGCGCCCGCCTGTCCCGAACAGCGAAAAGTAACACCCGGCGCGGCCACGAGGCGACGGGGCCCGGCCCCGCGCGGGGCCGCTCCGCCGCGGCGACGCGAGGCTCGGCCGTGGGGCCGCGCCGGGGTTCCCCCGCGAGCGCCCCTCTCCCCGCCGCTCCCGGGGGCGCGCGGGCGGGTCCCGGCGGCGGCGGCTTCCCGCGCCCGTCCCGAGGCTTCCGCGGCGGGGGGAGGGACGGCGACGAACGCGCCGCTCGGCCCCTGGCGCCACCTGCCCCGGGCGGGGCGCTCGCCTGTGGCCGCGGGGCGGGGCGGCCCCTCCGAGCGGCGGGCGGCCCCGCGCGTGCGGAGCGCGGCTGTGCTCGGGCGGGCGGCGGTGGCATCGGCGCCTAACGGAGCCGGGAGCCCGCGCGCGGAAACCGCGGGAGTGTTTGCACGTTGGGCTGTTGCGTGTTTCTGTTTTGGGGCTTTTTATTTTCCTTGAAACGGACCTCTCCCCTTCTGATTATCTGTGCTTTTAGCGCGCCTCGGTGCAACTTCGAGTGGTTTTTGAGTATTTTTGGCTATTACTGTCTCCTTAAATGTTGCTTCTGACGTGTAAGATCTGCATGTGGGTAGAGGAATTGAAATATCTGAAGCTGATTGGTACTTCAGCTTCTACGAACACACGTTTTCCTGGAAGCGCTGGGTTCGAAGCTCCTTGCTATTATAAAACAGGCTAGTGTGCATGACCGAGTGTAGTAAAATGTGTGAAGTTGTTGTCGTAATGGATCATGTTAGTGCTGAAATAAAGTAGTTTGGCTACAGTAATTGCACATAATCACATTGTAACCACACACATCTTGGACTGACTTGATACTGTGAGCCATGCTTATGGTAGAAATAACTACAACAATGCTATATGGGAACCTTGAATGTTAGAAACTGGCTCAGTAGCTCTTTGTATGCATAGATGTTTTGCTGACTGCATGATTCATAAGCTTTTTTGGATTTTTTTCTGGCACATGTAAATTCTATCTCAAATAAATGTAAAGTTGCAGGCTTTCAGCATATCTTACAGTACCAAAGTGATTTCAACTCTGATTTATTTCCTTCACCAGCTAATACAATTTTAAAGTATATTATGCAATGTGAATGTGAACTGACTTCAGGATAGACATATATATTTAAATTATGCTGTATGTGTATAGATACAGGGTAAGTTGTCGGAAAGTTTCATACTATTTAGGATCTGGTTTCTTTCTCCCCAGTCCATGTATCTGATTTTTAATAGAGGTTTATATTTCTGTTGTTTTTATAGATGAACACGAGAAAGCTTTTTTGGGTGATAGCTTTTTATGTTGGTGGGACATAAGATGTACTGTATTGAAAAAGCAGGGCAACGTTCTTAAAATGGAAAATACGAAGTTCATTTTGAACAGCTAATGAATTTTCTGTTCTAGACTTTGTTTAGTAGTCCTGAGTGGATGGGTGGTTGTGGGATAGTGTTTCCTCCTCAAAGTAAAACAGATCTTGTAACATCACGGATCTTGAAACCTGTGGAGAACAGATTTGGTGGGTTTTTTTCCCAAATGCAAAGTGGAGATAGATCTCATATATGCTAGATGTCAAGAACAGTTATCATGGAATATAAATTTCTTGCCTCCTGAGCTTCAAGGTAATTTCCCAAGTGTATGTGGCGGGTGATTTGCATAGAGGGGTGTTTTTTCCCTACAGTGGCAAAGTCGTAGCAAAATGAATATGTCTTATTGAACACTTTGTTTACTTAAAACTCGCAAATTTGAGTTAATTTGCTGGGAAAAAATGATTGGTTTTGGGCAGTTAGTGATGGTGGTTCACATTTCTCTGGTTCCCACTAACTAGACATTTGATACAGGAATCAATCATTTATTTTTGTCAGTGTTGTATTCCATATATCTTAAGGAACAAAACATAAACATCTAAATGTGGGGATGGCGTTTTTGTGAGTTACCAGCTGCGCTTACTTTAAATTTTCACTTTGAGACACGTGCAAGCTGCTTGGAAAGTGAAGTTGTCTAGAGTGTTGACACAATGCTTAACCTTTGAGGTAGACACATTAAAGTGGAATAGTGTGTATGCAGATAAAGGTAACTTTTTTGAGTTTTCTAAACAGTGATGAGGCTAATCATCAAAGTACAATATGTTCTTATTTGATTTACATTATTTCTATCATTTAGAAGATAAAGATAGCTAAGATTGTTTGGTGCTTCACATTTGTCCATCTAGTCTTAGCTGCATGGCCTTTTGGGGTGTTAGTTTTTCTATTTTTCCCCAAAGCTTATCAATTTGAACAATTTTTTTTCCCCCTTTTCTATTACTTGTCTCTGCCTTCTGTTGATGTTCAGAAGTTTTTGAGGTAGGAATGGGTGGGGCAAGCAAAGAAATCCCAACCCCACAAACGTAGTTTTTTCTAATAAAGAAATTTTGGGAAAATGTTTTTAACTTTTTTTGGTCTCAGAGAAGTCTTTTCTTTCTGGCAAGAGCAAATGATTTCTGCCTTTGTGTCAGAGATGTACTATTTCTCTTCTGAAAACTGCATGTTTTACTAAGTGCTGTTAATATTAAGTAAACGATCTGACGAGTTGAGGCAATATTAGAACAAAGGGCATTTTGAAATATCCAGCAAAGCAAGGAGTCCTCTTGTGACAAAGAATGATATGAAAACACAGTTTAAAGGTTTCGTAGCCCCCGTGCCTATAAGGCCTGAATTGTATATATACATAGGCAGCCTTGATTTGACATATCCTATTTGTGCTGGATTTTACAGTATATCCTCAGTTTTTAGTAAGGAGAACTGCTACAAAAAGGATTTCTCATGAGACTTAATTACTTTTGTGGACTACATTTTAATAATTTTAACCTTGTTTTCCTTTTTTTTTCCCCAGAATGGTGAACACACACAGAAGATTATCAGAACTGTGTAGAATTTGTATTTGTTTGGAGAGCTTGTAAGAGTGCTCATCATGGAGAAACAGCAGATTGTCTTGGGTAGCCGGGATGGTGGGACTGTGTCTGGTGCAGCGCCTGCTTTTTTTGTGATCTTGAAACAGCAGCAGGGAAACGGTAAAGCTGACCAAGGAATCCTAGTAGCAAACCATGATGCTTGTGCTCTCGCCAGCAGTGTATTAACTCCCATAACATCCAAAGTCAAGACCTGCCTCCCAGCTGACTGTGTCTCAGGGGGCATTACCGTTACCCTGGATAACAACAATATGTGGAATGAATTCTACCATCGCAACACAGAGATGATTCTGACGAAGCAGGGGAGGCGCATGTTCCCATACTGCCGATACTGGATTAGAGGTCTGGATGCCAGTCAGAAGTACATCCTAGTCATGGACATATCCCCTGTGGACAATCACCGCTACAAATGGAATGGCCGTTGGTGGGAGCCTAGTGGGAAGGCAGAACCACATGTTCTTGGGCGAGTGTTTATACATCCAGAATCCCCTTCCACTGGCCAGTACTGGATGCACCAGCCAGTATCCTTCTACAAACTCAAACTTACCAACAATACACTGGACCAGGAGGGTCATATAATCTTGCATTCT
Organism: Phaenicophaeus curvirostris; assembly: GCF_032191515.1. Taxonomy (NCBI): domain Eukaryota; kingdom Metazoa; phylum Chordata; class Aves; order Cuculiformes; family Cuculidae; genus Phaenicophaeus; species Phaenicophaeus curvirostris. The sequence continues at coordinate 27,370,652 of NC_091396.1, read as the reverse complement.
ATGCACCGTTATCTGCCACGACTTCACTTGGTGCCTGCAGACAAAGCCACAGAAGTCATTCAGCTCAATGGCCCCAATGTCCATACATTTACCTTTCCTCAGACAGAGTTCTTCGCAGTTACAGCCTACCAGAACATTCAGATTACCCAGTTGAAAATAGATTACAATCCTTTTGCTAAAGGATTCAGAGATGATGGGTTGAATAGTCGACCTCAACGTGATGTGAAACAAAACAATAACTTAGAATTGGAAGGAGGTGATGTTTTTAGCAGCCCAAGCATTCGTGTTCACCCTGCTGAAGTTGGTGCATTAGATTTGCATCAGAGAAGTTTAGATTCTTCATTCACTGGTCAAAACCCATCAGACATTGATCTGGACAAAGAGTCGTTTAACGCAGAAAGGGACTTCCTGAGTTTTTTGGACACTGACCTGTCTTCAGGTGATGTGCCAAAGCTAAAACAAGAAGTCTCTGAAAGGTGGGTTCACATACTGCGTATAGCACAAATACTGATTGCTTGGTAAAACATTGAATAAGATGTTCAGTATACAGATTTACAGCTAAAGGTTGCCTGACCTGAAATAGCAGAACACTTAGTATTAAAAGCTTTTCTTTACTTAAGCAGTTGTCTGTCAGTCTGCATTTTCTAATGTGTGTATGGCATTTAAGTGTTTGATATTTTTTCCTATATTACTTTAACTCCCTTTGTAAAGAAGTGTAGAGTGATTTCTGTTAACTCTCTTAGCATCTTAAAAGACTAAATATAATTTTTCAGAGTCTTAAACAGGGCACATGTACTTATCAAAACATCGCTTTTCTTTTTAGAGTTGTTTGCCACAGATATGTGCTGTCTCTGTATATTCAGTTTTCATTACCAGGTGGGTGAGGGTGTGTGATGGGTATAGATATTTAGGTTGGGTACAAGTAGGGATTGCTACAAAGCAGCTGTAACTGGCAGGATGCCACCATTTGGTCAGTGACTGCTTGTGTGAATAACTTTGTTCCACAAAGTAGTATGAGGTAGCTTTCCTGTTTGTAGTCAGTTGCCTCATGTTTGCTGTGAAGTGAGGGAAGTTGTACCTAGGGAAGTACTTCAGAGTGACTGTTAGGCTGTTAAGACCTTCATTTACTCTGTGGTAATTTTATATCTACACGTGTATCCTGTGTTGACTTTTTGAAATGTTCTATTCACACAAACATTAGTAAAGCCATCTAGTGTGTTTTGAGAGCCTGTCTGTACTGTTTGGTCTTTGCCTTGCAGAAAGCATTTCCTTGCCTTTTGAGTAACTGGAAAACTTTGAATTACAAAGTTCCCCGCTCTTCAAGTGTATTGAGTTTTGTTCTAATTATTTGTAAGAATACTAGAATTGTTTGGGATCTAGAGTGCCCTAACCTTTCTTTAGCAGTATTTTCCAGTGTCAGTATATTAGGAAGTAAAGCGTCTTGTACGCTTAGTCACTAAAAATGTTGTAAGTTCTAGAGAAACCCATCTTGAAGACTGAAGGTGTGCCCATTTCGGAGAGGATGGTCATTCTTTAATTCCTAAGAATACAGGATGGAGGAGTGTTTCGATGACTTTGCACATTGGAATTAAAGTGGTAAAGCTCTGAAAATAAATGCTGAAAGTGCCTTGAAAGTGATTTTTTTTATTTCTCCTTGGGACCAGCTGCAATTGAAAAAGTTAAAATTTTGATCATGTTGTTTGCCTGAAGCAAACCATTGACCGTTGAAGCAAATTATTTGTGGAACTGTTTGAATTGTTCAGCTTGGTGTTTTTTGGTTCCCTTCTTTCCCAAGGAATAAAAGCCATCTTTTTAAGGACTTGAGGACCTTCCTTAAGAACAGCTGATGCAAGTTAGCAGACTTAATTTCTTTTGGTCCAAAGCATGTTATGTGCCTTCCCTGGCTTCACCTCCAAGACAAATTATCTCTGAAATATACTAAAAGCTGTGCAGACAGGGGAAGACTGTAAAAGGTATTTCCCCATTCTGAGCTTGGAAGCATCCATGATTTGATGAATGAATACTACCACAGTCCTGGAACTACCCTCAAGCATTGTCCAGCTTTTTGTTTTGTTTTTTGTAATCTATGTGAAAAAATCAGGTTCTGTACTTCGAAAAATTGATCTTGTCCAAGCAACAGCAGAAATGTTTATGTGCTGGACTTTTTCAGAATGTTAGTTCTCCTTTTTCCTTCAGGTCTGTTCTTGTGTGCAGTGTTTTCATGCTGTGCAGTTAAGATCTATTATTAAATATGTCAGTCTTTCATGGACAGTGTTGAGCAAGTGGCATTTTTCTTTATCAAACTGATCACATTAATATTTACATATTTGTCTCTTAGTGAGTACTGGGTGATTTGGGTTTTTGGTCGGAGAGAAACTGTTATCAGTAGCTGGTAGGAACTACCTTTTATGCAGGACAGTGATTTCTGCTGAGTTTAGATTTGCCTGAGAGACAGAAGTTGGAGGCTGCTGTCTCTTGTATAACATTCAATAAAGGAAGTGGAGTTCCTAGTTCTGTTGTGCATGATATTTCTCACCAGTGCTTTATATTTGTGACATTTTTAAGCATGGAGCTATGTAAAAAGTTGCATATAACGAAGAATTTTCATGTTGAATTATTAGCATACTTTGGAAATACAGGACTATTTTCTTTATACAAGGTAATGTGAGGGCTTTTTTGTGGCATTATAGCATGTTTAGTTTTGTCAGGTGTGTTGTAAAGAAAACAAGTGTTTAATTTGAGTTGTGGACACTTCGATAGGAATGCTTATGCCTGGAGCCACTCAGATGTTGGGCGCAAAGAGGGAACTCCAATGAACTTTACTGATTCTTAAGTCTTACAGGCTAAGGTGCTCTTTCTTGCTTCTAAGGTCTTTTGAACTTCCTGCTTCAAAAATACAAATACGGTGGGATTTTTTTTAATGCTTAACTAGTCTTGTTTTTATAATTTAGTTGTCTTGTGCTTAGTCTGATAGTTTACTTTTCTTCCCTCCTTGCTGCCCTCTTTGAAGAGGAAGGCAAGAGGTCATCCTTTAAATCTCAGCCACAGATTGCTAGATTAATTCCAAAAGAAATTGCATTTTTTTTCCTATGGTATATTTTAAAATGATCTACCTAAAAAAATTCATGTATTTCAGTACTTTCAATAAAAGAGCAACTAAATGGTTTTTAGTTTGGAAAAATGCGAGAAAATTATTTCTCTGCTTTTACTGTTATATTGTGATAGTACCAAATGTATTACTTGAGTTATAAAGAAGCTTACTTAAATATAAGCGTTGTTCCACTTTGGGCAAAGAAAGAGCTAGGTTAAGACATTATTTCACCATTTTTAGCTGGTCTTGCATTAAGCCGAAGGTTTTGAGAGGGCAAACTTGTGTGATTCATCTTCCCATGGAAGAGAAGTTTCTGATACTGCTTATGTTGCACATAACTTCACAAACTAAAGGCCAAGTGAAATTACTTCGGTGCTAAAAAAGCACCATTTTTATTGTTTGAAAAGTTGATAATCTCATCTGGATTTAAAAATCTCGAAAATTGCTGCTCAGCATTCTGTGCAACTGCTTGATCTCACTCATACAGGTGATCCCTCACACTTGTCATCATCTGGCTGGTGGTTGCAATATGTTCACTAAAGTAACATTTGTGTCTAGAAATTTCATTATTACAGGAGGGATTCTTTGTTTTGGATACTGCCCAGATTCCTAACAGTAGGGTGATCCTTATCTTGAGTATATATCTTGCACCAGATAAAGGAAAATGGCTAGAGAAGTCCCAGCTTTACTGGCCTTCCAGCTGGAAACAGTAGAACTAAGATGAGAAATTTATTCCTGGCCAGCAAACTTATTAGTGTTTTTCTCTTTCTTCTAAAGAATTTTAAGATAGGAGGGAAGATGGCTCAGGTATTCTTAAAACATTCACTTGTGGATTTGCTGTACTGAATGAATCTCTAAGCTGTAGCATGACTGGATTTTGAGTTGTCCATGGCCTACAAGTGGATTGTTTTAGAATTTCTCTGTGAGTAAGCTCACTGAAGAAGAAAGGCTTTTTAATCTTATGTGTGATATTCTTATTAAATGAACGCTAGAAGCTTTGTAATAGGAAACTCATTCTCCAGAGAAGACAGTAGACAAAACAGGAGTGGTATGCCATTCTCCTGCTGCCTGCTGTTCCTGCACAAGGTGGGTGTTAGCTTCAAGCCTCATTCTGGTTACTTAGCGTTCTGGATTGCAGCAGGTTTTCTAAATAGGTTCTGTCTTGTTCTTAGGAATGTTATAGGTGAGTATATAAATCTGTCTGACTGTCTGCTCCCTGTTTTAACTCTGCAGTTTTTCCTCCGTGAGTTGGAGACTCCCATGGAGTCCCATGTTGCAACTCTTAACTGTCCCAGCTTTTGTCCTTAGTCTGTACAAGGTGGAAGCAGCTTCTTGTTCCTCATCTTCCCTCCCTCAGTTGCAGCCAGGGGTTTAACTAAGCATAGTCATTCTTTAAAGGAAGATGGGTTGATAATAATAATAAAATACATGCAGACAATATATATAAAGCAATGTTCCCTTTATGTATAATGTATTGTGATTAAAATTATGTTGTTACGTTTGAAATTATGCTAGCATCAATTAACAAGAATTGTTATTTTAGTAACATAAGGTTAACAGTTTGAATAATAATTTAGCACAGATGTGTATAGTATCTTATGAAATAAATGTAAAGTGAGCATTGGAATGCTATCTGATACTCTTAGTAAATAAGTTCTGACTACTATTCTGTGAGATTCATTGTGGATATGAGTTTCTGGTTTCATATCTTAGCTGTTTCCTCTTATGATTGGGAGCTAGCTTCTGATGAGCTCAACGAAACTGCTGACTGCAATTTTTTGACTGATGTCTGTCCCTCAAAGAAGCCCATCATCAGAGTGTAACTGGCTGCACTGTTAGTCTTCGGTGTCTAATGCATGGTGTGTCAAATTCTAGTTAGGTTAATGCTCAGACTTAGTGAAAGATGAAACATAATTTAATAGGATGTTGACATCCTGTGTAACCATTTGGACAACAGTTGAATTTAGGAATTATCTGTATGTGGCTTTAGGATTCATTAACTAAAATTTTAGTTAAATCATGTAAGTTGAAGAACTCAGCTTCTTATTTGCAAGGGTAGTGGCTTCAGAATAGTGACTTAATGAGATACACAGCAAAGGAAGGCCACTTCTGAGCATTTAAATACAATAGCTTACCGTGAGTTCATGCTGAGTCTCAAATGGGAAAAAGTGCTAATATCACCCTGATATTACTAGGAAAGGAGATTATTCTGCTGCCTTCATATAAGAAGTTGGATTGTTTTTAACTGCGACAATTTTTTTAGTGCTTAATTCTGAAAATGTAAGCTTGTACACGACAACTTATTTGGCAGACTTGGGGCAGTTTGGAAGTCTTTTTACAATATGTGATCTAATATTGTGGGAGTTGATGGAATTTTGGAAAAGAAAGAGATTTGATAAAGACCTTGTGTTGTTTTGTTTTTGTCCCCTCCCTCCCATCCCAGTCCCATTGCTAGCAGTTACGAAAGCAGTTCCCGTGTGGCATCACCTTTGGACCCAAATGGACACTTTAATGTAGTCATTAAAGAGGAACCAGTAGATGACTATGACTATGGGTCAAATATTTGCACACAAGGAGTAAATGTGAAGCAGGAAAACACAGATGAAGAAACTGATGAGTATTCCAACACTGATGATGATGATGATCCTGTCGTACAAAAACACCTAATAAGGTGCAGTGAAACAGATGGAGTTGATGGAGAATTCAGATCTAGGAAGCGTGTGCTAACCAGTCCTTCAGGTGTTGCCAAAGCAAAAATGTTAAAACTGGATAGTGGGAAGATGCCTGTGGTGTATTTGGAACCTTGTGCAGTCACAAAGAGCACAGTGAAGATATCTGAGCTGCCACAGACCATGCTCTCCTCTTGCAAGAGGGAGAAATCCCCTTTGAGTGCAGTGCTGGATTCCTTGCCTGTGTGTTTTGAAAATCACAAAGGCTCTTGCTCTGGCACAGTTACTGTAACTGAGGAGATAGTTATGAAAAAACAATCTTCTGGGAGTAAAATGTCACAGAAATACCCTTCAATCAGAGAGGCCCAGTGGGCACTATCTAAATCACCTAATTTTAATCTCAGGGGCTCAGTAAGTTGTCACTTCTCAACTAAAGAGATCTGTGGAAGAAAAAGGCCTGGTGTACTGAAGAATCCATTGTCCATGAAAGGCTCTGGTAGCAATCAAAACTCCCTATCATCAGTTACAACTAAAAGAGGAAGGCCACGGAAACTGAAAATGTCGAAGGCTGGTCGACCACCTAAAGGTATAGGGAAAACTGTAATAACAAGTAAGAACACCACTGTGGGACCTGGGAATATCCTTCCAGATGTTAAGCCAGACCTTGAAGATGTTGATGGAGTCCTTTTTGTGTCCTTTGCATCAAAGGTAAAACCTATTTTGTGTAAAATTAAGAACATTTCCTAATGTCTTGTATTTATTTTCTTTTAAAGTAAGCTTTGAAATTTATGGCTTCTTCACAAATCTGTTGTTGTCTTGTCCCGATGTTAATGATAAGATTTTCTTGGTACTTAGCAATTTGGGGAGAAATAGCAGGGTCTAAAGTTCTGCATAAAAGAATGCATACTCATTTATTAAACAATTTCATAATTTGAATTATTTCAGTGGTATTTTGATGTGCCCTAGCTTGCACCAAAGTCAGTGTTTTAAGTTATGCTTATTCAAGGCTCTTTATGTATGTAGGAAGCTCTTGACATTCACACGGTTGATAGAACTGGAGGAGAAGAGTCGCAGAATCTTCAGGCTCCGTTGTTGACTACCAATGACCCAGGTACAGTGTTGTATTCTTTGTAAATGGCTGTTCCCTGCAATAAGGGAATTTGTAAGGGCATATTGGAAAACTAATAATTTAAGTAACTTTTTGCATGGGAAATGTTTTTCCCATGTCTGTCTTTTTATTTTTTTGAGTAGATTGTCAAGCAAGAATACAAGTCCTGGAAAAGGAATTGATGGAAGAGCTGAAGACCTTGAGGCATAAGCAAGTAATACATCCTAGCCTTCAGGAGGGTAAGTGGACAGTTGTATATTGTACTTAATCTCAATGAGTTGATGAATTCCTACTGGACTTGATACTGTGTATGCCCAATGCAGCTGGGATCTAATTTTGGTAATTTTTTTCCAAACACAGGAAAGTGTACAGGTGTGTACGTACAAATGTGAGAATGCAAAAGGAAATTTATGTGAAACTGAGTTTCCCTTTTGCCACTTGTGGCAATAAGAGAGAATCTGTGATGTTTGACCCAGTTGATTCTTGGAGGTTTTAGAAGTACTTCTGGCCAGCCAATGAAGATGTGTTAGTTTTCAGGCATTCATGTTGCAAACTAGAAGAGGTGGAGGAGGCAAAAAGATGAATCCTGAATTTCCAACAGCAAAGCAAGAGTTTGTATGTCATATGCCCCTCTCAGAAGATGCTGAGCCTTAAAACTCCAGGCAATGTTTGTTTTGTAATGAGCTAGTCCTTATAGAGAGCAGATGGAGTTGATATTACTCCTTCATAGAAAATAGCCATTTCCCGATAGTAGAGGAGCTAGAGATCCAGAAACGCTTAACTAAGACTGCATTTGCCCTGTTTGAGCCTGTATTTGAATGGCTGTAGATCCAGGTTTACTAGCCACATGAGAGGGCCAAGCAAGGTGCTTCCGTTATGGCTTGTAATCTTTCATTTATGTACGAGATTATCCTGAGGTCAGATGGAAGAAAAGCAAGGGTCAATACAGCAGAATTATATTGAGAACAGTCGTTATCTCCTGATGATGTTGAAAGTCTTCAGCAATAGTAGTCCTGACACTGATGGCATTAAGGTAGGCATCAGAGCAGATGAAGAAGAAATTCATCGAAATGGCAGTGTTGTACCTCATGTTGCTGATGTTCTGGCCCTGAATTTTTCACGCATAAAACTGTAATGCTGTAGGGGTGAGACTCCAAATACTGATCTTGACTCTGATACTAGAGTGTTTTGGGTCCTCAGAGAGCTTCTGCTGTGAAGAACCATGGATTATCTTGAATGGTTAATGCATGAGATATGATAAGAACTAGCTTATCATTTTTTAGTAACTGTTTAATGGAACGCCTTTGCATCTTGGAGGTGTTGAGCTCACATTCCTGTGTTCCACCATTGCCAAAAGATCATAAGAAGGGTAGTAGAGGGCTCTTAGAACTCTGTTTTGGTTGTGGTGGAAATGAAACAAGACCTATCTCCAGACAGGTTTTAGCTCGATGGTAAAGCATCAGCGTTGAAAGTTGTATCATGGATTTCTAAACGCAGTTTTCCACTCCCATGATTCCAGAAATAGGTGACCGTATTTCTAATGAACCCACTGGCCAACTTGCCCTCACAGGTCTGCGTGTGCTGTTGTATTTCAAAAATGGTGGCAAAATCCCTTTTGTGGTCAGCTGCTGGCAGTGCTAGTAAGCAAATGCTATGGCAACATTAAGGCTTCTTGGGATTATACTTCCTGCCTCCTAGATGTTATCTTTACCTACAAAAGTGTGATAAAACTATGGTATGTTGGCAACCGCAACAGTAGTGAGGGCTGTTTTACTCATGGGATGATCCTGCATCTGGGAACGTGTAAAACCCACATGCTTTTCCTCCAGCTTCTAAATTAGTGGTGAAATGTGTGGTATCTTCTGAAGGCTGGTGAGCAGTTCACAGATACTGCAAAATGGACAAGAAAAGTCAAGTGTCAGGCTAAGAAAAGGGAGATGTGAAGAATTTTTACTTTTTTGAAAGCTTGTGACTCGCATTTCCAGTGTTGGATGTTACTTGGTGAGCTTGTTGAATGGTGAAATTGTAGTTCAGCAATGAAGAGAATGACCCTCACCTGTCTAATTTTTAGAGGGAGAGGAAGTTAATGTGAAGACTGTTTGCATCAAGAACATTACTACAGAGAGGTACAGGTATAATTTGATCAAGTTGTGAAGTGAATTATGATTGGGTTGTTAGACTTCAGATGCTGCATGGGAACTGGAATCAGTTTATTCAAATTACTTTCACCTTCCAAAAAGTTACAGATCTGTTGCCTTCCATCGTAGACCTGAGGTCAGGGAACAAACACAGTGATGTCAATGGAGGGAGAGATTGTTGGGGGTTTTTTGTTGGTTTTTTTTTTCTCTCTTTGCATTATCAACAAGACATAAGAAGGTGACTGAGAAATGCCACTAGGACAAACTTAAGGACTATATCTTTTCCCTGACTTAGTGGTTCTAAGTAGCATCTTGCTACTTGATGCAGCCTCATTAGTCTGCTTGATTCTGGTGCTTGTTCTCCAAAGTTTTTTGGCTGCAAATCATGACTAATACCTCCTTGTTATCTACTACAGAACAGGCAGAGACATAGCAATATGGGAAGTGGACATAGCAATTTTTATTTAAATTCTGCTTTTGGTTTTAGATAATATAGTTGAGAAGCTAAAGTTTCTTTTTGAGAATCACTGAAGATGTGTTGGAGCTGTACCTGAATCTTGCAATTGTGACTGATTTGTGAAGTGAAGAAAATGGTGATTGAGGCTGTCTGTAGATCTTAAAGTCAGCAGGACTGCAGGAAGAAGATGCTTCAGAAGTAAAGGAATTCGACTTAAGCATGTTGAAAGGAAAGCTCCTGCTGGCATGCTATGGGATACCTCTTGTATCTGAGATAACTTGAATCCCTTATTCCTGAAAATCAAAAGCACTGTTGTCAGGCATCATATTTTGGATTTAGTAGTTGCATCTGATGGAGAAGAGGAAGTTGTGAAGTAGTTGATTCTTCATTTGCTTCTATTTGATTATGGCAACTGAAATTTAGCAATATTGGGGATGATCTTAATTAATAAACACTTTCAGGTGTGGTGATGTCTGTACTGTCATATACTTACTATTGCCATTTGTTCTCATTAAGCCATCTGTGTTCATTCCACGTTGCACTTGTCAACGTCATCATCTGGTTTTTGTCTGGGTGTTTTATACTTTGATGATTGTAAACTGAAATAATTGATTTTGTTTATGGGTGATGTTCTTATTTTTGTTTGAGTGCTAAACAAAGCTAGACTTGTTTTTGAAGGTGAACGAATAATTCAAATGGAGTGTCAAGTAAAAAAAAAAAATTTGTGCTCTTTCCAGTGTTTTAAAAAATGCGTTTGAAAAGAACTTGATAGCATCTTGACATTTGGCATTTGACCTAGTTTTGTACAAAACGCTGGATTGACTTGCTGCTCACTTTCCTTATGTAGGCTTGAAAATTATATTTTGCTAGACAGTCTTTGATAATGGTATCCATTTAAACCATGACATTTGTTCCATGCCGATTTTTTTTTTTTCAGGCTGGCAGTAATCAGATCACTGTCTTGCTACTTCTGAACATAAATGTGCAACTGCCAACACAAGGTTTCTACTGTATATGCAAATAATGCGTTGTGTCCTGAGCATTGTCAGGTCATACATTTTCAGATTCAAAACTCATACATTTAATATGTGAATGTCAGACTTTTTGGCAGCAGGAGCAACATTTCTATGTTTCTGTAGCCAAAAACAGAGACAGACGTTCTCAGCTTTAGACTGCAAGCTGAATGTGGTTGAGAACAATAATTTATTGAATTCAGTTTAACAATATTATCTGAAAAAGGTACTGAGTCAAGTTACTAGCTTCTTTTTTTCTTGGCATTTCTGTAGCTATATTCATTTTGGCATGGGCTATGATAGTTTTTGTGACCATGTAGAGTCTCTCAGTTTGAGTATTTTGAGGGAGTTGATCAAGGAAGATGTTACAGGTAGTTAAGTAATTGTGGTGGCATCAAGAGCATGGATCGCTTAGTTTCTTTATAGTAGATTTCCCCCCTGCTTTAAAAAAAAAAATCATTGCAAAGTGCTAGGCCTGGGAAAAAGACCAACCTTCTGAGATCTGGATCATTAGATGAACTAGTCCTGAGAGCACTGTGGAAACACAACTTGATTTATATCATAATTTCCATATACACACACACATACTCTTCTTCAGAATTAAAATGTCGTTTGTTCTTGTCTCTCTTATTGCTGGTTGAAACTGAAGGGTGTGTGGTGTGTGTTACTGCACAATAATGGCTTTCAGTAAAGAAGGAGCTATGTTAAGAACCACTGGCAGGATCGATAATTTAGGTAGTGATATGAAATATCACGTAGTCAGCTGAGTTGGGTTCAGGGAGTAGCTATAGCCTTCAAGGATATAAAGGATGCTGACTTCTACAATATCAAATAAAACCCATGAGAATTATTACAGTACTGGCACTTTGTTTAATAGATTTCTGTGGAAACTTCAGTAGTCATCAGGATATCTATGAAAAGTCATTAATTTTTTCCTTAATGTCTAATTCCCTATAACTCCTTGAAATACTCTTTAATACATACCTGCTACAAATCCAGCATACGTAACAGTTATGAGTCACTAAAGTTCTATTTCAGGTTTCTTAAAATGGTGAGTGAATGGTAGAAAAGCCTGTATATAACTTAAATGTGGGTTTTTTTGGTTAATTTCTTGACTGACTTTTTCCTAATACCTTGCTACACTGAGACGTTTACTGATACTTGCCTCTTCTAGTTGGACTGAAGTTGAATTCTGTGGACCCAACAATGAGCATTGACCTGAAATACTTGGGTGTACAGCTTCCTCTTTCCTACTCAAATTACTCTTTGTGGAACTATCCAGGAACCAATCCCAACTCTCCAGGTGGGTAGAATATGAATTTGCTGAAATCTCAAGTATTGTATTTTTATTATCAATGTTCAGAAGAAGGGAACAGCCACTTAGTTGAACCTGGTATCTTGCACCAGGGGAGGTTTAGATTGGTCATTAGGCAATATTTTTTCACCACAAGGGTTATCAAGTACTGGAACTGGCTGCCCAGGGAAGTGGTTGAGTCACCGTCCATGGAGGTGTTTTAAAGATGGGTGGATGAAGTGCTTAGGGGTATAATTTGGTAGTGGATAGGTACAGTTGGCCTTGATGATCTCAAAGGTGTTTTCCAGCCTAGTGATTCTGTGATTCTATTTTTAAAGATATTGAAGCAGTATTAAAGTGACAAAATGTGACAACTTCCTTAAGTCATTATGTGGTTACTGTCCAAGGAGTCCTGAGTAATTCTGGCCAGATTGTCTTTGGCCCTTCCCTTTTGTGGTGGTTGTGATCCAGTAATAGTATCTGTCCAGTTTATTTTGTACTGGCATGTGTTGTCTATTGGAACTAGGTTTTCTAAATCCTAAATATACACAATAACTAATCTCAAATTCCTCAGAGAGAGCTTGAGCCATATGCATTACTTTGATGCTGCTCACATGCAAAACAAAAATTTATGTTTCATAGAGCTGAACTTCCGAGGAGACACCACTTAGGAGCTAACCTGTAACTTCATGGGAATTATTTATTACAAAAGTGATGGCTAATTGTGCTTCTATAAACTTATTTAGTGTCAAAAAAAATGTGTTTCACATTATATTGTGACTGTGATTTTAGTCCTGTTGGTAGATAATGTTTTTAATAATAAACTAGTTGGGCAAGTATAGAGGTACTTCTTTCTCCTGCTTTCCTACATTAATATTCTGATTACTGTGCCTTTCTTAATTTGCTTTAGGAAGCTGGTAGAGATAGACATTGTATCTTAGCTTTGTTTACAGTGCAAAAGAGGCAGATTAAATTCAGAAGACCTCAGTCAGCTCAGTGTCAAATGCAATTATTTCTAGCCTAGCAATATGTTAAATAGCCACACAGATCCCCATTAGTTTGTTGGGTTTTTTTTTTTAGCTCCCAGAGCTGATGGATAACTTGACAGGGATGTCACTGTTTGCCTTTTGTGATTGTTCCCTGTCTCTACTTCTAATTGATACTCAAGCTGAATTTGATGAAACAGCAAATGTTAAATGAAGTTTCTGCAGGTCTTATAAAAGTTGTTGGGTCAAGTAAGGGGAAAGACTCAAATTACTTTCCTCATTGTGAGGGGCGGTAGTGTCAGCTCAGGACCTGTCTGTTCCATTTTAGCCCAGTAAGTAGCTGATTTGCCTGTTCAGGTTTTGGAGTTAATGGCTTGCACCATTGCTAAAGCGACTAAAACTAGAAATCCAGAAGACATCTTTTGTATGAGATAGCAGATGCATGGCTATACAGCAGAACTCTAAAGGGAGCTTGGCTTTGTTAAGTATTATGTTAATTTAAGAAACAAACCAAACTAAAAATCAAGTCTCTTATTCAGTCTTTCAATTTACTGTTGTTCATTTGTCCCTGAAAAGGAATAAACAGAGTTCACTAGGACATTGATACAATCAAGCTTGACTCATAAACTGAGGCTAGCTTTCTTCTTTTCCAGATACTGGATTTCCTTTTGTTTCCAGGACAGGAAAGACAAATGATATCACAAAAATTAAAGGCTGGCGAGGGAAGCTTCATGGTGCTTCTAGAAATGAAGGTAAAAAAACTAAGCCAAAAAAAGAGATAAGTGTACCTGTTTCCAACAGTGGCCTTTTTCCTGGCCTTCCATGGATCTTGCAATTTGGTAATCACGTGTGTCTTAAAGAGAGATTTATTTTTTTGTATTGAAAGTGTCACAATTAAAGATTTTTTTGGTACTACTTCCATGGTCAGAATGGAGGTTTATGAAGGAAGAGAAACTTACTCTGAGTAAGATAAAAATACATCTATTGTATTTTACGCAGAAGGCTTGAGTGAAGATTAAAGCTGTTACAGTTTTGGTTTTGCCCATCAGTTTTGAGTTTACTTGGAAGTATGGTAGTTCCAGAATTCCATTGCCCCAGGGATTCTAACGAACTACAGTAATTTTCATTTATACAAGTGTATTTTTGACTCCGTTTAGAGTAGATATTCCTTACATAGTAGTTTAGCTCTGCCTCAAGGAGAAATGGGTATTTGGTAACTTGCCAATTTAAACTTTAAATTTAGATTAAATGTTTATATTGTACTTTCATACCATGTTATATTGGGGTATTCCAGATGTATTGTGGTGTGCCGGGTAGGCTAAATGTTAAGGACAAACAGAGTAAGTTGCATGGAAGCTCTGACTGGGGAAAGTTTAATGGTTTTTTTTTTGAATAAATACACGTGTAAAATATCCGCGAGAACAGTTGTTCAGATAGCTGGTTGTGTTTCAGAGTTGATTACATTTGGTGTGCCTGTGTTGTACTCTTTTAAGAATTGTATATATATTTCTAGAGAGGATTTTACCTCTTCTGTATTGTTTCATTATTATAAGATTTGTCAGTATGTTTTCCCGGTAACTAGTTCAAGTGCTCTATTTATTTAGGTGGCAGTTCAGAGGGTTCCTTGAAGAATCGCTCAGCATTCTGTAGTGACAAGCTGGATGAATACCTGGAAAATGAAGGGAAATTGATGGAAACAAGTATGGGGTTCTCTCCTAGCACTCCCACTTCTCCTGTGGTGTATCAGCTTCCCACTAAGAGCACCAGCTATGTGCGAACGCTTGACAGTGTTTTAAAGAAGCAGTCCGCCATAATTCCATCAACATCTTATACATTCAAGCCTGTTCCTCCGTCATCTACCTCTAGGAAGACAAAGACTCAAACCAGACAGACATCTACAAACAGCAGAATAAAATCGTCTTACAAGCCTATACTGCCTTCACCTTTTTCTGGAAAGCAGAAACAGAACTCTTCAGCATCAGGGGAAAAGGCTGCTAAGTCTGTCTCAAATAGTTTCATGGTTCCATCTCTGGATGAAAATGTTCCAAAACAGATTAGTTTGCGCCAGGCACCACCACAACAACAACAAGCAGCTCGTCCACCGGGTTTGTCTAAATCTCAAGTGAAGTTAATGGACTTGGAAGACTGTGCTCTCTGGGATGGCAAACCGCGGACCTATATTACGGAAGAACGAGCAGACATCTCTCTGGCAACGCTGCTTACAGCTCAGGTAGATCTGTAGTATTTTCTTTTCTTTCTGTATTGCTGCTTTTCCAAATTGGGGCACTTTTTGGTGTTTGATATAGATGCAGAAAATAAGCTGCTGAGTAGCATGACAGCTCATGATGTCTGTGGTGCAGTCTTCACAGTGAAAATTGAAAAGTGATGACTTAGCAGAATTTGAAAAAAATCATTGTAATAATAGCGTGTTGATATAAATCAATTTTAGTTACCTCAAATTTTGACTGTAAAAGTCTGATTAATACAACTGCTATTTGATAACTGCATTTCCTTACTATTTGTCGCTTTTTCAGTTGAACTAAGTGCCAACAAATCTTAGCCATGTAACTTGGTAGTCACCTAGTAACCTCTTCTGCTTTCTTCATATCTTATTTGTTGCCAAAATGATTTAACTGTCTCAAATCTCCTCTGAGACTTCAAATGCGAACTCCCCTCTGTTCTGATTTTTTATTATAGATGACAAATTCTCATATGTAAACCATGTAGTTGGAGGGATTATTCTTAATGAATTTTGAGTAGAAATTTTGCCTATACTCAATTTAATCTTACTAATATTTGAAGCGTGTACTTCTTTAAAACTTTTCTTAGGCTTCTCTCAAGAACAAACCTATCCACAAAATAATAAGACGACGAGCACCTCCTTGCAATAATGATTTCTGTCGGCTGGGTTGCATATGTGCCAGTCTAGCATTGGAGAAACGTCAGCCTACCCACTGCCGCAGGCCAGACTGTATGTTTGGTTGTACTTGCTTGAAGAGAAGAGTGTTGCTGGTGAAGGGAGGCTCAAAACATAAGAAAATAATGAAAAAGGCTGTACGTGGAAATCTTGCGTTCTGTGGAACACAAGAACATCAAGAGGATGAAGATGTGGAAGAAGAGGGTAACGGGGAGGAAGATGAGCCGAAGCAGAAAGATAAGAAGAAGAGAAAAAGGATGGAATACAGTGAGTATTGCTGTGCAAAAGTGACTACTCGCAGCTTTGCCAAAACCACATATCTTGGTGGGCCTTGTTATCAGGACGTAGTAGTGATGCCATTTCTAAATCCAGAAATTGGGAGTAAATTCCAGAGGATCTCTACAGCATCTGCTTTTGTATAGCTGACTAGGAGGAAAGAACCTTTTCCTTTTTTTTTTTTTCTTTTTTTAACTCTTACTTGTCTAAGTTTTTTTATTGTGATCAAATAGCTGGAGTTTCTTTGTGATAATTTAAGCTCTTGCTCAACTCTCTGGATATCTTTAAAGACTAAGGATGTGATACAGAATCGTAGTTTGGATTGGAATTACTGCTATCACTGCTGGTAATCTTAACCGTGATGGTGCTGTGTTGTTTCCCTTTTACCTAGTGAGTATCTAGAGCTGTATTTTTAATTGCTGTATATAGTGCATAGTTCACTGATGGTAGTGATGTACAGTAGTTTCAGATCTGGCCTGAGGGATGCTTAGAAAGCCAAATGTTAGAAATTGACCATTAATTTCAGTTTCTGGCTAGTAGTACTTTTAGCAATAGCTAAAAATGAATATAGTGTTATCTGGTGTTCCACTCAACTTAATTATTCCGTACAGCCATGGTATAGAGTCTGGTTTTTTGGGAGTGTTTTGTAGTTTTTAAGTATACATTATCAATGAAGGTCATGAATTCTTCAGTGTTTTTCTGTATCTGCTATTACAGTACAGGTGAGAAGCAATGATTAGCGTAGAACCATTTTTATTTTATTTTCCTCTTTCTGGTGGACAAATCTCAATCCCTTTTGGCTAGAATTTGAGACAAGAAAAACAATCAGTAGTATTTTCTGGCAGCATGAACGGGTGATTCCTGCATGGCCATGCCTTGGGCTCAGCCAAAATTTCTGTTACTGCTGTGTTAGATGGTGCTACATTAATAAGTAAGTTGCTTTGGTTTTACCTCTTTTTTTTCAGCTATCTGTGACTTGGAGCCGGAACAACCTGTTAGGAATTGTCCATTGTGGGTGAAAGTAGAAGGTGAAGTAGATCCAGAGCCAACTTACATCCCAACACCATCTGTTATTGAACCAGTTAAATCTGCAGTACCACCCAGTCCTGAAGTCTTGGTTCCTAGTAAGCATAGATCTTCCAGTGGGATGAAACCAGGCAGAGTGTATACTCCTAAACCAAATCCGGTGGTAAGAAAGAAAAAGAAATGTGTTTGCTTTTCTTTGTATTGAAAACTAAAACGAACAATAGCAAAGGTGTCTGTGCTAGGTCATTTTAGATGAAATTTGAGATTAAAGCTTAAGATTGACTGCCTGTAGGTATGTTGAAAAGTTAGAATGAATTGACTATATATAAATCTTGAGCTGTGTCCCTTTTCTGTTGAGAATTTACTGTAGCCATATGCAGATGGTGAAGGCTGTTGGTGAATCATAATCAGCTTCATTTAAAAAATGCACTAATATCTGCTATTTCTCGCAAAATGATTACTTGTCATGTAATGTTTGTATGAGTTATTAGCTGCGTAATCTAGACTATCTAATTAATGACGTACTTGCAAAAAAAGAATAAAAAATAATTCGGATACCAACACAGTGTTCACTGTTGTTCTGGACTGCTTCTTTTATACTTGTTTGAGGTTTTGCGGCCAGTGTTGGAAGAATCGGCCTTTGCTTCTCTGCTCACCTTAGTATCTAACAAAAACAACAACAGCAGTAGAGGAGGAACAGCAGTAGACTTGAGTCTAGTTATGAACTAACATACCAGGGTCGCTATTTAACGTATACCAGATGATGTTAAACAATGTATGACGCTTAGGACCTGTTTCCCCACTTAGAGTGTCTGGATGGGTTTTGATTTTAGGGGTCATGGTCGTGGTCTATATCCTCCTTGCCCTGAATATGAAATATGAAATCTGGAAGCAAGACATAGGCTGGGCTGTGTGATACCAAGAGGGCAGATTGAGCTTTAAATGCTAGACCTTTCTTTTGATATTTACTATTGAAGTGTTGTTTGAAAGCTGAACTGTTACACAACTCCAACAAGTCTCTTTGTTTTGGTAGATTCGAGAAGAGGACAAGGATCCTGTGTATTTGTACTTTGAAAGTATGATGACTTGTGCAAGGGTCCGGGCATATGAATGCAGGAGAGAGGAGAAAAAGCAACAAAAAGACAAAAGTGATTCACAGACTCCTAGCATAAAGGTAGAAGTTAAACTGTAACTAGCATGTGAAAATACTGAAGTAATGTTTTCACCAGAAACTCCTATGCAACATGAGTGCTTGACTTAGATTTCATGGCAATAGGGCTGTGAAGCCTGAAGCCTCTCTGCTTACTCAGCAGTCTGGTAAACTTGCCTTAGTAAATAGCAATTGTCTGTGGAAGTTCCTGGCTGCCAGTGTGCATTATCATTTAAGGCCTATCTTCATTCTTAAAAGAGCTATTCTAAGCTGAAATTTGTAACGTCATCAAAGTTAGCGTATGTTTTGTGATTCGGGATGACATTATGATGAATTAGTTAAATTTTGTGATGTGATTTTTCTAGCATGTAAAAGAGATACACAGGTTGAATATTTTTCTTGAATTTCTTTCCACCAGCAAGAGCCTGAAACAGAGCTTCAGTCTCCTCAGAAAGCACCATGTGAGATAGACAAAGACACTGATAAATCAGGAGGTAAGAGCTGAGTCTTGAGTGTAAATCAACACCTTGGTAGTTCCACATTTTTATGGGGCTTTTTTGTTTTGGCTTAATTTTTTAAAACAAGTTTGAGCTATTGATGAAAGAAAAGTCCGTTTGCTGGGGGAGTTACTGTGGTTGTCAATAAAAATCTTACATGTTTACAGTTCCCTGTTTTCTGAAGCGGTTGTGTTTTTGTAACACTGGAGATAGAGCAGGCTAAATACCCAGTACTTGCTGTTGCTCTAAATACCCAGTACTTGCTGTTGCTCTAAGGTTAAAATGGCCATGATTAACGTATCTTGCTCAGCGATAAAAGAGAATACTGCACAGCAAACTTGTCTTCAAGAGTGAAAATCAGATACTTGGGAAGGAATGGAGATCACTGGTTTGGCTTTGTCTGGGTTGGGTTTTTTTGTGTTGGGTTTTTTCCCTTACTATTGCTTTGTACTTGCTGACGAATTAATATTATATCCACATGCTGCTGTGAGGGTGGGATCCTTGTGTTCTCCGCTTAGACCTATACGGGACAAGGAAGTGCCTATACATTATTTAGAGTTGCTTAATATTGAATTCTTCTAGTTCAAATTGAAAGTTTTGCTACATTATATATACTGGGTTTGAGTTTATAATTCATAAGAAGTAGACGACATCTGTGTTCTTCTTCAGTCTGAAGGAGCCCAAATCATGTTATGAGCTTTAAAAAGAGACATATATTAGAGGCATTTTGTCATCCGCTAATGAAATATAGCTGCCCTCTGAGCTGAGTTTTTTCACTGCCCAACATATACAACAGCAACTCTACATTTAAGAACAGGAATGAAAGTAATGCAACTAAATGAAAATGCTGGTGAATTGGTAGGTGAAATTAAAATGGCCAGGACACAGAGCTTAACATCCTTACAGTTTTGCAAAAAGTGGTGTTCGATCTCTAATGACAAGAAAAGGTCATGCTTCTGTTATACATCTTCTGCAAAAGAAAGTTCTGCTAGCGGAGTGTTCGCTACTTATCCTGTTACAGGACACTAGTGCTTTTCTGTCTCTTAAGAGAAAAGTGCCATCTTTTGAATAACCAGCGATGCTTTGGTTTTGCCTGCATGTTGGTGTTGCCTGGAGATCTTTCATTCATGTACTGAAGCAACCCAACGTTGTTTAGCTTGTGGTGGTGCAATGGGATACAACCTGAGGTGGTATGGCTGCAGGGAATGAACTGTGAGATATAGTTACGTTAGTTTTGTAGTGAGCTTTTGCATCCTTATGAGGCCCTGCAAGGGGAAGTGATGCTTTCAATAGTTCTTTCACTTGTTGCCCTGCAGCTGAGACAAGGGTGGAGGTGTGGGCAGAATAAAACTGTTTGAATATCCAGGTGACTACAATGCCATAGTATTGCAGAAACCTATTTCAATTCTTTCTCAGAGAAAAGCTGGTGGTCTTCCCGTAGTGAGGAGGACTCTTCCTCCACCACCTATGTTCATCACACCACTCCAGGTGAACCAACCAAACTTATCGAGATTATCTCTGACTGCAACTGGGAGGAAGATCACAATAAGATCTTGAGCATCTTATCACAGCATATCAACAGTAACGTGCCACAATGCCTCAAAGTGGGTAGCTTCCTTATTGAATTTGCTTCGCAACACAAGGCCCAGGATGAGAACCACCCTCCTGCCTACTCCTCCAGAGTGAAAATTTCAGTGCCGTCCTACCAGGTCAAGGACGAGAAGCCTGAGATACCCGTCTTGGAGATTCCTGATAGCGGAGTGCCATCATGCAAAACCCCAGAAAATCTAAAGTTCTTGCGGGCAGACACATTGGACAACCTGCAGGAGAAGTTGCATGGGGGCAAAGGCATGCCTTTTTATGCAGGGATTTCCCCTGCAGGAAAGTTGGTTGTCTACAAACGCAAAGCTAATATGAGCCCCTCAGGCTTGATTCAGGTGGGTCCCTCTGCCTTTACTGTGGAGATTAGATCCAGTTTCATCCAGTATCCCAGAGCTCCTTGAAGGGGAGAACACTCTTTAGTTTATCTATCTAGTCTTTTGCCTGTCCAGACAAGGATTCTTAGTATCTGGTGGCATTCCTGCCTCTCCATAAGCTTGTCCTTTTCAAGATTGACTCAATAACAGGAAACCTGATTTGAAGTCTGAAATGTGATGGTTTAGCTTGTCCTTTTGGCCATTTGCATCTTGGTGGCCCGAGTACAGAATCTCTTTCAAGATCTTCGTGATGCTTTGGAAAACTCCATGCAGATGCATTTAACAGATCATATTTCTAAATGAATGGCTGTTAGTAGCCATAAAAAGAACATTTTCTAAGTGTACACTGGGACAAAACTTTTAAAATGAAACTGTAAACATTAACTTGCCTATTTTGCTACAGCTTATTATCGATCATCCCTAATAGCCTGCCTCGTCTTTGCAGAATATCTGTTTTTCAAGAGATTTCATAATCCTAAATTCAAAGTGAGCAGCAGTTTCATGTTGCGAGCTTGGTTTTATCAGTTAGTGGTAGGAACTGTAAGGCTAGGATGAAGGTCTTCTTCAATCAAAGGTATTTGTGGTTGTATTCAACACCACTTCCGGGGAAGCCGTACGAGCTAGAAAATGAGGGTAAAACTTTTTTTTTCATGGCACTTTGCAGATATGGTGCCCTCACAAAGAGAATGTAACACAGAATAAAAAGGTACTGGGAGATTTCCTATTTCTAATGAAAATTGATCATTAAAGAGAGTCAAGACCTTACTTAGTACTGTGTGTTACCTGTATTTTGGCTGTTAGAAGATGTTCTCGAACAATATGAAAGTAAGATGGAACACTACCAAAAGTCCCTACTGACCACTAGGTATAAAGCCTAACATTCAGAAAGATGTTTGTTTCTTCTCTCCCATACAGTCAGTTACAACTCTGAATTTGAACTTAGTCAACTCGTAACACCTTAATTAGGGTATTGAATGACAGTGCAGATAAGAAAAAAAGCTGATAAAACTTTTACAAGCTCTTTATACAGTTTTGTCCCAATGTACATGACATAAGTGTATTCTTTCTTCTGTGATGCTAGGTGTTAATTAGACTTGAGAATGTTATCAGAAATTGTCCTCGAATTTGGAAACCCATTTTTATTCAGAACTATAGATAACTGAAGGACAGGAAAAATAAATGCTATCTTCATTCTGTCCAATTTCAGTGATTTTACATGCTCCTTTAGGCTCTGGGGTTTTATATGAGACTCTGAGTAGCATCTAAAATCTGTGTTACAAAGATGTAACAGAGTTGTTTGAAGTTCTCCTGGACAGTAAGAAAATTAGGAGTTCCCATTATGAATTGCAGTGTTTTTGAAAAGGACATTTGGAAGTCCCATGGAATGAAGCGCCTCTCCAGAGATGGTGAATTAGCACTCTTTTCACCAAATTTCCATTTTCCACTTTTTTCAGGTTAATGATAAAAGGTATCCTCAGGCCAAACTGCTTTTGGGACAGATGGGGGCATTACACCCTGCCAATCGGCTAGCAGCTTATATCACAGGCAGGCTGCGACCCACAGTACTTGATATCTCAACCCTCAGTACTATGAGCTCCAAGGTAGCATCCAGTGCTAAAGCAGCTGCTTCTGGGACACCATCAGTCCAGGTGCCCACAACATCAACTCCCAAAACTGCATCTTCCACCAGCACTGCTTCAACCCCCACTGTGACGACTCTGAAAACCCATGTCCCAGCACAGAGACAGATAGGTAGGTTGGAACTTATTACTGTGTTTTAAATTGCGTGAAGCTGAAGTAAAAAGCGAGTGTACAGCGTTGCTGTTGATTTCTGTGCAACAGTGCATGCTGCCTTTGGCTGCATTGCCCACCTAAACTGCCTCTGCAATAAATAACCTCCTTAAAGCAGGAAGTTTTATTTTGACTGCAGAATAAGATTACAGATGTTGTCTATTAGTTATTTTATTAAGAGAATTAGAACGTATTTTCAAGAGACAAGGAAGAGTGGATAGAGATGCACTGAACGTTAAGCTTTTTGTTTGAGAGTTTCCTTACTATTCATTGTTCTTCATCAAACATCTGTTTAACTGAAAAGGATCGCTGTACTCTGTGTTTCTTCACTGTTGGCTTTTCTGATGATATGGCAGTTATAATTGGTGTTCTTGTGAACAGCAAATACGTGTGAAGCAAGAGTTAAAGACAGGATGGTCCAAATCTGGATTAGTGAAACATCAGATGTGCAGCCAATAACCACACTGGCCTGTAATCTCATTGGATTTCACAAGCTAAACAGGGTTGGACTTAGTCAACTCTGAGTAAAAACAGCAATGTGTCGGAAGAAGCATGCACTTGTATCTGAGGTGGTACTGAAGTGGTTACCCCAGCATGGCAAGAGAGGAAGTTGCTTTTCTCTACTACATTTTGCATTAGGTTTGTTGTTTTTGTTTTTGTTTTTTTTTTAAAAAGTAAAAAATTCAGTGCCCATCCAGATGTTCCCACACGTTAATTAAAGATGTGAAGAGGCTTTGCAAGAGGGAAGGATGTTACCTGTGTCCTGGCAAAACTTTAATTTCTGATTGATTGATTGTTTTGTTCCTTTCTACCTAAATTTTCATTGCCATTTAAATGGGTGTGCTATTTTTCTTGTCCTGCAATAAACCTTATTGTATTGTGCGTTTCTGCACTATTAAAGTGCTGGCTGCATTTCATTGATGGCTGAACTGGTGGATTGCATATATGATTTAAGTGTTCCGGCCAATTCTGGGTCAAAGATACTGTATCCATAAATAACTACAATATTTAAGTTGGGCTTGTTCCATAATCTTTGCTGTTGAAACTCATCTGTAGGCTGTGGGAGGAATACAGATTCAATATTCTGATTCTTTGGAAAGCAAGGGATGAGTGAAAGTATCTTCCTGGTAGCAGTTACTTCTCATTGGTTAAATTTGTTCCATCCAGTCCTCGGTTGCACAAATATCACTGCACTGAGAGGCACATACAGCAAGTTCTATCTCCCTCCTATCCCCTCCCTCATGGCTGTGTAAGGTGTGGATACAGTAGAAGAGGGTTGAAAACCAAGAAGTAGTTAACACGGGAAGATCACGCAAGCTGTTCCAGGAAGAGGTTTAGAAAATAGTTTCAGCCCATTATTTCACGTAGGTGTTTGTTCTCCTGTACTGTAATTAGAATTGTCTGTTTAATGATAAAGAACAACCCCTCAAGATCTGAGGGGTGGCCAGGAAGAAGTGCAACACGAAGCTATAGAGGTGGGATAAAGTAGACGTATTTCTAATATGTAAAGCATGCTCAGGGCTACCATAAAGGTTTCAATTTAATTACAAGGTGCAAAGAAAATGGAGGCTCAGAGAAATTATAATTGTAGCACCTTGTGAAAGGCAAAGAGGAAATCTATTAAAATTTTGACCTGCAAGTTTTTATTTGCAGCTCCTCGACCTTCACCTGGTGGCGTGTTCACACAGTTTGTGATGAATAAAGCTGGAGCTCTACAGCAGAAGATTCCTGGAGTGAGCACACGCCAGGCTTTGTCAAGTCCACAGAAGTTTAGTATCAAGCCTATGTCGATAGTGGTTGTCGCTCCCGTGGTTCCCTCAAGGCCGTGTCCAACTCAAGGCACAGTCTCTCCTGGGGTCACTACAGCCACCACTACTTCTCCGGTTACTGTGGAAAGTGTCAATGTGGCAGGATCTACCATGACCAGTCCTAGCCAAACGAGAGCTAATGAACCTGCCTGCTCTTCTCCTGCAACTACAGTCGCGACTGCTCCTGCCGCACCTGGGATCAACACCTGTTCTGCTCCCTCATCCACTACTTCTACTCCCACTCCCTCATCCGCTACTCCTACTGACACTGTGAACGCAACAAAAGCAACAGGGATTGTTGCACCAGTAACAACCACGTCATTCCCTAGAACTGTAGTAACACCACCAACTGTTACTTGTCCTGTTGTCACAACATCTGCTTCTACAATGGTACTAACAACAGCAACAATTACCTCTGTGGTGACCACACCAACTTCCTCTGCTGGCACTGTTCCGATTATACTGCCGGGAGTAAATTCAGGTCCTTCACTGAATCCAAAAACAGGTAAGGCTTAGGTGCTATGGGCTATTACTGCAAACAGTTCCTTTTTTTCATTCTGACTTCTTCATAGCTAGAATACAGCCTGCAACTGCAGAACCCAATTTAAATATAGATTCACTTGCCTCACCCTTCTTTCCGAAATAGGATAAGAAGTGTAATCTCAAGTGGCTTGTTTTGTTCCAATCTGAGCTAGTAGAGGAGGAAAAAAATGTGGCAATCTGGTCAGTGACTGCTATGAAATGAGTTGGAAGTCTTGCATCATTTGTTGTCCCATAGAAATGTATAGCACGATTATTGCTGTGACTGCTAGATTTTCACAGTTGGTACGGAGTATAGGTAGGTATGGGATTATTCTCTCATTATTTACATGAAAGCCTTCTGAGTACTGGTAGAGAAATATCGATAGAACTGCATGAAAAAGGCTGTTTTGACCTCATTGGTTCTATGTGTGTTCTGTGAATAAAAAGGAAAAAAAATGCTTTCAAACTAAATTTAAAGAGATCCAGTTGTTCCCCAGATATTTATGCTTGTTTTTATTAAACGTAATGCCTGATCTGTAGGCTGTTCTCTCAAGCTGATTTTTATGTAACTTTTTAAATGTTTCAGAAGATGCGACTGCACAAGCTGTAAGTCAGTCTCCCCAGAAGATGTCTCCTGGAACAGATAAACGTGTAGGACCTCGGTTGTTGCTGATTCCAGTGCATCAGACATCTCCTGCTTTGCGACCACTAAACAATACCACGCCGCTTGCTCAGAGGCAGAGGATGATCCTTCAGCCTCTCAGGAGCCCTGGTGGTGTGAACCTATTTAGACATCCTAATGGGCAAATAATTCAGCTTGTCCCTCTGCAGCAGGTTCGAGCTGCAGGTGCCCAGCCCAGTGTGCAGCCAGTGATGCTCCACAATCCAGGTAGGAAGTCCAGTGTTTCTTTCTTGACTGACCAATATATTATCCAGAAATTAACAATGTAATAAATGTCCTTGTGATGCTCCTCTCCCCTGCTGGAAGTAATTGAGCAGACTTTTAATTTGGTGCTGCATGAGTAGTTGAAGAATGTAGTGTAAATAATTACTCAGGTGTAATACAACTTAAATACCACACATCAGAAAGACAGAAACTGTGGTTAATAGATAAGTCACCAAAATCTGGGAGTTCTGTGCAGCAAGTGAAAGGATCTGTGTGTATGGCAAAGGAGCCATGCCCATTGTACTGTTGTAACTTAAAATAAATTCTATTGTTCTGGCAATTAAAAGATAATTCTTGTTGGAGATTCTCCTAAAAAGAATGAGCTGTTACCTGAGTCACATTGAGTGTGGTGCTCTATTTTTGTTTGGTTTGCAGGTTGTTAGGCTTTTACAGCAGATATTCAGTTCAAATATTATATCACAGTACAAATTGCTGGGTTTTTTCCTCCTATGAGTGTGATAAGAAAAATGTTTGTTTTTTCAGCTGTTTCTCTAATGCATAGTTGAAGACAGGGCTGGAAGAGTTAAGAGATTGCAGATATCTTGCAGGCAGTAGGTAGGATACTTGTTGAGTATACTGTTGAATATTTCTAAATAAAACATGTTTAGAAACAAAATATACTTTAAATGCATGTTTACTTTGCAGTAGAATTTTTCTTCTCCCTTTATAAAGAAGCATCTTGAGGACAGGGAGGCAGAATGGTATTGAAAAGAAAGAGGTGAGAGCACAAACTGTGGGCAGGAGAGAAAATTGTCCTGTGCTTTAGTAGAGGTTTGAGTATGGGATTGTAGAAAGAATCAAAGTTCATTGAATTCCTTTCTGGTTTGAGGCTTTGACCGTACAAGAGAAACTAGTTCCCAAGTAGTGGTATTTTTCCTGTTTCACTGAGTTCTGAAATGCTGCAGAAGGAGAGTTGATTAAGGTGAAAAAGATTGTGTTGTAATCTGGTCTTGTTTTTCTGAAGAAAAGGGATTTTTTAATTTAATGTTCTTTTTATCTGTCTTTTAAAAGAAATTTCCTGTCTTCCATTAAATGGGAAAGAGGAAAATGCAGAGAATTTTAGCTAAATGCAATGCCTTTTTTGATTAAAAAGCTTAATGCTAGAACTTTCCATTGCGTTTGAAGTAGCTACCTCATGTGTTTTATTGCGGTGTTCTATATAAAAATTCAACAGTTTATACATCTTTATGCGGTACCAGATCTTTTGCTGAGAACTTGTGGTCAAGTACCTGATTACACTGTGATCCTTGGGAATGCTGCCTACTTCTAGTATGGCATCAAATACTAAAACTAAAAGGAAAAATTCTTTGAGGAAGTGTTAGTTGATGTTCTGTTTTCCTTACAGGATCTGTTGTAGGAATCCGATTACCTGCTCCATCTAAGCCTCCCGAGTCTCCAGTGTCTCCTACTTCCTCGATCTCTTCCACTTCTCCTGCCACAAATTCAGCTGTAAAAACTCCAGTACCCAAGTTATCCCCTACATCTAACCTAGCCACTCAAGCATCTTCTCTTCTTCCTTCAGTAACAAGTTTTGTGTCTCAGCCAGGCACTGTGACTCTGAGAATCTCTCCTCCCGCTGCTAGCAGCGTGACAAATCAAATGGCCTCTGAGTCTAAAATAACCTGCAGCTCAGGTGGTCTGCCAGCTACCAATGCTAATCTCGTACCTTTACAATCCAGTAGTTTTGCTTTACTTCAGCTCCCAGGACAGAAGACTGTGCCAAACTCCATTCTTCACCATTTTGCATCTCTTCAGATGAAGAAGGATTACAGGAAAATATGCAAAAAAGAGGACTTGGGTGCTGCTCAGCAGAAAGAGAATGGGAAGATGAAATGTTCAGATGATATTGGGGTAACTGAGTCTGAGGTCACACTGTCAGACAGGAAACAAGAAGAAAATGAGTTGTTGGTTGACCAGCCAAGTAAAGTTGAAGAGTCGGCATCTGGCACAGTTGCACCTGGTACAAATTTCACTGCATTAGAGGTGATGGAGAAGGACTCAAAGATGCTAGAGAGTTCTTGTGATGATAGCTCCTCTTCTCAGCATGATATTTCCACAGATGTCATATCATCTGACCATTCATACATCAGTGAGAAGCTAAATGATGAGGAGGAAAAAGGAGCCTCTGAGGAAAAAGAGAATTCTGTTGGTTCTGCAACTGTAGTGGAGGCTGTGCCAACTAACTCTGAAACTGCTTGTGTGTCATCAGATCAGTCTCTGGATGCTCCTTTGGATAATGCACATCCACAGAGTCCCAAGAATCAGGAGAGTGCACAGCTGAAGAGCCATGGGAAGGAACAGATACATGCTGAACAGGAAGAGAAATCATTAAAGGAGGAGGAAGGAGATGTGCAGATACAGGTGAAGGAGAACAATGGGGCAAGTTCTGGGCAGTCACAGAGTCAACAAAATCAAGTTATAGAGCTGGAGAATGAGAAAGAACAGAGTGGGACTGAACTGTCTCTGAACAAACAAGAATGCCAGGGTGATGCTGTGCTGTCAGATGTGGAAAGGAAGGAGCAAAAGGGCTCTACAGAAGCAAAAGTCATGAGAGAGAGAAAAGGATGTATGTCTGAAATAAGTTCTGCAAAAGAGCAGGATAATGCTTCAGGAGAAAAGCATACAGTCGATATCAAGGAAGGCAAAGCAAATATAGCTTGGCAGGAAGGCAGTAACAATGAAGAACAAGATGGTTTTGATTCTCAGGAAGAAATGAAAACAGGTCATGATATTGTAACACATGTCAACAGTTCCTGGAGTAAAATATCTAGCATTGTACCTGCTTTAGAAAATAAAAGTGAGATGGATAGCAAAGCTGATACATCTGAGAAAAGTGACTTCTTGACACCAGAACAGGAAACCAGGCATCACAAAAAGGGTTGCATGTCCAATGTTGGTACAACTGCTGATGATACGGAAGAGGAGGAAGAGGAAGATGAGGAGGAGGATGAAGAGGATGAAAAAACTGATGATTCTGCTGATGAGATGCTAGACGGTGCTTCTGACTTCCCAAGTGAAGAGGAAGTAGATGTTGAAAAAGTGGTAAGCATTTAACAATTTAAGAAGGGAAGTTGATGATGATGATTACCGCTACTACTGTTATTTTAAACTGACCAACTAACCTGTTACAACACGTGGATTTGAAAAAGACAGTATGATGTTTGTGTTCTTGATTTCAATTTCTTCATAAAAATCTAGGTCAGGGCTCCAAGGAGAAATGTCTTTTGTTACTTAGTTGCATATTTTTTATATAGGTAGCATTGTAGCGGCCTTTCAGAAATTCATTTTCAGATAATGGGAATATATGGAGCAAGCTGTCATAGAACCATTGTGTGTTGTCTGTTATGACTCTAGTTGTCCTTGTCATGGCCTTTCTCCAGTATTTACTCTACTCTTAGTTCCTTGTAATGTGACTTAATGATTGTAAAATGTTGTAGCTCATCTACTATTTCTGTCATTCTAAGCTGTTTCCTTTTCACTGATTTTTGTAGCCCTTAGTTAACATTTATTCCTGGAAGGAATGTTTCAATCTCTTTTTAAATTCCTTGTGAAATTTAGTAATAAATGTAAATAGTTTGTGAAAGCTGTCATTCCATATTCAGTAGAAGAGACATTGCTCTTTTGTGGAATAAGGCTAAGCTATTGTGGTTAGCATAATTAAGATAATAATAAATTTTACTGCTCATAGGATTTCCACCAAGTTTCACCCAAAAATTAGAAGAAAGCAATCCTGCCTGTAACTGCTTGAAGTACTGTTTATGTATCAGTATGTGACTTAAGAAACAGCGCATTGTTGCTTTAAAATGTATGAAGTTGCAGTTTTGTGAGTCAGTCCAATAGACATAAGAAATAAGGTGGTGGTTTCTTGGAATGAGAAAAGTGGAATGAGGAAGGTTAAACTAGAGAAGACTTGAACGAACAAATTAACAAAAGGACAGGTTATGTTAGTGTCCTCAGGGATTTGAAAGTACATAGGTCTTTTAGCCCTCCTGTGTTAATTTAGTCCTCTCAAAGTTGAAAACCAAATTAGATATGTTTTTTCCTTCTGACCATATCCAGAATAACTCAAGTCAGGAACTCTGGCTTTTAGAGTATCTTCTTAACTTCCAAAAACAATGACTAATAAGTTCATATTCCAGCTCACTAGAATAAGGCAAGGTGAGAATACATCTCATCTGCATGAAGGTGAGAAAACTGAAAGGAGATGTAATTTTTGGAAGTTCTTTCAAGCTGAAAACTGAGCTTGAGTTGGATAGTTACAATTTGATAACTCTCTTATCCTTTAATAACTTCAGCAGAGTTGTCATCAAGTTTTGAGAACCACAGATAATTCATGCCTGATGCCCAGTAACCTTTCCTGACAAGGTAGTCTTAGGGATCTGTTGGTAAGCCAACAGGTTGTATAATCTCTAGGTCAGAGAATAGTCTATTTTCAGAGCTGATGTTTAAAGATTAATTTTAATTTATCCTGCAACAAAAGGATGACAAAAAGAAAAAATAATGATTGGAGATCATAAGAAATGTTTGTTTTGGAAGCAGGTTGCTATGCCTTTTTTGACTGATATGGTTTGATAAACCATATAAGAGTATCTCTTCACCGTAAACTCACACAAACATGAGTAGGCTAGCTTTGGTTCTAGAGCGGTAAAGCTGAGGAATGAGATCTCGGTGGAATGTAAAAACCTGTCTGGAATTTGAGTGAGTTCTTGGTTTATCGTAGAATCGTAGAATGGTTTGGGTTGGACGGGACCGTAAAGATCGTCCAGTTCCAGCCCCACTGCCATGGGCAGGGACACCTCCCACTAGTACAGGAAGCTCGAGGCCCCATCCAACCTGGCTTTGAGCACTTGGAGGGATGGGGAATCCCCGATCTCCCTGGGCAACCTGTTCCAGTGTCTCACAACCCTCATAATGAAGAATTTCTTCCTAATGTCTAATCTAAATCTTCCCCCTTCCAATTTAAAGCCGTTCCCCCCCATCCTGTCACTACATGACCATGTAGAAAGTCCCTCCCCAGCTTTGTTGTAGCCCACTTCTGGTACTGGAAGGCTGCTGTAAGGTCTCCCCAGAGCCTTCTCTTCTCCAGGCTGAACAACCCCGATTCTCTCAGCCTGTCCTTGTAGTAGAGGTGCTCCAGCTGCCTGCAAGTTAAGATAGTATGTCAATACCTAACAGAGAATTTAAAATCTAAATATACGAGTCTCTACTGGGATGTACTCTTTTTATCAGCAGAGTGCATTCAAGACAAGCTGCACTGGTGGTGTTTGTCCGACTGGACGAAGTCAGATTGCATAAACAGACTACTAGAGCACATTTATCTGTTTCACTAAGATAGTGGAAACATAGAAGCAAAGTCTGCAGACTTGGCCACTAATATTTTTGTTTAGTGGAAATACTAGTGACATTCCATAGTAGTCTGGAATGTGGACTGGTTTTACTTACTCAGGAAGTAGCCATTAAACACCTCAGAAAACTCCAGTGAGAGTCAGGATGATTACTACTTACCTGTAGCTGTTGCTTTTTCTTCTTTAAAGAATGTTTTCCCACCGCTGGCTCTCAGTGCAGTAATGACTCCATTGTTTTTAAGTTTGCATATTGATGCTCTTCCTACTACTTTCTTACCTTGTCCTAGTTTTGTGTGCTTGACCTAGAAGGCTCTTGTAGACTGCTGTCTACTCAACAAAAAGAGAGGCTTCCTGAGAGTATATCCATGCCCTTGTGCGCTTCCTATCCTGAATTGCATCAAGAGAAGATTAGGAAGGGTTATCATCTTGGGTTTGGTATGAATAAAACCACCTGAGCTTAAGCCAAAACCAGGGTTATGGTATTTCAATGCTACAAAGAGTCCCATGGTTCTGTGTAACTTCTAGTCTAAACATAGCTTCTCTATCTGGCAAGTTATTTTAAATGTTGTTGAAAGGTGTTTTTCGGTAGTTTTGCTGAACATTAAAATTAAAAGAACTGTTGGAAATTATTATAAAATTGTAAGTTTAATAAAAAGTGCAAGTGATGTTTTGTGGATGATATAGGTTCTAATAATCTCTTGCATATTCTGAGCTTTTGGTACAGACCAGTTGTGAAATCTGCAGACGTTGTAGCATAGAAGATAGGTCCAGAAAGGAGGCATTTTCTTGGGTAATGTCTAAGGACATCCATTTCTGCCATCAGGCAGTTTGCTTTTCAGAAACCAGCAATTGGGATGTAGACTGCCAGGAACAGGTAGATAAAAGTAAGAAGAGAATTTTTGGAAACAGGCATTGAAATGCAGAGAGGGAAAAGTCCTGATATTTCTTTAGCAACTTTGCTACTTCTGTTGTAGTGCAGGACTGCTCTTCTTGTGTCTCCATTCCTTAAGGCATTATGCTCTTATAAGCCCAAAGGCATTGAGAAGTTTTGCAAGTACAGGACCTGTGGAAAGACTGATGCTAGAAAGGTAAGGCTTCTACAATCATTAAGTTTTGCACCTCAACAAGAAGTCTTCCTTGGCTATGAATGAGATTCAGCCCTTGATGGATTGGCATAGGAATAGCTGTTCCTATGTCAGAACTTAAGTGGAATTACTTCTGATGATGTCACAATTGTGGTATTTTTTTTCCTGGTTTTAAGGAAGTTAGAGGTAGAGAAGAAAGACTTAGCATCCTGAAACATTTTTTCCCTTTATTGTTAGAGTTTATGGATGACCCAGGAGAATGGGCAAGAATGAAAAGTGCTTTATGTATAATGAAATACAACTACGTTGTCATAAAATGTAACCTGTTAAAATTACATAACTCCATACCTCTTACCCATGTAATATTCTCAACATAGAATCATAGAATCATTAGGTTGGACAGGACCCACAGGATCATCGAGTCCAACCATTCTTATCAAACACTAAACCATGCCCCTCAGCACCTCATCCACCCGTCTTTTAAACACCTCCAGGGAAAGTGACTCAACCACCTCCCTGGGCAGCCTGTTCCAGTGCCCAATGACCCTTTCAGTGAAAAATTATTTTCTGATGTCCAGACTGAACCTCCTCTGGCAGAGCTTGAGGCTATTCCCTCTCATCCTGTCCCCTGTTGCTTGGGAGACCAACACCCACCTCTCTACAACCTCCTTTCAGGTAGTTGTAGAGAGCAATGAGGTCTCCCCTCAGCCTTCTCTTCTCCAGGCTAAACAAACCCAGCTCTCTCAGCCGCTCCTCATAAGACTTGTTCTCCAGCCCCTTTACCAGCTTTGTTGCTCTTCTTTGGACTCGTTCCAGAGCCTCAACATCCTTCTTGTAGTGAAGGGCCCAGAACTGAACACAGTATTTGAGGTGCAGTCTCACCAGTGCTGAGTACCTGGGGAGAATAACCTCCCTGGACCTGCTGGTCACGCTGTTTCTGATCCAAGCCAAGATGCCATTGGCCTTCTTGGCCACCTGGGCCCACTGTTGGCTCCTGTTCAGTCGCTGTCAGCCAACACCCCCAGGTCCTCCTCCTCCAGGCAGTTTTCTAGACGGACTTCTAGTCTGTAGCACTGCACAGGGTTGTTGTGCCCCAGGTGCAGGACCCGGCATTTGGCCTTGTTAAACCTCATCCCATTGGACTCTGCCCAGTGGTCCAGCCTGTTCAGATCTCTCTGTAGAGCCTCTCTACCCTCCCACAGATCAACACTTCCACCCAGCTTAGTGTCATCTGCAAACTTACTTAGGGTGTATTTTGTCCCCACATCCAGGTCATTGATAAAGATGTTGAACAGGGCTGGATCCAGCCCTGAGCCCTGGGGAACCCCACTTGTCACTGGCCTCCAGCTGGATTTCACACCATTTCCCACCACTCTCTGGGCCTGGCCATCCAACCAGTTTTCCACCCAGGAGAGTGTGCGCCTGTCCAGGCCAGAGGCTGACAGTTTCTGAAGCAGAATGCTTTGAGAAACTGTGTCAAAGGCTTTACTGAAGTCCAGGAAGACCACATCCACAGCCTTTCCCTCATCCAGCAGCCGAGTCACTTTGTCATAGAAGGCGATCAGGTTAGTTTGCCAAGACCTGCCTTTCGTGAACCCGTGTTGACTGGGCCTGATCACCTGGTTCTCTTGCATGTGCTTCATGATAGCACTCAAGATCACCTGTTCCATGACTTTTCCTGGCACTGAGGTCAGACTGACAGGCCTGTAGTTCCCTGGATCCTCCCTGCGACCCTTCCTGTAGATGGGCACAACATCAGCCAGCCTCCAGTCCAGTGGAACTTCCCCAGTCAGCCAGGACTGCTGGAAGATGATGGAAAAGGGTTTCTCAAACACATCCGCCAGCTCCTTCAATACCCTTGGATGGATCCCATCCAGCCCCACAGACTTGTGGGTGTCTGGCTGGGCAAGCAAGTCTCTAACCACCTCCTCTTGGATCATGGGACACTCATTTTGCTCCTCTAGCTCCTGAGTCCGTACACAGAGTGACCAACTTTCCTTACTATTAAAGGCTGAGGCAAAGAAGGCATTGAGTACCTCAGCCATGTTCTCATCCCCTGTCACTGTTCCTTCTGCATCCAATAGGGACTGAATATTCTCCCTAGTCCTCCTTTCATTGTTAATGTATTTATAGAAATATTTTTTATTATTTTTCACAGACTTGGCCAATCTGATTTCTAGTTGGGCCTTAACCCTTCTCATTTTTTCTCTGCATCATCTCACTTCTTCCCTGTAGTCCATCCAAGATGCTTGTCCCTTCTTCCAAAGCTCACAGACCCTCCTCTTCTTTTTGATGTCTCTCAAGATCTCCCTACTCAACCAAGCTGTTTTTTTTTCCCACTGGCTCCTTTTCTGGAACACGAGGACTGCTTGCTCCTAAGCTGCAAGGATTTCCTTTTTGAAGTGTTCCCAGCCCTCATGGGCTCCCTTGCCCTTCAGGACTGTTTCCCATGAAACAGTCTGAACAGTCTTCTGAACAGTCCAAAGTCTGCCCTCTGGTGGAAGTTTAATGTGACTGTTTTGCTAATCCCCCTCTTCACCTCACCTAGAACTGAAAACTCTTTCATCTTGTGATCCCATGATCAAAGAACCCAAAGCCTCTCTCCTCACACCAGGCTCAGAGCCAGGTATTAATCAAGTGCTTCTTTTTGACCTCTTGCTCCTCATTCCTTAGCATTGGAATGGAACTAAACTCGTGCCCCAGAGCCCTCCGTCATTCTCCCAAGAGCTCTGAAGTCTCTCTTGATGGCTTTCAGCTTTCTGTGCTGTGTGTCATCATTGCCGATTTGAAATACTACCAAAGGGTAATAATCTGTCTCTTTGACCAAGGAAGGAAGATAACGGCATGTATCTGTTTAATAGTTCTGTAATTTAAATACTATCTTAGAAAAACTTTTGTTCAGCCAGTATTGTTGTTCTGGCATGATGTTGCTTTCCTTCTCTTATTGGGCCCAAGGGAGGATTGAAAAACTGCTGTGGAAGCAGCTATGCTACATGCTTACATCACCTGTGTAGCTCAACAGAAGGTCTGCATCTAGGGAGATGGTGTAATTTTTATATCTTCTAACTTTCTTTTGCTTTCCCTTCCCTCCACACCTACCAGTTAGTAGACTTTGATTTTAGATTGAAGCTTATGCTGTCCTTCTCAGCTGAGGAATTCTTGGAATTTCAGCACTCTGGGTTTTCTAGTGCATCCTCTGCACTGTGTGAGCCCTGGGTTAGCAATTAAGGACTTGTAGACAATTTGGAAATCTTCAGTTGTGTTTTTGATACTTCTGTCTTTCTTTGACTTTATGCGAATGATTCAGTCTCTGCTTTTCGATGGGGAAGCTACAGAATTGACTTAAAGACAGTTTAGATGCATCTGTTGTCTTAAGAACTAAATGGCTTGGAAAAAAACATGCAAGAAGTTGCTCTTGTTCATTAAAACCAGATCTTGACAAATTCTGTAACAAGTAGAGCAAGTGTAGAAGTTGTTGCAAAATCGCTGCTGTTTGCATAAATGATATTCTTCAAGTGAGATTTTACTTAGTAGAACTTAAATTCTTTAACTTCCTGTAAGCATATAAAGCTACATGACAGACATGAAACAAAGCTGTGTAACGTTCACAGGCAGTGTTTGAATGTTGTTGAAATACCTGTGCTGAAACATAATGTAGCCTTAACTTGGTCACAATTTCAGTGGCCCCTCCACATGTGTTCTGGATCTAGACTGCAAGCAGGATTTGACTGGACCTTGCCAAGGTGCCAGGAGTGGGGTGTGGTGTCTCCTGACTTCTAATCTCCTGCTGTCTTGGAGAGCAGTGGTGACATGTAGCTCCTGACCAGCCTGTCAAGTTCAAAGTGATGCACTCCTTCCTTGGGAAAGACAGTTCATTTTCTCTGTCTGATCCCAGTGCTTTGTGAGAAAATGTTTACAAGATAGAATGTATAAAGATTTTATGGGTTTTCATGCACAGAGAGAAATCGTATTTCCTTAAATTCCTACACGTGTCAGCACCATACTTTCTAAAGTCTAATGAGAATTTGTTTTACCTCCATACTGCTCTTCATACTCGAAACAGGAACTGTCATGACATAATACAGGTTCACAGCTGTTCTGAAGGAAAGGTGCGAGAAACCGCAGAAGTTAGTAGACATAGAAGAACTTAGGTATCTCCTTTCCAAATTCAGAACTGACCAGAGATAAGAGCTGCTTTCCTGGGCAGTGAAGAATGCTGTCTTTAATGTCAGCAGGTGTCAAAGATATCTTTAAGGAAGAGAGAAATTGTTCTCCAAGGCGAGTAATTTCTCATCTGAGGTCACTCTCTTTGCTTTTCTGTTTCTTTTCCAACGGACATGACTTCTTACAAATGTAGAGATAGGAGGTAACATGGGATGGTGCCTAGTAAATAACATGGAAGTGTGCATAGCAACTTGCGGCATCATGCTTTTCTGTACAGATCTAGCAGCTACAGCTGATAGCCTAAGCATTATTTTTCTTTGTTTCAGCAGTAAGATCTTGATACTTCATAGTAAAGGAAGAGGTATCAGCTTCTTTGCAGGAGAGTAGTTTAGAAGGTTATACGTCTTTCTACACATAATCTGTGCTACTAACACTTCATAGGACCCCTCATGTCATGAAGGTGATGGAAGGCTTCGGCACAGTTGAGAGTGGGCTTATGGGGGTGAGGATGCTGCATGGTTTTATTCTTCAGAGACTGGAAGATTTTACAGGCATTATTGCATATGTGTGCGTATGTATGTAGACAGTAAATAGGTGCTTTTTTAAAATAGGTATATATGCCCTCTTTATGTAAAATGAGTACGTACACTTGTGATATACTTTACTAAGGGCTATATCACTACAAAGTGTATGTTGCAATATTTCACAAAGGTGTTATCATGGTGAAGGCAGACTTGCTTAACTTTTCATACTGATTCTGTTTTCAGTTTTTTATTACTTCAATCATACAGCCATGTGTTTAAAAAATGCTGATGATTTCCTCTGGCAGCATGATTTACAGTAGTGGACATGCTGTAGTGTCTGTAACTAAGATGGCATTTTTTTATGTTCTCCCAGTTTTAGCCCTGGTGTGAGTTGTGGGTTTCAGGGTTGTGTTTGTCTGTGGTTCAGAAAAGGTTGTGTTTAGTCAGTATGAAGAAGCCAAATACTCTCTCAAACATTAGATTATTGGAGATCCTGCTTCTCTGTTAGAAAGGAGATTATCAGCTAAGATTTACTGTCTGGTTGTAAATTGAGTCCCTTTAATGTACTGTAGCTGCAGATTTCACTGGTATAAATTTTATGACTGATGATTGGAAATGTACATCCTTAGCCACTGATTAGCTACCATTGTGTGGCTATTTAGGCTGCTGCTGGTTGGTTTCATTATAGTGCTGTATATAGCATAATCTGGGGTCAGCTGAGTAAGTGCTACACTTCCTCCTTTCTAATCAGTTTTTTAATACAGCAGCGTGAGTTGCAGATAACTTTAAATAATCATTATCACAAAAAAGCATTTATTAGAGGCCATTTACTGATCCAGTATGGCACATTGCTTCTTTTTCCTGTTCTGCAATTAGTGTATTTTTGTAATTAACCATTTGCGTCAATTTCAGGTAAGTATTCAGTTCAGAGAAGGAGGAGATTGCAGCTCATCAAAAAGAAAGAAAAGAAGTATGAAGAGGAGGAATGAAAGACAGGAAAGAAGACTAGGAGGAAGACGAAACTGGGTTGGTTCAGGGAACTGAGTGAAATAGAGTACAGATTGGAATTATAGTTAAACTTTCTTACTTGAGGAGAAGGAGTTCTGCATTCTGTAAGCAGACCAAGGACTTTAATATAAAACCTTCAATTAAAATAGTAATACAAAAAATTGCTTGAATAAGGCTTGCTTTGTTGGAGTGGAGGTGTTGTCTGGTACTAGAAACAGTCACAAGATTGATATTTTACTGTTGTAGTTGCTACAGTACTGCTGTTGTTCTGTCTCTCTCCACAGATGGTAGCAAATTTTCTTGGTCAGGCAAGCATGGAGAAAAAGTACTTTTGAGAATATCATAAATACTGGGCAGTGTTTTGGAAAGAGCCAAAATCATACTTTTCATCATATGAGCACTTTACTGTATGACCAAAGAAGTGTGGTTGTATGATGTTCTGACTGTTGGTGTCTTAGGTGCAAGAGCCCATTGCCAAGGTGATAACTCTCATCTTGCATCAAAAAAATATTAGTTGGCAAGAGTCTGCAGCAGTAGGTTGTAAAGGCAGTTTAATCTTATTTGAGAATAGAGACAGGAAATCTCTGCCCTGTGAAAATTTATCTCGCCTATAGTAAAAGCATAAATGACTGAGATGGATTTTGCCCTTAGCAAATTCATTTTCTAGAGTTGCTAGTGGGATGAATTCCTAGAGATGACAGTTAAAATAACCACCTGCTTAGCACTGTTTATTGGCCAGTGTGGCTGGAGCTGTTGATTCTTTAATGGTTCTTAATGTTATAATGTAATTTCTTTTGAGACTGAAGTGAAACTGTTTTGGCCTGAGCTCTGTTGCTAAGTAGATACTCATTTTAAAAAACAAAACAAAAACTGTTCCAGGGTACGTGTGAATACAGTGAGGATGACGAGCAGGTGGACATTGAGACCGTGGAGGAGCTTTCAGAGAAGATTAACATTGCCCGTCTGAAGGCCACAGCTGCTTATATCCGACCTTCCAAACAGAAGTAAGCATCGTTGGAGAGCACTACAGTTTTGTATTTTATTGATGAGCTGACACTGAATGAACTCATTAAACAGGTTTAATATGATGGTAAGACAAGGCTTGTGCAAGGTCTTCCTGGGCACTGGTGCTTCCAGTGTCTGTGAGGATGGAGTTTTCAGAACTAAGAGTAGACTCAAGTTGTCTTCCCCCTTTCCCCCCCAGTTAATTTGTTCATGGGGGTATGTATCTTGTAATGTAAAAATTATTATCAGTGTATCACCTCCCTTCTTGCAAACTGAATGTGAGTAGGGCCATCTTGGTTTTAAATATGATTTTGCCTGCCTTGGTCTTACTGATAGACTTGTTATTTTTAGGCCACAGTAGTCATTGGCTTAATCCTTGATCCTGTAAATGAAAGCTTTGTATTTGGGACCATTGCCCCAAAAAAGAAAGTATTTTCTTATTTTGCGTATAGACTGCCATGGTTGAATAGTGTGGCTTTTGAGGGGGCACCATTTTGCTTTTTTTTCTGGTTTTATTATTGTTGCTGCCCTTGCATTTGTAATGACAAAATTGCAAAGTGAAAACATGGTTTACTTTGTTTGTAAAGAATAGTTATGGCTATTTCTTAATTGCACCAAACAAAAGAATGGGGAACATGTCATCTGAAGTTGGTTTTATTTTTTATTCAAGAATATTTTTTGTAGAAACTGTGAAAATTGTTTGATGATACTTTATACTTCCCAGATAGGAACTATTTTTTTCCTTCAGAGATGCAGCTCAAATTCTATCCTTAGATGGTGACTTTGCTTTAAATTCTGAAAATTTCTTAGTGAGAGAGAAAAACAGATGTCATGTTTTGTAAAAAGTAATTCTTTGAAATATGTATTGTTCTTAGTTTTCTTGAAGCTCCAGAGACATGAGGAAGCTATATAATAGGATAGTAATAAATGTGAGACTATCGGTTGGTTGTTCTTAGTGGGGAAGGGATTATTCTGCCACTTGTATTGAATCTGTGTTCTTTAAAAAAGGAATCAAAACATAATGAAAAAAATGCTTTCTTTAGCTAACAGTCACAGGCTGAATTTATTCTCTTTGGCGTATAGTGAAGTACTTAGTCTTTTGCACTATGGGATAACTTTACAGATTTCAGAGCAGCTGAATTTTTTCCAGGATGATGGCATTGGAGTTGAGTTCACTTTCTTGAGAAAGCTCAACAGTGTCCTGCTTTCATGTAGTTATTCAAGGAAGAAATAATTTCAGGGGATAAAAATGAGCAATTCTAGGCTGTTGGAATGTAGTTAATGAGGGTAGAATGCATGAGATGAGTAGTGCTGGGAAAAACTTTTTACCTTTCTTCCAGATACCATGCTCGTAATTCTTCGGATGAAAAATTATCAGAAAAACCTACGAAGGTATATGTTTGCTCTCCTCTTTCCTTTCAGTATCACACTTCCATTTTAAAGATAAACTTTCATCTCAAGTGCAACTCTTAACACAATTTATCTCTTCCATATAAGTATGATTAAATGCAATAAGCCAAATGTGCCCATGGCGGGGAAGGGGCTCAGTCCAAATCTCTTTAAAGAAAGAGGACTGCTGCTGGTATCAATGGGTTTCAGATCAAGCTTTACGTATGGGAGATATATCTGCCTTTTATTTATTGGTACATTTGCATAGGCTTTGTGCTCTTGGCATAAATAATTTTTACAGTACACAAAATGTGAACAACTGAGAAATGTTTTTACGTGTCAAAGAAAGCAGCGTGTAATATTATATAAGCACAGTACTTGGCAAAGGATTTCTGAAAACGGTAGTTTAAATGACATGTATTTAGCTAAATTAAAGCTAACACAGAATCCTTTAAACCCAAAACTCATTGTATTCCTTCTGAAGCTTATGCTGTATTTTAGGTTGGCTTTGAAGCTGGTTTCAGTCACTGTCCGTGATAACTCTCTGTGATGTACTTGATGTCAGGTCTAGAGCTACCTGCTGGGGTGGGGATTTGAGGTTGGCTGTGAGCCTTGTGTGTCTTACATGTTAGACCAGACTGGTATGTATGCTTTTGCCTGAGATAGAGATGGGTTCCAGGGTGCTCTGCTTGCCTCACCTTCTCCATGTATTTTTCTCTCTGCCCTTGAAGTTACGGCATGAGGCCCTTTCTTGTAAGGAACCTAATGCTCAACACAAGAGCAGATAGAGGTGCAGCCTTACTGTGCTCTGTCTGCCTATGAGGGCAAAATGGATGTCAGGAGACAGTATTTAGATTCCTCCTAAGGCCAGCTGACTTTGAAGTATTATCACTAGACCTGAGGAGTCTTTCCACTGATTCAGTGTGGTTTGGAACAGACCTAAAATAATGTAAAAAAATGTGTTAATACTACTTTTTAAGTATTACTGCGTTGTGAAATAAATAACATAATTGTACAAAACCTGAAAGAGTAACAATGAAATAACAAACCCTTCAAATCTGTAGAGATTATTAGTTATGCTTATTGCCTCTCAGCCTTTTTGGAAACTCGAGCAAATTCAAAATTGGAGCCTGTCTGACTCTTCCTGTTTCTTGAGGTGATAAATTTCAGTGCCGTCTTTCCTACATTCTTACCTACATTGTCTCTTGGCCCTAACCCATATATACTTACGAAACAAAATAGAAATCAAAGTAGCTTAACTCCAGGAAATAATTCAAGTGTCCTGTATTTGTGATTAGTTTACTTATTAATAAACTTTTTTTGATAAGCAAGCAGCAAAAAAAATACGGCTCAAACATGATTTTGCTGTAATCCTGTGTAATCCTTTGTAGCCTTGTATTGCAAGAAATGAAAGCTTATTAATGGAAGGGACTGCTCATGATCTTTTCCTTTAGGATTGATGCAGTTACGTTGGTATACGATTTCTTGTTGGTTAGCATTTCATGCTTATGGCATGTGCTTCTGACACTGAACTTTCGTGAAGACATAATAGGAGAATAGCATGGCATGGAATCTTCAGATGTCTGTAGAAACATTGTAAATCAGGCATGCCTTTGAACATTGTTTGCCATTACATTACCTTTTTTTATTTAAACTGGTCAATATGGTTACTTCTCCAGAA
The DNA here is from genome assembly GCF_032191515.1 of Phaenicophaeus curvirostris. Taxonomy (NCBI): domain Eukaryota; kingdom Metazoa; phylum Chordata; class Aves; order Cuculiformes; family Cuculidae; genus Phaenicophaeus; species Phaenicophaeus curvirostris. The sequence continues at coordinate 27,328,786 of NC_091396.1, read as the reverse complement.
ACCTCCGTTCTGGAACAGAAAGCTGAAGACTGAAGCAGAAGCCTTTGCTCATTACCGCCAGACACACACAGCAAATGAACGTCGGCGACGTAATGTAATGAGAGATCTCTTTGAAAAGTTGAAGAGAACTCTAGGGTTACACAGCCTTCCCAAGGTCTCCAAATGCTACATTCTCCAGAAAGTAAGTACTTTGAAGCTTAACTGAGGAGGAAATTAATTTAACCTGGACAGAGTAAGTATGCTGGTATGAACAATTTGAGCGAGTCTTAGTGATGCTGTGAGTAGAGAACTTCTGTCACCTTTACAGGAGTCTCTAGAATAAAAGAATACCTGAAAGAATCTGTATTCTTAAAAGCTTAATCTCGATGACACAGATGCATGTTTTCTGTTAGCCATCTCCTTATTTTATTTGTTTTGACTTTAACCATGGAAGGTTATATCTTAGTTCCTTAGTGATTTACTGTGCACATCGGGCAGTTTTGAAATACATTGAGGAGTTGCTTTTTTTTAATGCAGTAGAAGGTAGTATTTCATTAAGTATTACTGACATTAAAAACTTAATTGTAAAGATGTAAATGATAGGAAACAGATGCTGTAGATTCGTAATGTTTATCAGCTATACCTTGGATTTGTGGGGTAAAAGGTGGTGTTTTTTTTTTTGACCTGAACTTTGGAGGAAGGACTAACAAAAGATGTTTCTCGCTTTCCAGCATGCCTTTAAGGAAAGCTGGTATTATGTGGTACTTCACATACTTTCTTTGAGCCCTAGTTTTTCAAGATGATGAAAATGACTAAAGAAATTTTGTAAAGGTTTCTGGGAAGGAAAATTATTTTATCTTTTTATGTATCATTGGTTTATATATCAGTTCTCTAACACTTTCCTAGGCCTTTGATGAAATCCAAGGATTGACTGATCAGGCAGATAAGTTTATTGGACAGAAGAATTTACTGACACGCAGACAGGATGCTTTGATTCGAAAAGTATCCACGCTTTCAGGTGAGACTGTTTTTTGGTACAGACTAACTGGAATAATAAAAAAAAAAGGCCTTTAAGAACAGGAGTGAGTGGAATAATAAATACTCTGTGGATTGGAGTGAGTCATTAGTTCACATAAAATTTTGATTTCTGATGCCAAATAATGACCTGCTAAGCTCTGACTCACAGATATGCTCATCGTGCTGGTAAGAACTGCTTTTATTTTCCTTTATGCCTGAAAGAGGTGTAGAATGATCTCTCTGCTGCAGGCCACAGGCTTGGGGTCCTGTGCATTGAGTATGCTTTAGTGGGGTAGGGGGGAAAGTCACTTCATTCTGTTGTTGATCACTTCCTGAAATGGCTTTTTTGCTCAGTGCTTCACAAGTACACCCAGCTGTCTTTGATGAGTGCCAAAACCTATGACTCTTCTGGTCAACTCTGCAAATAACTATCTGGTACTGCTTTTCTGAGAGCTAGCGCTAGTTGTGCCTAGAAGGTGGCAGCTTTGCCCATAGAACAAAATTGCAGTATATTCTGAGCTGCCATGCACGTAGGCATTTCAAGGCAAAACCACATTGTATTGATTGTGTCTTTCTGTCTCATTTAGAGCTGTTAGAAAGCTGCAACACATGTTCAACCAGTGCCAAGATTTGTGTGAACAGACAAGATATTAAACTAGTCTTACTGTCTGGGAATAAAACCAGGAGACTACCTGTAAAGTAGAAATGAGAGAAACTTGAATCTTGTATATTTACATGAATTAGTTCATCTACATTTGAGGTGCTTGATGAAAAAACAAAAAAAATGTAAAAAATTAAGAAGTGTTTTAGTTAATCCTCACCTTAATCCAGAAATGTATGATAGGCTTTTGGGTCAGGGAATGAAAGCAAATAACTTTGCAAAGTGGTTTTCTGATCTTTTGCTTACCTAGTGAGGAACGTCAAAACTGATGAGAAAAAAACTCTCAGGAGAGTTAGCTAAATATAGACTTAATTAAAGATGGACTGATGTTAAAACATAAATACTAAGTAGGAAACAATCCAGTATAGTTATTTCATATTAAATTGTGTGCCTCTGCAGAAAAATATTATTTATAAGGTGTGTGTGTGTGTGTGTGTGTTCAAGGTTATGGGTTTTGTGTCAGTGGTAAGCTGTGGGTTTGCCTCAGTGTCATTTGAGTAACGGGGTCCGTTGGTCCAAGAAATTTCATAGCAGGTAAAGGTATCATTTTGTCTGGTAGTCATACATTTATCATTAGGAGAGGTGTGAGGGTTTGGGTTTTTTTTCACAGCTGTGAATGTTTTCAAATGGTACTTGTTCAGCAACAGCCAGGGCCTGTCCTAGCTGATTTCTGCTCATCAAAGTTACACATAAATTTAAAAACCTATGGATGTTTCGGAAGGGAAAAAAAATTTTGGAGTAAACAAGTAATTACTTCCCTCTGTTATTAAGTTTGCAGTTTACGTGATGGGGTGGTGGTTATCGTGTATCGAGGTTGGATGTTGCCAATAGATTTTTAGTTGTCTTAAACTCTTTATCTTTGGAAAGAGAGTTTGGAGATAGGTTGACTCTAATTTTTCTGCAGGGAAGACAGAAGAGGTTGTCCTGAAGAAGCTAGAATATATTTATGCCAAACAAAAAGCAGTTGAAGCGCAAAAAAAGAAGAAACCACCTGAGTCAGAGGCATCTGTCGTAACCTCAACTACTAGCAAACAGCAGGAAGGATCTTCTGCTCCCTCCAGAGAGCTACCCCAAATGGCTGTGCCCCAACTGACTATGACAAACAGAAGAGGCAAACCATTGATACTTGCCAGAAAAGGACCCCGTGCCACAGGTGGGTTAAAAGCAATGCACATTTTGCATAAAGCGAAGACGGACATTGAAGCAGCAACCCATGGGAGGGCAAAGTGCTGTCCTGCTTGTGCTGCTTTCCTGAAGCAGAATCGAGTGTAGGACCAGGAAGTGTCCCTCCAATAGGTGTTGAAACCATTTGCTTTCAGTAAAGGTAGGATCAGCACCACAGAAGTCTTCAGCAGAACATGACTTTAGAGTTTCAAAACAGTGTGAAATAAATTCCTGTTATGTTGCCCTTTGGTGATAGGCGTCTCACTGCAATCCTACAGTAATTTCTGAAAGTCAAAGGTGGTTCTTTTTCTGCTGACTCAAAACCCGAAGCTCAACCCAAAGAAGACTGGAGTTGTTAGAATAGATTCAATTTTTAAAACATCATACCCCGCCCCGAACAAGCTAGCTCTTAAGGTGGTGCAAGACTTGCTTTTAAATTAAATGACAAAATTGTCAGATGCTTGAAAACTAATTTTTTTTTTTGAGAGGTATTTGGGGTTTATGGAGATTTTTGCACCATAAACATAGGAAGGAAAAAAAGAATGGCAGAAGTCCAGGCTTTGATGGTAGTACCACTATAATACTCTGTAAGGATCTGGTGATGTTTCTTTTTTTTGTAATAATAAATAGACTTTACTTGAAATGGTCTTGGACTTTTATAAAAAACATTTCGGTTTTCCAAGCCTCATTTCTGTCCAGTCCTGAGGAAGTTTGACATCAGAATTTAGATGTGGTGAGAAGTTCCTTTATCTCTTTAAGGTGAAGAAGTCCCCTTTAATTTCAGCAAGACTGCTCTGATATTTGATCAGAGTACTGCTCTGGAGAGTTAAGATTATGTTACATTTCACAAAAAGATAGTACAAACTGGCTCTAGCTGTGTAGGTGGGGTTCCTGGAGCCTGCACAGCTTCTGCAGCAGCTTTCTAATCTATGCCTTGTCAACCTTCTAGCTGGAGTTCCTTCCAGCACTGGATTTCAGGGTATCATTTGCCATCAAGAGTGCTGTGCTAGAATATATTACTGATTTATATATTTCTTTTTTACAGTGGAGACCTCATCCTCACTCACACTAACTGCTGCGAGCCTCGTGATGACTCCACAGGGGCAGGTGCTTACACTGAAGAGCCCACTAGTACCAGGGCAGGTAGCAGCTGTTCCTTCCACGCTACTGCAGGCTGAATTAAAGCCTCGAGCTGTCAGCACTCCCATGACAGCACAGCCAGGTATGATCTTGTGAGGATGTGTTAATGAAAATCAGGATAATGCTGTTTGTCGATACAAAGTAAAGTGTTAGTTAATTTTTACTTTAATTTTGGGGTTTTTTTTTTACAACTTAACTGACTGAGGAAGAGCCTGACTTTGATAAGAGGGATTTATATAATTAATTAAAACTATCAGTTTATCAACAGGTAAGTAAAATCCATTAGATTTTTGCTATTCCCAAATTAGAGAAACATATGGAAGATTTCTTAATCACCTAAACAATCTGTATTTCTTCTTCTTACCACTCTCAGATGGTATTGCCTAGACATGCAAGGCTCTTATTTTGGCTTGACTGAGTATCTGAAAGGCTCTTGTTTCCACCTTACATCCTGCCCCCCCCCCCCCTTCCTTCTTGGATAAGGTATTGCTTCGGTGGTGATTCAGCTGCCAGGATCAACAGTTCCTGTCCAAGTAAAAGGAATCCTTACTAACTCTACCATTCCCCTTACACTGTCAACTGTTGCTGGAAACCCAGTGCCCTCAACAGTAGTATCAGCTGCAGAGCCCCATTCAGGTATGCTCTTTATTTTTTATTATCTTTTTGCTTGTGAGCAGGCAACAGTACCCTTGCAAAAATGAAGTTATATTGTTTTCTCACTGGGAACTAATGATACATACGTATTGTTGTCTGGGAAGTCAAAGAAAATCACTATCAAATGTTTTGAATGGTTTAGAGGGGCTTCTAGAGGATTAGAGATGGGAGCTTTTTAACTTTCACCTCACTGAGCCTCCTTACCTTCAGCAAAATCAGAATAAGTGGGGACTGGAACGTATCTGTTGTAATGCATCTTGCAGTGCAAAATGATGGTGGGGCTGTTGAAAACATTTGACTGTTACATCCAGGCTTTTACTCTGGCACAACTTTTTCTCATACCCTGCCAGCTCTGTTGCCCATTGGAGAGATGTTTTTCAAGGCTGACTACTGTACATTAGGACTAAGTGTGGAGTGGTTCCTCCCAGCAGTGCTGTTTGCTGTCTGTTGTGTAAAAAGCAAGCCACTCGATTTCTGCTTCATTGTAGTCATTTGGTCATAATGAAAACGAAAAGTTCGCTTCAGATTTGAGGCTGTGAAAAAAAACCTGAGTGCGATAAATAGGAAAGTGCTTGGAGGCAAAAAGTGTGTAGTCCCCTAAATGCCTCTGTAGCATTATGCACAAAACCAGTATTGCTAAATACAAGCATAAAAGTAAAGTGTGAATAAAACAGTAAGAGAACGTAGTTATTTTGGTTTTCCTATGCATCACCATCAAAATTATAAGCACTACAGTTATTGGCATTTGTGCCAGCCTACTGAAGGAGGCTGAAGGTCTGGGCAAGTGATTCTGGGATAACAGATGGGGAGCTTGCTCTTTTTCTACAAGTTGAAACTTAAGCTCTTAGGGTTTTAAGACTTCATGTGACTAAAATTGTGAATAGCAGCTTACTTGAGGAAGACCCGAAAGTGATCAAATTTATATTTATTAGGAATTATCTTGCAGTTAGCATGGATCCTGATGGATGCTGCTTTGTTTGGTTTTGCAGAAAGTGAAGATTCATTCATGATGCCAAAGATTGTTAATGTAACATCACTGGCTGCTGAGGGAAGCGCAAGTCTAAACCTGAACAGAAACAAAAATTCTACTACAACAGCCGGAGGTGCTCAGGCTTCTGAGAAATCCTTGGTTGTAGATAGCCTGGAAAGTAGGAAAAGTGACAGCATTCTTTCAGAAGAAAAAGCCAAACTATGTCCTGGAGACAGTGGCAGAGATGGAAAAAGTACAACAGGTCCCACAAAAGTTTTATCTCAAAATAAAGATGACTTTCCACAGCTCCAGAACACATCATGTACAAAGGAACCTTCAGAGTCCTTTAGCAAAAAGCTCTGCATTGGTGAGTTTGTAGGAAGCCAAGCTAGGAGGAAAGACAGTGATCTTGGAGGGGAAAGATTAAAATCGAAAGAATTGTCATTTCGCAAGCTGCAGATCAAAGATTCCAGGATAGAAATGGAATTGAGGAAAGTAGCATCTGCGATGGAGGAAGCAGAACTGGATGCAAGTGAGTTACTGAGCAGCATTGAGGAGAGTGATGACACTGATGAAACCCTCACTTCGCTGCTTAATGAGATTGCCTTCCTCAATCAGCAGCTAAATGATGATGCTTCAGCTATGTCAGAACTGCCCAGCGCTCTGAACTCAAATTTCTCTCATGAAGGTGCAGAAGCTCGGCGGGGAATTGCCAGCAATCTTGCAGCAGATGGGACTTCCTTCCAGTTTGGCCACTTGGGAGGCAGTTTTAAGGACCTTTCAGAACTTCCAGGAGGTGGTGGCTCTATAAGCCCTCTCCTGCTGCACCTGGAAGATGATGACCTTACTGACGGGGATAAGAACTCTGGGGAGCCTTCATCTGAAGCAGATGTTTTAAAGATAGTAATAGGTGCTGAAATGAAGGATCCGCTTCCCAGTCTGTCTGTAGCTAGTGGTGGTAATAGCAAAACTGTAACGACCGTGGCAGAGACCATTAATGTGACTCCGCCGGTCTTGCAGATGAAAACTAATCCAGAAGCTAGTAATGCTGACACTTTGTGGAGGCCCATGCCCAAGCTGGCACCACTTGGCTTAAAAGCGGCAAGTCTACCAGCGGACTTGGAAGGGCAGAGTAATAAAGTGATGCCCTTATTGGCACCTGTAGTTGCAAAACTGGCACCCAGTGGGGTAAAAACTTCATTACCTGCAACTGTTCAAGAAGGACAGGATAGCAAAGTGATGCCCACTTTAGCACCTGTGGTTATGAAATTGGATGCTCCTGGGACCTTGCCTTCAAATTCAGCAGGCAAATAAGTTGCATGTATTTTCTAACAGAGACTGGAATGAAGATCTGGAGCAGCGAACCGGTGTCAGAATTTGACGCCCTCCTTTGTCTGCAGCGCTCATTTTCTGTATGGCATCAGCACTCTCTCCAACTGAGGGCAGGCCCCAAATTGAGAAATAAGTGCTATGAAACTTCAAGCATGTCGATGTATTTTTACCTCGCTGTTGTATTTTGGGTGTTCTCTTTCTCCGTCACAAAACAGGGAAGATGATCTGTAACCATTGCTGGGCACATGGTATCCTTCCAAAATTAGATCATTCACCGAAATAGTTTGTTAAAAGACAGAGAACTCTGGGATTTTGAAAGAGAATTTCCCTGCCTGCCCGCCAAGCAGGGAGGCAGCTGTCTTGTGGGGGAAAAATATGGATTACTTGGTTTTGTACCAGGCAAATTATCTATGCAGAAGTTGGGTTGTTCACATTTGCTATTTTTAATGTTTGCAGAATACAATGAATGTGCAGAAATGAGATTGCAGTTACTCTCAAACTTGTTACCTAGAGTAGTGGAAGGAAAATCTGAGACTGCAGAGGGCTGAAGTGAGAAGTTTTTATTCTTTGGTGCTAGATAGTTCTCTGGCAGAGACTCTTTCTAGGAGCTTATGCACAGAAGATTTTAGTAAACATCTGTAACTCACTACATGGAGAAGAGAACGGTATTTCCCAGTGTAATTAAAAACAGAGTGGTATGCTTAATGGAACTACTAAAAAAAACCCCTCACATTCATCCCCTGCCCCTACAGCAATACTCCCTCCTTCGATGCTTAGGGAATCAGGAAGGAAAAACTAGAGATTAAAAATAAATTTGGGCACCTTATTGCTACATCTTTAATCACATTGCTGAAGTAGCTTGAGTGTTTTCCCATTCTTGCCCTCTTTCCTCCTGTCATTCTTCAAGATGTATTTGGTAGCTAGGAATCTTAATAGGAAGTCTTGCTTCGTAAGAACAGAGAACGCTTTCAGGACTGTTGTAGCAAAGTGTAATTGAGCGAGCATATATGTGAATGTATATATGAAAATATGTGTATATCTTCCCAAACTTTCCGTTTCTTTATAAATTCAGGAAAGGTACTCAGAGGTTTCTCACTGCATTTGCACAAACTGTGTATAGCAAAAAGTCAACAAAAATGCTCATTACCAGGGAAATAGGGCAGTATTGAATCACGAGATGTATTTTTTATTCTTCTCTGCCACTGCTTACTCAATAGCTGTAGATACTCTTCTCTGTTCAGCTGCTGGATGTGAAGGGCCTACAGACTGTAAAGATATTTATATTTTTGTACACAGTTTTTGTTTTCATAGTTTTCTTGACAAATGAAATTTTCAGCCTAGGAGAGGTGTTTTGTTAATGAGTGTACACACAATCTTTTCCTATGAAGTTTGTAAATATGAGTTAGGGTGCGCTTGAGGGGCTTCTTAACTGCTCCAAAGAAGTAAAAAAGTTACCATGAAAATGATATAGAATTTGGTGGTGCAATTAGCTTTGTGTTTAGGAATGTAATCCCCTGTCCTACTGTTCCAGTAACAGCAGCTGTGATTTCCTCCTGAAATTCCCCATCTTTGGTGATGCAGTAATACAGGAATTTCATCTTTCCAGCACTGAGGTCGTGCAGGTGTTGAGTGATGTTCTTCCACATTTCGGGAGCAATGTTTGTACACAGTGCATCCACACACCCCCCTGTTCATTAAGCTGCATCTTCTGGATCTGTGTCCCAGTTAGATCCACCAGGGGATGTGTGTACCTTGAGTGTTTCCTCATCTTTTTAAAAATTATGTTATTTTTATGCTGCAGAGCAGAGAAGCCCTTCAAGCTTGGTATGCATAAAGTTACTCCAGAGCCTACATAAAAAAGGTTCTTCATCTGGCCATTCCAAATGGTGTGTTTTAAAGTGGTTACATATAACTCTTCATTGCCCTTTGCATATTTATTATTTTAATATTTGATACAAGTCCTGTTTTAGTGGTTTGGAAAAGAGAGCATAGGTCAACATGAGAGTCACGCAGGGTCTTACAGTTGTCAGTGAATGCCTTAGAAAAGGGAATTTACAGTATGTGTAACTATTTAGACATTTGTTGTTTATTATTAAAGAATTTTAACCTTATTTTAAACTAGTGGAAATCCAGAGAAACTACATCAGTTTAGTAGTGCTACATCAGATTTAAATTTATTTACCTGGGAATCTGTTTCTGAGCATTTCTAATAGGCTGAAGTTGCTTATTTTTTTCCCCTCTGGCAGTTTGTTTTGCCAAGAGATTTCACTCCTATGCGTGAAAAAGTAACCATGACTGTGCTGTGATTCCTTTTGGATTACTTATCACTGACCTTTCTTTTTGCACCCCATCCTTTTATGGTTCCAAATTACAGAAAAGTGTGCTAATCACATCTGAATACTTCTTAAAAGTATGTGTGCTTTGCACGCTTCTGTGGATCAGGAAACACTTAACATGAAAACCGTTCAAATATTACCCAAAATAAATGCTGTATTTAAGAGGATGTTTTGTCCATTATCAAGGTAATGGAAAATGCCTGGATGTATTTACTGTTTGGCACTGGGCAGTAGGGAATTTTATTGCAATAAAAATGTACTGTGTAAAGATAACAGCAAGCATTTTTGGTTCCTGAGCATGATTACTAGATTAACTAAGAACAGACCCTAAATTTGGCTGTAAAAAGTAGTAGCTGGTGCAGTTCCAAGTAGGAACTGTGATGGATTCTACTAGGCAACAAAGCATGTTCGAAATGCTCTTAGTTTTTGCTCTCTTTCTAACGCTGTCTCATGTCTGCAGCTTAACATTTTGCTATGAATTTAAATGCTGACTCTTTTTTTCAACTCTTTCCTCAAGCTGCCATTGGTTTGGAACAAACCTTTAAATATATGCTGTCTTTTGAGGCAATAATGCAAGAATATGACATATAATGAAAAGATTTTTAAATTAGGTGAATAAAGGAAACCCCTGCAAGGCGCACGTTCTCACTAGACCAAGAGACCTGGAGATTTTTTTTTACACATCTGTAAATAGACTGGAATGTTTTTAAGAATATAATGAAATGTCAGATATAGCTTTTTTTCCTTTTATATATTAAAATATATCTTTCCCTCTTTTCTGCTTTTGAAAAATTGATATTTTTGTAGAAATCTAACAGTACAAGACTTAAATAACTGTATGTGAGGGACAAAGTGTAAAACTAAAATAAAGCATTGAGGTCGATTAGAAACTGGCTTTGGAAATTTATTACATGGAGGGAGAGGGAGCAGAAATGACATGGTGGCGTGCTGCTGGTGACGTGTGGCGCTGGACCTGCGCAAGTCAACATGTGCTTAGGCTCCGAGGCAGGATTTTTTGGCAATGCAGATGACCAGTTAATGACTTGAACCAAAAAAAACAGGTAACTCAGAGGAGATTCCGCTTTTTAGTTTTGAGCAGGAGGCAAGAAATGTTATTCATCTTAAAAAGGGATTTTGACTTGGTAAATGCAGAAAAGGCACTGGAGGGGCTTTATTTCCACCAAAATATATCCTGAGCAGGAAGTCAGTGGGGCTGACATTCAGTCATGGCATAAAAAGAAAAGCCAACAGTTGAAGGTGAAGTCCACGTAAAATCTACTCTCCAGTCTCCCAACTCCAAGCCTAGGTTAATCTTTTGTTTGTTTCCTTTAGAGAGGCTGTAGAACACAGCTGTCATAGGAAGAAGTCTGAAGATCTGCCTGGGAGTGAAGAGTCGGAGGAGATGCTTTCTTAGAAATAGATAAAATGCCTGAAAGTCACCATATATCGCTTCCATATCCATTAAAAAGAAGAGAAGAAGCTTGCTAAATGCTTTTTGGTTGTTGGTATTTTTTCTTCAAAATAAAGCCAGTAATGAACATCTACAAATGAGCAGGTTCGACTTGCAGACCTGAGAGAAGAAAATGAAAAGAAGAAAACAATTACGTGTGAGGGTAAAGGATGGACAGGAGAAGAGATGTCGCAGGTATTTTTTTTTATAAGGCAGATCAGATCTCACAGGAGAGAATGAATAAAAATGAGTGATGCAGTCAGTAACGTATTTTTCAAACTTCTGAAGAAACCCTTCAGCAAGGCCTCATCCTGTGACTCCTTATTTTAAGGAGTAAAGTCACTTCTCTGGAATAGAAAGGAACATAAGCATAAGGTATATCCAATCATGTCTGCAATGTCAATAGGGTCCCATGATGATCCATGCTGGGGGTCTGTGTTTTCCAGCATATTCATTGTGTTCTTGGACACACAGATAATGGTACCGATAAGCTCAGCTGGCTAGCTGACTGTAGTTACAGGAAGCCTTTGCAATAACTGATTTAAGGCCAGGTTTGAGTCCACCAAAAAATGTGCAAAGGAGCAGTTTGTCCATAATTACCAATGAATGGAATCTAAGGAGCCTGAGGGGACTGGCAGATGAAGTTGCTAATCCACTATCCATCATATCCAGGAAGTTGTGGCAGTTTGATGAAGGTCTCACTGACTGGAAAAGGGGAAATATGCCCCCATTATTAAAAAAGGAGGACCTGGGGAACTACAGGCTGGTCAGTCTCACCTCTGCCTGGCAACATTACGAAGCAGATCCTCCGTGGGTCCAGAGGAGGGCCATGAAGATAAGTCCAGAGCACCTCTTCTGTGAGGAAAGGCTGAGAGAGTTGGGGTTGTTCAGCCTAGAGAAAAGAAGGCTCCCTGCAGACCTCATAACAGCCTTGCAGTAGCTACAAGAAAGCTGAAGGACATTTTACAAGGGCATGTAGTAATAGGATAAGAGGTAGTGACTTTAAACTGAAAGAGGGTAGCTTTAGTTTAGATATAAGGAAGAAATTCTTCGTTATGAGGGTGGTGATGCGCTGGTAGAGGTTGTCCGGGGAAGTTGTGGATGCCCTGTCCTGGAGACGTTCAAGGCCAGATTGGATGGGTCTTTGAGCAACTTGATCTAGTGGGAGGTGTCCCTGCCCATGGTGGGGTGGGGGTTGGAACAGGATGATCTTTAAGGTCCTCAAAATCCAAACGATTCTACAATTAAAAATTAGTTGCTGTCATTTGGGATCATGGTAGTGGAGGAATTGTGGTTGTTTCTGTGATTACATAAGCTCAGGGCATCGTTTATTTGCCCTTTTAACTGCTGCTGCAGACCAGAAGGTGCTCTGCTTGGTTGGTCCTGTGTTAGAATTTTGTGTTGCCTCAGCCAGCACCTTTGTTGTCTGGTTTGGGCATTCGGGAGCTGCAGGCCCATGACAGGTGTGACAGCTCTTTCTGAAGCCCCTCGTCTTCATTTTGAAATAGAATTCTACTCCTGGAAAGATATGGAGTCTCCACTTGTCTAAAAGTCTTTTCTGAAGAAGAGGAAAGCTGCTGTCTGTCCTTGCCAGCCATCCAGGCCTTGCAGGCACAAACAGCCCATACAGCTTTTCAAGCCTTTTGCCCCAGGTTTGCAGCCACACGACCTCCAGCGCGCTCAGTGCAAGCGTGTCCTTGTGCCAGCGAGGCATCCGCCAGCTGGGGCCATTTCAGTCAGTGTCCGGGGTGTCGCGCCTGCAGCTCTGTGGCCGTGGGTGCCCCTGCCCTCCCCTGGCTCAGCCAGGCTGCTCCAACAGCCCATTGCTGCCAGGAGGATTCCTGGGATAGCACAAGCCAAGGAAGACCTCTCCTTGCTTTAACAGTTCATCTTGCTCTCGTGAGGGTTCCCTGTTCTATGCAGGACTGTGCGTACAGGATGGTGGTTCCCAGAGGTTACAGCTGTTGGCGCCGGCACTCCTCTGGTGACCAGCAGATCCTGGAAATCAAAGCTGATGGGCTTGAACGCTGAGGTGACTTTCTAACAAGCTGACTTTGCAGCCTTTGCTCCTCAGTGCTCACCGTGAGGGTGGCAGCTGGCAGGACCAGGATCCCTGCCTCTGTGCGGAGGGGAAGACAGGTTGGTGGGGGCAAGCGCAAGGGCTGTGGTGCTGCAATAGTGGGGCTCACTCTCTGCTGTGCCAGCCTGCTGTGACACCCTGCGAGGAGGAAGAGATGGGCTTTTCTGTGCCTGTGACTTCCTTTCCGCTGGCCACGGGGCCTTCTGAGGTCCCTCATCTGAGAAGGAGGGGTGCCCCTTGTAAGCATCACAGCACGCCCTGCCTTGTAAGCTAAAACCAGGCATGTAAACAGCAGCTAAAAAAACCCCACACACAAATACAAGCTGCATCCCATTTTTAGTGGCTTTAAGTAGTGATTAACTGCTTAGACAACAGCTGGATGAAACAACTTGCCTTGAGCTCAGCTGGGCAGCAGTACTGGGGCCAGCCCTCTGCTGCCTTCTGCTTCCCTCCAGCTCACCTCTCTACAGGGCTGACGGTTTGCCAGTTTTTCTCTTTTATTCACACATCTTCCACCCTGAGGTGTCCTAAAAGGATAAAACTATTGAAGGGATCCTGGAATTCCTTACTCAATTTCTCTCTCCAGAAAGGAAAACCCCGACAGTGACCCGGTGTCTGGTTTCTTTTGGTACCAAATGAAGCCTGGAGCTGTTTGGGTGAACAGCGGCTAAAGGCACCTCCTCCTGCAGGAGGTACGTGATGTCTGGCATGGCTGAAGCTGTGCCATCCCAGCCATGGGCCATTGGCCCTTTCCCTGTGGGGGCATAGCTCTTAGTTAGACAGCTTTGTCTGTCCCTGCCTAAGCCCAAGGCACTGGCAGCACTGAGCTTTGAAAATGCGTTACCTAATGTTATTTCTGAGATGTGCTAGACCTAGACTTTACTATAAAACAATGTGGTGCAGCTGGGGTAAAATGTGATTCAGTAAATCATTACTGTCCCTTTGGGGCCTGGCTGGAGCCACGTTTTGTACGCTCGGCCTTGTAAAAGCAGTGGGGCCAGGACAAGGTCCCTCCTGCCCAGGCAGCCCCATGCAGGAGCAAAATGCTGGGGTGGGTGGGAGGCTGCAGAGTGGGGCATCCCTGCAGAACGTGCCCCGTAGATGCAGGGTGAGGGGTAGTTGGTGGCTTAGCTGGGTTTCACTGGATTTGGGGCATGTGGGAGGCAGCAGTGGGACTGGACAATGGTCAGTAAGCTCTCTCTGAAGGCCTGGGACAGGTTATAGGGCTGGATAAATTTGTATGGGCCAAGCTTCAGGAAAATGCAAACATAGATATGAGATGGATTAACATAACAGATAGTATTTTTCTGCTCTGGTTATCTTGATTTTTTTTTCCTAAATGATGTAAATCTGACGTGATCACCTTGTAATGTGTTAAGGTTAAGGCTGCAAAAGCATGACAGAAAAAGGAGGTGCCTGCAAATCATAGAATAGTTTGGGTTGGAAGAGACCTTAAAGATCATCTAATTCCAACCCCCCTGCCATGGGCAAGGACACCTCCCACCAGACCAGGCTGCCCAAGGCCCCATCCAACCTGGCCTTGAACACCTCCAGGGATGGGGCGGCCACAGCTTCCCTGGGCAACCTGTGCCAGTGCCTCACCACTCTCATCGTGAAGAAATTCCTCCTTATGTCAAGCCTAAATCTGCCCCTCTCCAGTTTATACCCAAATCCTTCATAACGGTAATGATTAACTCCTGCTCCTCAGCCAGTTCTCTCCCTTCTACGTGACACAACTCTTCAGTTTTAAAAAATGGCTTAAGCAGACTTCCAGCTCGTGAGCACTTTGCCAAGGTTTGTAGTTCCTTCCTCGGCCTTTGGATGTCCATGGCAGAAAAGAAAGACAAATCTTCCTGCAGAATCTCACTCCATGAATGTTTGTGGCTTTAACATACAAGGCAATCAAACCAGGAGGCTTTGTCTTCAGGAAGAAATTTTAATAAATGGCTCCCACCAGGCAAGTTGAACTGATGGCAGCCACAGTGGGAATTTACTACCGTGCTCCAGGGTAGACAAGGCCTCATTGTCTGGATTTGATGGGAAAAATGTCCAGTTTCACAAACTTTGCTGAGCAAGGGAGAAAATAATTATATTGCAGATCAGCTTACAAGGGGCACATTGATGTTTGAAAGAAAACTTGATTTTCATAGGGTGGGAAAGAGAGGCATAACTGCCAAAGGGAAAAGCCAGCAGCTTCGGTGACCTACGGAAACTGCCTCGAGTCAGAAGTGATTCCTGGCAGAAGATGGGTCCCAGGGGGCCAGATCCTTGGCTCCGGCTGGGAGGCAGGCAGTGCAAGTGGAAAGTGTGCAGGAAACCAAGAGCTCCTCCACCTCCTGAGCTGCTCTGTGTGCAGTGACACCTGGGCGTGAGGCGGGCAGGGAGCAGAGCCCTCACTGTGGCTGAACAAAGCACCTTCACTGCAGCTGTGTCGTGCTCAGGCTCCACCACCCTCCTGTCTTAAAGCTCCCCAACGGGGCTTTGCTAGGGCAGAAGCTGTGCTGGCAGGCTGGCACATCCCCACCAACTGTGGCTGCCCCATCCCTGGAAGTGTTCAAGGGCAGGTTGGATATGGCCTTGGGCAGCCTGATCTAGTGGGAGGTGTCCCTGCCCATGGCAGGGGGGTTGGAACTGCATGGGCTTTAAGGTCCCTTCCAACCCAAACTATTCTATGATCCTATGATTCGAACTGCGTGCGACTCAGGAGCCTGCGGGAGCTTCCGAGCAGGGCAGTGGCAGGGCAGTGTTCCTCCTGTGAGTCCTGAACCCATGCGGATGGGGCTCCATGATGTGCTCACCATGTAGGTGACATCGTGCTGCGGGGATGCCGCTGCCTAGAATTTACCTGTTTTCAACTCCCAATTACCGCAGTTGTGATTTCATTTGCAGTATTTGGACAAAGCATTGGCAGTGCTTTGCTTCATGTGTTTTTACTTAGGAGGACAACAGGGTGAATATTGAAGGAATATATTTTACAGCGCTGGGTTGGCTGTGATGAGCCACAGGCTGCTGACTGGCTGCCTTCCCCCTGGTTCTGGGAGTATTAGCTGAAGCTATTTTGGTTGTCTCCCCAAGGGGAAGGATGTAATTACCTTCTTTTTGCAATTGCGTGTAATTTTCTCCCCTCTATCTAAAAAAAAACACAATTGAAACAGAAGCAAAAATGAACTGTGTAACAAGTTGATAACCTATTAATTCTTTCATCAGACTGAAAGCAAAGCTTGAATGAGTCTAATGTTACAAATCTTCCTGTTTTTTCATGAATGTTTCTCTCAGGGAAGAGTGCACTCTCCTCTTTGCAGAAAGCTGCAACACCAGCATAAACCCGGTTTGTTGTCATAGCAATGTCAGTAGTTGCCTTATCTCTATGCCAAATTGTAGGCACTCAAAGGATTGTAGGTAAATTTGGGTGGTAAAGAATCTCTGGAGATCTGTAGTCCAGCCTCCTGCTCAGGTCAGCGTCAGACATTGAGATCAAACCAAATTGCTTAGAGGTTTCTCTAGCCACAACTTAAAAACCTAAAGGGATGGAGATGGTGCCACCTCCCTTGGCAATGTTCCTCGGCTGTTACTACCAGCATTCTAGCTTTCCTAATTCCAGTCATCCTGGGAATAGTGTTTGGGTTTGCTGTGCATTTCACATTTATTCATTGTACTCTGTATTTTTCACCACTTTGTGTCTATCCAGGAGAAGAATTTGCCTTCCACTTCATTTTCTTTCTCTGTCTGCAGGGTTACTACACCTTGCTTCATTGCTCATGAACATACTAGTGCAGGCCACATTGCTATCTTGCGTTCTCTTGTCTGCTGAGGTTTTTCATAGAATCGTAGAACCATTTGGTTGGAAAAGACCTTCGAAATTATCAGGTCCAACTGTACCCGTCCTCTACTAAACCATATCCCTCAGCTCATCATCTACCCATCTTTTAAGTACCTCCAGGGATGGTAACTCAATTACCTCCCTGGACAGTCTGTTCCAGTGCCTGAGAACCCTTTTGGTGAAGAAGTTTTTCCTGATGTCTAAACTGAAACTCCCTCTCCACAATTTGAGGCCATTCCCTCTTGTCCTGTCACGTATCACTTGGGAGAAGAGACCAAGACCCACCTCTCCACAACCTCCTTTCAGGTAGTTGTAGAGAGCAATAACGTCTCCCCTCAGCCTCCTCTTCTCAAGGCTAAACAACCCCCGTTCCCTCAGCCGCTCCTCATAAGACTTGTTCTCCAGCCCCTTCACCAGCTTCATTGCTCTTCTCTGGACTCGCTCCAGAGCCTCAACATCCTTCTTGTAGCGAGGGGCCCAGAACGGAACACAGTATTTGAGGTGCGGTCTCACCAGTGCCGAGTACAGGGACAGAATAACCTCCCTGGACCTGCTGGCCATGCTGTTTCTGATACAAGCCAGGATGCCATTGGCCTTCTTGGCCAATTGGGCACACTGCTGGCTCATATTCATCTGGCTGTCAACCAACAATCCCAGGCCCTTCTCCGCTAGGCAGCTTTCCAGCCACTCTTCCTCATGCCTGTAGCACTGTGTGGGGTTGTTGTATCCCAGGTGCAGGACCTGTCACTTGGTCTTGTTGAACCTCATACTGTTGATCCAACCTGTTCAGATGCCTATCCTCAAGCAGGTCAACACTTCCACCCAACTCAGTGTTATCCACAAACTTACTGAGGTAACACTCAGTCTCTTCATCCATTGATAAAGATATTAAACAGAACTGGATTGAACACTGAGCCTTGGGGAACCCCACTTATGATTGGCCTCCAGCTGGATTTAAGTCCATTTACCATCACTCTTTGAGCCCAGACAGACAGTTTTTAACCCAGCAGAGGGTGTGCCTGTCCAGGCCAGTGGCAGACAGTTTCTCAAAAAGAATACTGTGAGAAACAGTGTCAAAGGCTTTACTGAAGTCCAGGTACACTACATTTACAGCCTTTCCTTTGTCCACTAAGCAGGAAATCCTGTCACAGGACGAGAGCAGGTCAGTTTGGCAGGGCCTACCTTTCATAAGCCCATGTTTACTGGGCCTGATCCACTGGTTGTCCTGTGTGTGCTGTCTGATAGCACTCGAGATGATCTGCTCCATGACTTTCCCTGGCACTGTAGTTCCCTGGATCTCCCCTTCAGCTTTTCTTGTAAATGGGCGTAACATTTGCCAGCCACCAGTCAAGTGGATCTTCCCAACTCAGCCAGGACTGTTGGAAAGGAGTCTGGTGAACATCTCCGCCAGCTCTCTCAATACCCTGGGCTAGATCCCATCTGGCCCATAGACTTGTGAATGTCTAATTGGCCAGGCAGGTCTCTACTGATTTCCTCTTGGATCATGGGAGCTTGTCCCTCTATTCTGGCTCTCATCATCATGACATCTGAAGAGTTTCTCCCATGAACTAAAGATCTAGCTATATTTTCATATTTCCCTCTCTTGCAGTCAGTCATCTTGCCAGATGACTAATTGACTGAGTTTTCTTGTATTTGACATTTGTTTTCTGCCCACATTAGCCCTGCTTTAGGAAAGCATCCTTAGTCAGAAGAATATTTTGCACATTAGCAATGGGAGCAAAAGCATATGTACATCCAAGTTAAATACGCGCTTGACCACTCTTCAGATAGACTTACAAGCACACAAATGTTGCCATTAATCTCAGTCCTTCCTATTTGGTGTCATCTATGTAAAGTGCACTGGCCTAAAGAAAGCAGAGAGTGTGCCCTTTTGCATATGTCCTTGTCCTGAAGGGCACTCATTTGCCAGCTCTCTTTTGACAGGATTGTTTCATGAGTTTTGTGTTTCACTCTTCTTGTCTCATATTTAGTATACCATGCCCCGAGGGCAACTGCTGTCCAAGGTTTTTCCTGTTTAATTGAATTACGGTTGCCATTGGTCGTGGAAAGGTGAAA
The DNA here is from genome assembly GCF_032191515.1 of Phaenicophaeus curvirostris. Taxonomy (NCBI): domain Eukaryota; kingdom Metazoa; phylum Chordata; class Aves; order Cuculiformes; family Cuculidae; genus Phaenicophaeus; species Phaenicophaeus curvirostris. Next base: position 27,310,107 of record NC_091396.1, on the reverse strand, counting down.
TTTCATTCTGTGTGGTGAATTCTGCAAGCCAAGGTACATTACAGAGGAAGGGCTCTGACTCTCAAAGTCTGTGTCAAGGAGCCAGGGGTTGAACTAATGGGGATTTTAAAAGGGGTTTATGGTAACTTGTTTCCCTCCTTCCCAAGGAAGTGTAGTTGGAGCTGGGTACCAAATTCAAGCTCATCGGAAAACCCTAGCTCCACATCCAAGTGTGACAGCTTTTTTTTGTGCCTTTCTCCATGCTGCCTCTCTTCTTTCTGGCCAGTTTCTCCGTGGAGACAGAGTTGTGCTTTGCCTCAGACAAAGTCCTCCTAGCCAGTCTTTCCAGAGAACCCAGTACAAAAGAAGGTGCTGACATAAACCATGTACTTCTAGGTAGCACTGAGCAGGGTACTGGCACTGGATCTGGAAAAACACAAACAGATACGGTGCCAGCATTTCTCGTATTTGGTTTCTAAGCAGCCATGAAATGCAGTTTGCATTTCAACCCCTGTGCCTCATTTCAGCATCCCTGAGATGAGAGGATGGACCCTGATGCTCAAGGATGGCACAGAGCTAAGCCCTTCCCTATAAACTCCATAACAACTCCTGAGAGCCTCCACACTGACCTCTGAACCAGCCCAACATACGGGCCTCGACACAGCCCTGCCTGCAGAACGGCGACACGGAGCTGGGCAGAACACTCTGTAGGAGGGTCTGAGACATAGCAGGAAGGTTTGGGAAAAAAACCTGTCTTGCAAGGTTTTGGTTTGATGTTTGCTTTTTGTTTTTAAGGATGTGAAGGGCAAAAAGTAGAGCAAGTAAAGCCAACGTTCATGAGGTATCATGATCCAGGCAGGACTTCATGAGGACAGATGGGGAAACTGAGGCAAAAGGCAGCGCTTGCAACCTGCCCAGATGAGTGCAACATGAGAGAAAGTGAGAGTGATAACTTGCATGCTCCATTGCATTTCATAGAATCATAGAATGGTTTGGATTGGAAGAGACCTTAAAGATAATTAAGTTCCAACCGCCCTGCCATGGGCAGGGACACCTTCCACTAGATCAGGTTGCTCAAAGCCCCGTCCAACCTGGCCTTGAACACTTCCAGGCAAATGGCAGCCACAGCTTCTCTGGAAAACCTGTTCCAGTGCCTCACCACCCTCATAATGAAGAATTTCTTCCTTATATCTAAACTAAAGCTATCCTCTTTCAGTTTGAAGTCACTATCCTTTCTCCTATCACTACACGCCCTTGTAAAAAGTCCTTCTTCAGCTTTCTTGTAGGCCTCCTCTAGCTTCTGGAAGGCTGCTATGAGGCCTCCCTGGAGCTTTCTGTTCTCTAGGTTGAACAACTCCAACTCTCTCAGCCTTTCCTCATAGAAGGAGTGCTCCAGCCCTCTGATCGCCTTCCTGGCCCGCCTCTGGACCCACTCCAACAGGTCCATGTCCTTCACATGTTGTGGGCCCTAGAGCTGCACCTCACCAGAGAGGAGCAGAGGGGCTGAATCACCTCCCCCAATCTGCTGGTCGCACTTCTTTTGATGCAGCCCAGGATATGGTCGCCCTTCCAGGCTGCCAAGGGCACGTTGCCAGCTCATATTCACCTTTATTTTCCAACATTCATACTTGAGCCATAATGGGAAAGGCAGGGTTGTGACATGAGAAGAAATTTAGAACATCATCAACATGCTAAGAGCGATTGTAGGAGACGTAGTGAGCAGCTGCAAAAATTAATATAAACGGATGGATTTCATGGCTTGTAATATAGTGCTTTGACATCACTTGTCATCAGAGGGACTTTCATTTTTGTTTGCTCAATTACAGTTTTGCTATAGCTCTTTAATTTTGCTGACAGTAGTAATAAAAAAAGGCATCCTTGGAGGACAGACAGCCATAGAGCACATGCAAGCTGTAAGATCTGTCATGCTGTCTTCTTCTCAGTGCAAACCCAAAGCTGGCTGAATTCAGGTGTACACTGTCAGTTTGCTGAGAATCACCAAGAGCAAGACTAACTCCAGCCAGGGCACTGTCTGCTTTGGGCTTGCAGAGGATATTCATGGTACATTTTTCTCCTTAATTACTGCTCTCTGCAAACATAAGGCACGGGATGAAGGCAAATTAAACAAACAGGCTTATTCAGGTCAATTACAAAAGTATAGGCTAATTGCAAACAAAGTGGTAAAACAGGAGCAGACTGGGCTCAGAAGAAAACAATGTCAACAGTGACCTACATAATCTGGAGAAGGGAGGGGGAGGTGAGAGAGCAGGCAGTAGGGAATGCACAGCTCAGCACAAGAGGGGTTTGCACACTTCTCTCCTTTCAGATCCCTGGCAGGGCCAGCCAGCACACTGAGTGCTCTCCCTGCAGTCTGCACAGAGCTGGCCTAGACGCCTAAAAACCTCCGAGGAGACACCAGCCAAGTGATGCAGAGGCATTGTCCCCATGTGACATTTAGCCCTGCAGGAAGCTGCAAGACCTCTTCCCTGGACCTCAGGGAAGACCTGGAAAATAACACCACCCCTGCTCTCGATGCAGAACAGCCCTGCAGTGAAAATGCTCTTGCTTAGGCTGCTAGAGGGAGGACAAGTGAAGGACAATCAGTTGCGTAGACACATGCTGGAAAACGTATCTTGTGATCCCTTTCTGTGTCTGTAACAGTAAGGAGCTCTCTTTAACCTCACCTGACCTGACATAACCCAACCCAGCCCAGCCTTTCTACAGGAAACAGGCCCTTGGGCCATCTTAAAGCAGTAAAGGCACCAACTTTAAACCTCTGCTCAGTTAGCCCTTGTGAGTACCTTGTGAAATGTAGTTGTTCTTGACTATGTTTCATAAACCCCTTAAGACCACTGCCAACAGACTGAAGTGTGTAGGTGTCCATACCTTCACTGCAAAATGTTCTTGGGCCCAGAACTAGAAAAGATTGACTGCTCTAAGGGATACTTTTATCATTCCTCCAAAAATTCAATGGTAAATTCACCCTGTGCTTCATGTTTCCAGACAGCAGTAATTAAGGAGAACAATGGAACACAAATAACCACTACAAAGGGGAACAAGGATTTGGCATCCCGTATTTAAGTACCAGCTCAGTCAAATGCTTTCCTATCCCGTGGTTTTCAGCTCTGGACTCCCCTTGCAAGTAGGGATCTGTGTATCCAAAAGCCAATCTCCGTGTGCCTGCCAGCCCTGGCGCATGGCCAGTCACTGGGAGTCAGCCCTCTCCATCTGCATGCCACTGTTCTTGTCTACCCACATCTGAGGTCCCAGCTAACTACTCTCTAAAGCAGACAAAACTCATGGAAGACTGCAGTTCCCTTGTGGGCTTTTGAGATTGTCAAACCATGTGGTCCTGCATGTAAATCAGACCAGACTCAGTTAGAGCTAAGCTTAAAGAAACTCCCATGGATTAGCTTTGGTAATGTGTCGTGGCTTATCTGACCAGTTAAAACTGTGATGATTGGAAGCTCACATGACTCAGACAGTGTCCAGGCTGTATTTTGCCTCAGTACTTACTTTATGTCCTCTTTCATAGCCTCCATGTAGACAGCATGGACCACGACACATTTACGTTCAGCAGCTACCGCATGGTATTCTGATCCCCAGCTGCTGTAGAATGAACACAGACAGGACTTGCTTCTGGCAAAACTTTAATAGGGTTGTAACTTAATTTACCTCCCTTCACAAGCTAACGTGTGTGTGGGCCAGGCCACAGCTAGTGGGGGTAACTGTTCACACATAGTGCTGCACTAGCTGAGAAGCTGGGGCTGTGGCATCACTCTTGGAGAGCTGCCAGCCAATGCAGTGCCCTGGCTTTTCAGCCCCTACAGCATCCAAGTGCTGACCAGGCTCCCATGAGGACCATTCACAGCACGTGCTGCCCAAGGTGGCTGTGTGCTGCAGCCATTCCTCCAGGCTTAAATCAGCTGGCCCAGGTTTTATTTTTATCAGTCATATCTGCCAGCTCACAGCCAGCTAGGAAGCATACCTCGCTGCACACCGGATGCGCACAAGCCTCATGTACCAGGTGAGTCAGAACATGGCTTTGGTTTGACATCTGAACAGACACAGGTACATACTTTGCTAATTACATTAAAAATTGTTTTAAATGAGGGCATGGATTTTGTTGACCCCTTGAAATACAGGAGTGAAATATAAGTGGACTAGTTCACCTGTTTCAATAGCAGAGCCAAAATTTAAATGGATTTGTAATTTTTTCCCTCAGTTTAGGGCACATTCTTCTAGCTCAGAAAAAAAATTATAAGTGTAGCTGTGCTTGGGATTTCCTAGTACATCTGTGCACCTTTTGCCTTATGACAGCAATTTTCCATCCTTGGTAGACACAAGCCTTTTCTAAGCAGCATCCTCCTGCCTTCAGTTGGGTCTTCTACACTACACATTTTGTTTGTACTCTCCATGGTTTCTCTTTTATCAGCACCGTTTCCTGGCAGCCAGCTGAATGGCATTCATGCATGTATATTTTTCTTCTTTTAAAGCTCAGCTGGGATCTGTTATACAAGCATATTCTTCCTGGATACATTATGAACCATAAATGTCTACATGACTTTTCCATGGGAACATGTGAAGAAAAGATTCCGTGTAACTGCTGGCTGGAATCTAAATATTTCAAGATAGGTACCAGGAGCCTGATAAAGAGACCTGGGCTATGGCTGGAAACATTTTCCAGAAACTCATTCTGTTTACCCCTTTTAGCTGTGGCAATAAAGGCAAGAGAGAAAGGGGCAAAGCTCACTGGGGGGAAACAGGTCAACAAAACCAACCAACTCTGGTTGGGCTTTATCGTATGACTTGCTGTACATTGAACTTTGGGGACCTTTCTGTGTCCTGTGAAGAATTCTCAATGCATTTTGCTAGGGCAAACTCATAGCTAATTAAGAGGTTAATAATGCAATTATTATTAAGCTTGCAGTTGATTTCATAGTTGGAGAAAGATTGAATGTAAAATGTCCTCTATATACTACATGGTAGCTGCTTTTCTCCTCATGCCCTCCAGCCATCTAGTTTCTCATATAGTAATTTTTATTCTGGACTAGGCCAAAGCTGTTTATCTTTCCTCCTTCACCCTCTCTCCTCGTCTGAGTGCCTGCTGTTCACTGTTCTAACAAGTCAGCAGGTGGAAAAAGGTCTTAGGACCCTGCTGAGTCAACATCCTGTGAGGCTGAAATCATAGACTAACTGGAAAGCAGCACCATGGCCCTTTGAAGGTAGAAGGGTAGACAACTCTTACAGAATAAGACTGAATGTTCTTCTTCTAAAGCATTTCAAAGTTTCTGGGAAAAACATTCTCTGTTCTTCACTTGGCCTGGAAACTGCTCAGAAAGCAGCAATGAGCGTGAGGAGCAGAATGCCTGTCCCCGCTATTTTGGCAGATACACATGAACAAGTTCAACCCATACTCTGAGCAGTCTGGAAGCTATGCATCCGCACAAGTGTGACGCTGATCCCTGACTAACTCACCTGGTCTGTGAGCTGGCCTTAATTGCTCATGCTGGCTGCCACAGCTTCCAGTTTGGAGCTCCCTCCAGTACCAGGAAGGCTCCACCGTGTCAGTGTCTGAAAAAAATGAAATCCTTTCTCAGATCTGATCTGAAGCTGACCAAGTAACCATCCTGGCGCATGGCTGTAGTGCAGTCTCAACATGTTGGGGTTTCAGAGGGAAAGAGCACCTTGCTACCCCATCACAGGGTGCTTGGGCAGTGATCAGTGGCCCTGGTGATGGGCCCATGGCTACCCTCACCACGTCAGCACGGCTGGCTGGAGAGTTGACTCACAGTCCCTGCCTGGCTGCAGCAGCTGAGAAAAGCTTTGTGTGTAAGGAGAACAAGTTCATGGAATGGTTTTAAAATCACACTGAGAGGGCTCATGTAGCACTTGCTCTGTTGCTTTCTGTTGTCTTTCACATGCTCTTTGTACCGCGATATTTTTGACTAGGAAAATAATTCTGTTTAAAACCACTTCTCAAATGTTCCTTTTGTGTGGAGCCCTATAGAAGGATTATGGGATTATTTGCAAGATGCTGTTTCTTAGAAAAGCACAGAGGATTTCTGCAACAGAAAAACACATTTTCAGATACTTCATTACCTAATGCTTAAAAATACAGCATTTAATTTACTGAGGCATCTGTTCCCTCTCATTATTTATGGCATACCTCAGAAGACTACTTTAAGAACACATAATTCAAGAGCAAATGCACCAAATGCCGAAGAAAAATGGCATAGTTTATTCATGGTACATTGTCTTTTTGTGGCAAGGAAGAACTCATGACCTCTAGGGTGAAGCTGAAAATCTTGTTGCCTTTGGTTATCATTAACTGATCCCAGTCAAGATGCTGCCTGATGGAGAGGGGCCCTACAGGAACACACTGTCAAGTGTGTTCTGAATTAAAGCTGACCAATAAAAGAAGACAACAGCAGCACAACAAAAGGAACAGCAGGCATCAGTGGGGTCAGTGAACACAGCAAGAAGCACACACACCATCACAAGCCCCATGTGTGTAACTTCTATGAGCTTTGAAAGAAGAAGCAACAAATGACCTGCCAGCCGATTACCAGTTTGACTGCTGCTGTGGGAGTGCTCACTCTGGACACCATCAACGACAGCAACACCAGGAAGCATGTCATGAAGCAGTGAGTTTACCAATTGCTTCTAGACATGCCGCTGGATGAAGACTGGAAGTTTATTTCTTTTCATTTCGAGCTATTTGGTGTGCATTGAAGGATAGGACTGGGAGAACAGAAGCCATGCAGGTGAGTATCATCATCTCCAGTTTCATTCAAACTAAAGCGGTAGTAGACATAGAGTCAGTGCAAGGGTTTTGCATTAACCTTCTATAAGTCTGATATTACCACTGGAAAATCGGGCCTTTCTAATGATGAAATAGGTGTGTGGTAAGACTTGTACTGCAATTCCTAGAGGAAGCTGGTGATTCCTGTTTGTTTTCCTTTAGCATTAATAGGATCAAAGAAAAAAAAGAACAAGCATTTGTATTAATAAAACTATAGAAAAAGTTTATTTTAAAATCACTGGCAAGATCCTTCTCTTTAGCATCAACTAAAGATCTCTGTGTCATTTCATCCGGTTCAAAAAATAACTAGAAAGGTTGCATGCTTTAGTCAGAAAATCAGAAACAGCTGTTCCCTGTCCCAGTTCCTTTCCACTGAATTTATAAGTCTACTGATGTTTCTGAGTTACCCTGTCTCTTCAGTCACTTCACAGATACAAAGAATTGTAATCACAAATAACATTATGCTGTTCTCAGCTTTCAACAGAAGAGGAACAATGCTAGCTGCATTTAAACAGCGTCTCCCAAGCAATCTCAGCTGTCCCTTGTTTTCAAAGACATCCCTGTGTTCTTCCTCAAACGTGTGCATGTTCTTCCCAAATGTGATGACTCTTGATGTTTTACTGTTGAACAGCAGAACTTTAAGAACTATCAAGTCTTTTTTTCTCCTGTGCAATGCCAGGTCCAAGTCCTGTTCAGGCTGGTGCACGTTTTTGACTCCATGTCCAGTGTGAATAGTCCCACTCGCTAGAATTCATAGTCTGGATAAAACTAAACGCATCTGTAAATCTTCATAGAAGAGGGGGTTTATTTTTGCAGCAGCAGCTCTGGTTTCCCTCACGAATTTCTCATCAGCCTTAGCAACAGGGTACTGTTATTCAGCAACAGGACAATAGGGTCGGTAGGAATGGACAACATTTACATTTTCTAGAAGAATCCTTTTCTTATGTGCTATATCTTGTGCTGCAGGCCCTGTCTGGGGCTGCAAGCTAAGATACCTAAATGATTATATGATTCTATACTTAAATTTCTAGCTGCCATGGAGTTCTTTTATTTTAGCAAAAATTGCAACAGTACCAACTCTTGCAATTTTATTGTAAATCTCACAATATGTGCTATTCTTTGGAAAGCCCCAGTTCCTGGAGCCTTGTGACTTTTTGTCAAAGCAACAAGCATGGAATTCTCTATGGCACCTGTTATCAAAAATAAAGCCTAACAAAAGTTGGAAACTGACATTTTAAATTAACTTCCTGCAGGTTACTATGATGTGCCTGGAGCTGATTGACAGAGATTGTAAAGAAGTCCTGCCTTCCTGCTAAGGGGAAAACCATAGCCCATACGTGGAATGTTTGTCATGGTAAATCTGTGCCTGAAATTCAGCAAATTTTCATGAACTGTACGCATGATTCTACGCATGTTCTGGCTTTGCATTAGTCACTGAAGATGCAGCAGTGACTGAAAACGGAAAAGGTGGGGAAGGCAGCCACTATAGGAAATGGGGGGCCAGAGTGATGATCCAAGGACAGAGAATAGGCTGCAGTAAATGGAACTAAAGTCCTGACAGCACCTGCGTCCTTAACATAACTTTTCCACCCTACAAAATGCTGGTCCCCTTTCTCTCCCTTGGGGCTTTGCTGTGGAGATGTATGTTAGGCCAGTGTGGACATGTACAGTCTCTTTGAACTCTTAGAGACTAAGAATGCTACATCCTAAATGTACACCCTTTAATAGCAACTCAGGCTTGGTGACCAGTGAAATCTGCCTCACCATGTTGTCTCATGTGGGTAGTACCTGCCACAGCACGGTAGCGCATCTGTTCCCGTTTGGGAAGCACATGAATCAGCACAGTGGCTTCTGAACTCTTCCAGGGGAATGGCTATTATGCAGTCCTAGGCCAAAACCTTCTTGCTGGCCTGATGTACCTTTGCTTCTAGGCTCTCACCTGCTATGAGCCAGCACAAAAGCATCCAAATTTCTGACTCCACGGGCTCCATCCCCACAACCTGATGTAACAGTGGGCTGTTGGACTCTTAGCAAAAACTTTAGAGATCTGAGGGGAGAAGGAGCTCCAGGACCTCTTCATAAGTGGGAACCAACCACAGCTGCAGGAGTCCTACTGTGCCACGGTGGGGCTGTGGAGTCCTGTGGTCATCCAGTGGCACTCAGCTCAGATGCTATGGGTTTGGCTTGGCCAGCAGCCTCTGCATCCGCTAGCTCTGTGCCAGCTGTAGCCCCAGTAAGGGATCCAAATCCCAGTGATTTATATCATAGGAAAGTTTGGGTCGGAAGGGACCTTAAGATCATCCAGTTCCAACCCCACTGCGATGGGCAGGGACACTTCCCACTGGATCAGGCTGCCCAAGGCCCCATCCAATGTGGCCTTGAACACCTCCAGGGAGGGGGCAGCCACAGCTTCCCTGGGCAACCTGTTCAACACTCTCATGGTGAAGAAATTCCTCCTCACGTCTAGTCTAAATCTGCCCCTCTCCTCATTGCCCCTCGTCCTATCACCACAGGCCTTCGTGCACAGTCTCCCCCCAGCTCTCTTGTAGCCCCTTTCAGGCCCTCCGGCCCCGCTCCCTGGCGAGGCTCTCGGACAGCCCTGCAGGGGCCGCCGCTGTGGCCCCTGCAAGGCTGTCCGAGAACCCCGCCGCCCCGCCCCTTTAACCCCCTCCACGCCGCAACCCCACACCGCCTCCCCCCGCCACCGCCCCAGCTCCGCGTCGCGCCATGTCCCGCGCGGGCCGCCGTAGCGCGGCCGCCAGGCCCGGAGGGTGGGGTGGAGCGGGGCGCACGGCCCGGAGGCCGCAGAGCAGCCCCCCTCGCCGCCACCGCCTCTGCGGGGCTGGCCCGGCCCCCGCCCCGCCCTCAGGGGCGGCCCGCGCCGCGGCCCCTCCTCGGGGCAGGCGCCTGCACGGGGAGGCGCTGCGGGGCTCCGCGCTCCCGGCTCCAGGTAGGGGAGGTTAAGCCTGGCGGGTTGGGGGTGAGGGAGCGGCGCGTCCTGCGGGGAGGGGGTCGGGGTTGTGCTGACTCGGGCCTTTCTCTCCCCCTCCTTCTCCCTCTCTCTCCCTCCTTCTCCCTCTCCCTCCTCCCCCCTCCCTCTCCCTCCTCCTCCCTCTCCCTCCTCCTCCCTCTCTCTCTCTCCTCCCTCTCTCTCTCTCCTCCCTCTCTCCTTCTCCCTCCCTCTCTCCTTCTCCCTCCCTCTCTCCTTCTCCCTCCCTCTCCCTCCTTCTCCCTCCCTCTCCCTCCTTCTCCCTCCCTCTCCCTCCTTCTCCCTCTCCCTCTCCTTCTCCCTCCCTCTCTCCTTCTCCCTCCCTCTCTCCTTCTCCCTCCCTCTCCCTCCTTCTCCCTCTCCCTCTCCCTCCTTCTCCCTCTCCCTCTCTCTCTCCCTCCCTCCTTCTCCTTCTCTCTCAATCTCTCCCCCTCCTTCTCTCTCCCTCCCCCGCCCATTCTGCATGGGAGCTGTGAGAATGATTTGCTACAGGCACAGGGTGTATCCCTCTTTCCCCCTTCCCTCTGGGGCTTTGGAAAAGGTGAGGGGTTTGGCCTGGGATCTGTAATCATTGGCAGCTATTGCGGTTCCTCCTTCATCCCCTTTTTAACAAGGGTGTGAGGATGTAAAATGTTATGTGTCTTTATTATCAGATATCGCCTGCTGTACAGATGTGTGTGCTTAATGCAGAGCTAAATTTGTGAGCGTTAAACACTGCCTCGTGTTTATTCTTGGTGTGCTTCTGGGACTTGGCCTTTCGTGATCGAGTACAGCGTTGTTTTCCAGGCTGTGAAGCCTAAAGTGGAATGGATGTGTGTGGAGCAAAAGTAAGTGGCTGGACAGACCCTGTTAATGGACTCCAATGGTGAGAATCTTTGTCATAAGATGGTACTGAAGTGTAAAATATCTAAATTTTGAATCTGAGAATTGGTTTAGATGTGCTAATTGATACTGTAAGGATGATCATTTTTGTGGAAGCCTCTGAGCCTAAGTAATACTCCACCCCTCCTTATTGTAAGCTCTTGTATTTGACATTTCTTGCAAAGAATGAGGCTGGAATTTATTGTGCATGGTGTATTGACCCACGGGTGCATCTTTCAGTTTAGATTACTGCTGATTTGATCCTCTGGAATCTGCAAAAGGAAAGTCTGCCAGCCTCTGTGAATAGCTTTGCAGTGTAACAGGAGTGGAGTTCCTGAGCAGGATCGCCGAGAGATGTGAACGACTGTAAGCAAAGCTGAGCACATCAGTATTTCTGCCTCAAACCTGGGCTCGTTCCCCAGGCACAATTTGTGTGTGGGGTGAACACCCTCTTGGCACCTGGAGATTATGTCGGTTGAGGGGTCTACAATAACAAGTCGGATCAAAAATCTACTTCGCTCCCCTTCCATTAAGCTGAGGAGAAGCAAGCCTGGGAACAAGCGTGAAGATATAAGCAGCAAGGTGAGTGCTGCATGATGCAGCCAGCATGCTCTGACTTTGTTGCCCGAGGTCCCATCTGTACTAACAGCACTGCTTTTGGAGACCTGGTGTCACTGTAGGGTAATGCAGAGCAACTGATATATGTGACCATAGCCTCTTGTGTAGTTAGCATCTTTACTGTGCTTCAGATCCTTGCTAAACCTGGGTACCTCTTCTGAAACACACTCTTTTTGCTTGTGTGGTGTGTACCCAATCTGTATTGGAAGGCTTTAGGGATTTACCGTGCTGCGGTGTAAGAAGTTGTTACAGATGACTGGCAGAAGATATGTAATGCTGCCTCTTCCTCCATGTTTCCAACTGCTAACCTGGGCTACTGGCAGCTAATGATATGCAAAGGCTTGTTCTGTGTAAGCAATTGCTTTCAGCCCTGCAAAGAAGTGTCCCATATGAGGAAGGGTAGGATGATCTGAAAGATGGAGGATGTGAGATATCTGTTAGAGGTGACTGTTCAGATGGGGTCTGCATCTGGATACATGTTCCCCAGCCCCCTTTACCTTGAGCTTGTCTTATCTGGGGTATAATTGCTTCTGCCTGAAAAATTCATCGTTCTTTTTGGTGTGATGGAGAATTCCTGACGATCACTCCCTGGGAATTGACTGGTGTAGTGAGGAGAGGAAGATGACTTAACCCTGACTGCAGAGAGAACAGGAGCTGGGTGGCATTGCCTTGTTCTGACAGCAGGTGCCTCTGAGTCAGGGCACCGCATTCTATCTCTGCCACTGATTCACTTGTAACCCTGGGCAGATCACTCGGACTTTGCATAACTTTCTTTCTCCATAAATAGAAAGCTTAATCCCTCCCACCTTGTGAAGACTCACTAATAAATAAGAAATGCTTGTAATCCATGACTGCAAAATGCATTCATTTGTCTCAGAAAAGTAGTGCAAGAATGAATAGTGTGTAAAGGCAGCAGGGGAAATAAATGACAATTTATCTAAATGGCCTGTCCCCAGTGTGAAAACCTGTCCTCAAAACTGTGGTTCAGTTTGGAGGACCCCTGGGGTGGCTGTTCAATACCAAGGAACACCACATTCTCCCCTTGCAAAGCGATCAAAAAATCTGCTTGGCTTCCTCAAAGTTGTCCAGAGTCCTTGGTGTTTGTGCGTGACCTCGGGGTGTGTGTGTGCATGCATGTGCTGCATTTAATGCCAAGGAAACGTGCTCTATAGCTGTTCCTGCAGAGCAGTGAGTTGATCTGTATTCTGTAGAGACCTCTGTCTAGAGAGCTAAAAGCCTCCTATACAGCTGGCTCTGATGTCTGCCCACTCCTTTTCAGAGCTGGGACCTGCTTGAGCCCTGGGTGTTCTCTGGTACCTGGTTCATTGTTTTTTTTTTTTTCCTTGCTCATGCCTTTTTGAAGAGCTCCACTGTATCTCTTGCGCTATCTCCCAGTGTGCGGCCACGCTGTCTGATCCCCTGAGGACATCATGGAGTCATTCTACACCACCAAATTAGGGTCTGAGGGCTCAATTTTGTGTATATTATTAGTAAAAGCAGTTAATCAGTGAGATGCCAAGGTGCTGCTGGGGAATTCAGTGGTAAAAGCAATTTGTCATGATGAGGAGTCTAGGTGGTGGTTTCCCAAAGCAATCTGCTCTGAATTTCCCTCAAATGAGTTATGTCCTGCCTTCAGTGGGACAGCTCGGGTGGGCATCGTAGAAAGGAGTGGGCCCCTTGCCAATAATGCAACATAACAGCTTCCCCTATTTGGTATCTTTGGAGATGCTCCCTCTGTCAGATGTGTGCTTATTGCTCCTCTGCCTCCCAAGGTAAGATGTAGCTTTACTTCTCTAAAATCGCAAGAAACAGATCCTCTCAGTCTATTTGGTGTGAGTATAAATTCCTTTGGACTGAAATTGAGCATCATATGTATTGCTTCTGAAAGATCTTTGCTGAGCTGCAGAAAGGCATTTTCCAGGCGTCTTTGTCTCTTGGGCTTTTTGAGAAATGGTTGCTGCGAGAAATGCATGTGACTAGTATTGTGGAAGTATGCATGGGCCTATGAAGCTGATAGCTTTGGCTGCTCATCTCTGCTGAGTGCTGCTTGCTTACATAGGATGGAGTAGGAATGTTGCCCCAGATTAGGGTCTGAAAGGTGGTGGTGTGCTTTGTACATGTAGATGTAGGTGAAGAACAAGCCCTCAACAGCTCTGTGGTTCCTCCAAGTCCCTCGGGCTTTCAGTGCAACCAGCTGCCCCATTTAAGATGGACAGGCACCCTCAGTGGCACTGCCTTGACTTCCATGAGCTGTGATTTTTGGAACGTGTCCCTGCTTTTTCCTAAACACCCCTTCAGTGGCCTGAGGCCTGCCGTCTCTCTCAGTGGCTGAGGCCAGACCCGTTGGGCAGTTCCCCATGCTGAAGAGAAGCCCTTTGAAAACTGTCTCCTTTCAGGAAAGCTGCCGTGTGAGGCTGGGCTGGATGTGGGCAGGCTGTGGGAGGCTGGCTCCGCAGGGACCTGTTTGCACATTGCTCTGGAAGTGGGAGTGTGGGTGAGTGCAGATATTTTGCATGAGGGCTCTGCAGGACGTGCAATGTGTTACTTCAGTGCTGTACAAGAGAGAACTTGTTTTGTGACTTTTATTAGGACTTATTTCTTGCCCATAATTAATGGATGGTTTTACTGTGCAGCCCCAGGAGATCTCTGCAGGAGTAAAACTAAAGAACATGTACATAATCATGGATATTTAAAAAAAAACCAAAAGAAGGGGAAGGAACAAGGGCTCTTTAAGTAAATCTTGTTGACAAATTGGATGTCGTGTTTGGTTTTCTAGCTGCTTTTTGAAAACAACTTTTATTTTGTGGAAGTCTTGACTTCTGTTGCTGCCTGGTTAGCTCTGTGTTTATACTGATTTTTTTTCTTGTTGTGTCTTCTGACATTCATGGCTTGAGTCCACTTTTCCCATCTTATCCAGATCTCTTGGTTTTTTGTGCTGAACAAACACAGACCTAGAGTATAGTAACTTAAGTTTAGGCCTGTTGATTGTTGGGGTTGTAATGTGTCAGTGTGGTGGCTGAAAGCGAAAATTTCCTCGGATCAGTTGGTTGGCCTGAGTTCAATTCCTAGAGAATTACTACCCCTACCAGAAATCCAGCCATGCATCTGGTCACTGTGCTTGTGACTCTAGTAGAGACACAGAGTTAAAAACTGGGCTCTGAGTGCCTTTTAAGCAGCATTGATCACCCTGAATGAATGGCAGAAGCAGGACAGTGGAGAGACTGAGAGTTGAGCCAGCTCCTGTTGCTAAAATGCCCTGGTTGCTGTAATACCCTGCAGCTTGGCTGCCCAAATCTTTCTCTGCTCACAGAAGTGATGTACCTGAGCAGGCACAGTTCCTGTAGGGGATGGTCATATCGTTAAGCTCTGCTCCTCTAAGTATAAGAATCTTTTTAACTGATGTAGCTGTGCCTGTTTTAGAGTTTGTGTGGGGATATCCTCAGTCAAACCAGATTATAAATATCAGTGTAGAAACAAATTGCTAGAAAACCTGCTACAGGCTTTTCTCTAAACCCGTAAGCGGTGAGTCCAAAGAAACACAGTTGGAATTTGCTGCTTGTTTCTTTGATCTCTCCCGTTTTCCTGTTTCAAGTTGTCAGTTTAAAAGAATTTGACTAGAACCTGACATTACTCCGAAGGAATTCATTCAGCACAGGGATGGTTGTATTGTAGTCACAAAATATCCTGCGAGCATGTGCAGCTGGAGTGTCTGTGCCCGCTCTGTGATGCTGAGTTGGACTGGGTGGCTCTTAAAAACCTTCTTGAGGGCTTTTGTTCTGAAAATGAGACTTGACTAAGTTGCTCCAAGGAGGACAGGGCTTCCTGTCCTTTGGTGAGGTGTGGTCTGTCCTTACTGCCAGTCCTGGGCTGCCATCGGCCTGATGGTAGCTCCCTGGTTAGGGCAGCGGAAATACATACACACACCTCTGTGTCCTGTCAGGACCTGTGCACAGGTACAGGTTCAAGAGCGAAGCACATCCATGGAAGCTTGAGACCCTTCATGCCTTGTCGTGCCCCTAACAGTCCTAACGTAGTTCTCCAGCTCCTAAGTCCTTTGAGAAGCTACAGGGCTCGGCTAGGACCAAGAGCTGTTCTGGACACAAGAGAGTGGAGTAATGTTTCTGGCCTGGCTGTAGCTTCCTGCCTTCAGTACACAGTCCTTTTTGTTTGGAAATATTATAGCTTCCAACCTGAATGAGTTTCAACCACTACTGGTCTTAACCGGATCAGATGAGAATTGCTGAACCTGAACTGGAACAGAACCAAAAACCACAAAAGTTTGATTCACTGGTATAAATGCTTTGAAAATCATCACCTCTCATTAAATCGTTTAAGGTGCAGCTGAGGCTTGTTGTGGAGTGGGATTCTTTGTAAGTCTTTGGGAACAACCTTGTCCTTCAGCAGCAGAGCCTGCTGCGTTCCTCGTGGGCAGCATTTCCCTGGGAGCAAGATATAGGGCTGAGCAGCCTGGCTGTGTGGGTGAGGTAGAGCGCAGCCTGTCTGATACTATCACAAGCTCTTGTTTTGGCAGGATTTGGAAAGGTCTTTTATATGATGATGCCTTTGAGGAGCTGTTCAGCACAGTATTGCTTTGTTCCTCTTCTCCACTCCACTGGCATCTGAACGGTGCTCAGCCTGCCAGCTCTGGGACCAGTGCAGCCAGTGGCACAGCTGAGAGGTTGCAACTAACCCTGGTCTGGCTTTCTGCTTCAAAGCTTGTATAGAATCATAGAATAACCAGGTTGGAAGAGACCCACCGGATCATCGAGTCCAACCATTCCTATCAAACACTAAACCATGCCCCTTAGCACCTCGTCCACCCGTGCCTTAAACACCTCCAGGGAAGGTGACTCAACCACCTCCCTGGGCAGCCTGTTCCAGTGCCCAATGACCCTTTCTGTGAAGAATTTTTTCCTAATATCCAGCCTAAATCTCCCCTGGCGGAGCTTGAGGCCATTCCCTCTTGTCCTGTCCCCTGTCACTTGGGAGGAGAGGCCAGCACCCTCCTCTCTACAACCTCCTTTCAGGTAGTTATAGAGAGCAATGAGGTCTCCCCTCAGCCTTCTCTTCTCCAGGCTAAACAACCCCAGCTCTCTCAGCCGCTCCTCGTAAGACCTGCTCTCCAGCCCCCTCACCAGCTTTGTTGCTCTTCTCTGGACTCGTTCCAGAGCCTCAACATCCTTCTTGTGGTGAGGGGCCCAGAACTGAACACAGTATTCGAGGAGCGGTCTCACCAGTGTCGAGTACAGAGGGAGAATAACCTCCCTGGACCTGCTGGTCACGCCGTTTGTGATACAAGCCAAGATGCCATTGGCCTTCTTGGCCACCTGGGCACACTGCTGGCTCATGTTCAGTTGGCTGTCAACCAACACCCCCAGGTCCCTCTCCTCCAGGCAGCTTTCTAGACAGACTTATCCTAGTCTGTAGCACTGCATAGGGTTGTTGTGCCCCAGGTGCAGGACCTGGCATTTGGCCTTGTTAAACCTCATGCCATTGGTCTCAGCCCAGCTGTCCAGCCTGTTCAGATCCCTTTGCAGAACAGAGTATCTGTGAATGTTGGTTGAACCCAGCAGATAGCTGGGGTTCTGTCTCACAGCTCTGCACCACTTGATCTAAACACACTCAAATGCTTCAACAACATAGAGGCTTCTGTCCAGAGGTAGAAGGGATTTCATGTCTGTCTCTGGTCAGGGTTATAACAGTGTCTCTTAAAGCAGAGGACAAAGGCTGGTTAGCTTCTCCATAGCCAGACCTGCATTTCAATAGCATGTCTGTATCTGTGGATGGAGTCAGTGCAACAACTCTGTCATGACTGTCATAGCTCAGGGGCCGAATCTTTCCCTACTGGGCTGCTCGTTCTTCACCTGCCTCAGATGAGCTAGGTATTCTGAGAAGGCACGTGGGACTTAGCTAACCTGGCTGGAGAGAGTTGTAAGCAGGTTCTACTCTGTCCCTGCTGTGCTAGATAAGCTGTACACATATAGACTGATGACGCTCTTTTGCTTGTGGGCTGTTGTTCTGCAGGGGGCTGTGAAGTGTGTAGCGTTTTGCCAAAGACCTGGTGAGGCTGGTAAGATGGCAAAAGTCGTGGCCAGTCAGAGATGTTACTGATCAGAGCTGTTGTGCAGGGAAAGCTAGTGGAGCAAGACATCCACAGACACAGTGGAAAGAGACCTCCTCCAAAGAGTGCCATCTGTTTCACTCGCTGCGTGCTTGGTACTGCCTGTGGTGTATCATCTCATTCGTTTCAGGAGGGCGGAACGGTTGAAGTGATGGTTGGGAGTCAGGCCAGGTTGGACCACTGTCTGCTCAAGGGTTTGCAAGTACTTGTAGAGTGACTTGTATTCTTTTTCACACTCCTCTGTGTCTAGTGGAAAGCAACTGCAGTGCATCACCTCCATTTCCAGCAGAGAAAGTGGTGGTCAGCATTTTGTTGGCCTAGCAAAGCTGAGAAGATAGTTTGCTTCTTGTTCTTCAGGTCTTAGGAAAAAGTTGATTAGCCTTGGTACCATTATCTCTGTGCGAGTGAAAGCAAACACCACGTACTAGCCAGTCTTCAGTTTTTTTAAAAGGTCTCTTGCCTTGATGTTTGGGGCAGGGAGTGGTGCTTACATGGCGCTCAGATAGCGCTTAGCAGAATGAAGCCCATATATTAGTGCTGAGTGATCCCAGCTAAGGTCTGAATAATTAACTAGTACCAAGCCTAGTTTCAGTCTTTTTGTGTCTGGTGTACCTGCCTCTGCAGAGCTGGAAGTTTCTGAGGGCTCTTGTATGTGTGTGGTAGGGTTGTGGTGTGCTCTCTGCTCTGGTTTCTAGCTCCAGATGTGGGCTGGTCCCCATGCCTGAAATCCTGTGGGCTCTGCTGAGGCTGTGCCCACCAAAGGGTGGCTACTGCAATTTAGAAAAAATCTCCTGCTGTTTCCTTTGACCACAGTGCAGCTTAGCCATGCCCTGAGCATGTCTGCATGTTGTGCAAAGAAGATACAGCTGAGGCCTGTGGCTGTTCTAACCAGCAGTGGATCTGTGCTGTGTGATCTGTCTTCAAAAATGTTAGTGTAAAGGTGAGTTGCTGCTAATATTTGTATGACTATAGACTGCAGGAACATTCCATATCTACTGTCTTTTGGTGATCATTGGACAGACATGTGGTAAAGTAGACTCAAACTAGAGGAACTTCAGGCTTGGAAAAAAAAAATATTGTGGGGGAAGAGGATGTGCTTTTCCTATACAGACGTGGCTCCACACTCTCACAGGAAGTCTGTGGCAGGCCTAGAAATTCAATCTTGATCCTTTGAGGCCAAATCTTAGCCTTAGCCACAAAGCCCAGTCTCTTGGAGATTACCAGGGATGTTTCTCACCTCTCCCATTTGAGGACTATCTGTTCATTTAGGATTATTTGCTTAAAGGTCCCCAAACCATGCTGTTGTAAATGCTGACCTGGTTCCATTGTCTCTAATGATTTCAGTATCTCTGGTGATGATGACTTTCCAACAGGCTCAAGCAGATTAAGCACCAAATGAATTAGAGCTGTGGAAACCCCAGTAAGCCTTGTAAATTTGCTAGTGTCCCAGGAGACCAGTACTGTTGTTAGTTACTGTGGGGAAACTCTGATTGAAAATAGTGCTATAGAAGCTGTTTTATTCAGTGTTTCCAAGCCAATAGCAATAAAAGGCAGTCTTGCTTGTTCTCCCAAGTACAGTATTAAAATTCAGCCTGTTCAAGAAGGCTAATGTGATTTAACAACTAATATGAGACGTCTTACCTAGTGGAATTTGAAACATCACTTACAGGAAGGAATGGTTCTTAAATTTCTGCATCTCCCAAACACTGTGCATGGTTAGGCTGAAACTTCCCCTCATCATGGATCCAGAGACACTCCTTTCTCTGGAATAAAGTAGATTGATGGGGGTTGTGTAGCAGTAGAGTCACAACATTAACAAATAATTTGAGAGCAGGCAAATGGAGGAGTTTCTGAAAGGAGAAAGCAATGTCAATGGCAATGTCAATAAATTCGAGGATACAGACCTGTAAAGTTGTCTGCTCCTGCCTTTCTTCTAAGTAGGCACTGTGAAAGCAGTCCTGCCTGTCCAGAAACCCTTCCCTGTTGGTGGGGAGGCCCAGCACAGGGCAGTTGTTGTTTGAAGTGTCAGTACTGGAGTGTTAGCTACCTCTCCTGTGCGCAACAGTGGTAGCTTTTGGGCTCTCCCAAGGGCTTTGAAATGAGTTCCACACCTTTGAGTAGGCATAAGGGACCCTTTGAAGTCCTGTTTGTACTAGGGAAGCTTTCATTTGCAAAAAAAAAAAAAAAAAAAAAAAAATGTTCTGAAGGAGCTTTGGTCTTTTAGGATTCCTAACGCAATCTGGTTGCCAGAGTTGCTGAAACATTGAATAGGACTGACTGTGAAAGGAGTGTGTGCCTCCTCCTTTTTTGGTGACTGCTCTTGGTGCTCAGAACATGCTGTGCTCTGTGCTTCAGCCATGGCCGTGCCATGGGGCCATGACCTAGATGAGATGGGGATGGGGTTGGAGGTCTTCAGAGGGAGCATGCTGGTAGGAGTGTACTTTGCCAAGCACTTGCCTGTTCTAGAAGCATTTTGCAAGCGGAGCTTCCACAACAAGCTGTCTTAATGTTAACACAGCATCAAAAGAGTGTGGAATGATCCTATCTCTCAAATAAAAAGGCATACCAGTAAGAGGACTTGTTTTTGCCAGTTACATTGCATCAATATCACTGTCTTTTCTGCAAGGCTACGCTCAGAGTGTTGTTTTTCATGGTCCTGACCAATGCTTCTGTGCTGCTGAAAATGTATAAAGGTAGGGTGAACCTTGAAACAGAGCTGTGTATTTCTTTTAAGTGCAGTTAATGATTTTGGGTTCTGTGCTCTGCTCTTCAGACTGTCTCTGAGCATCTTTTTCCCCTCAGTGTAAAACAGGCAGGATACTTATGCTCTTATTGCAGAGTGCCCTAGCATCCATGGCTTTAAAACAGCTGCATAACTCCTTGCTTTTGTGTTATCTCTCAGTTTTGAACTAGATATAGTGGTCCCAGACCTATCTATATGTTTCAAACCTGCTT
Source organism: Phaenicophaeus curvirostris (assembly GCF_032191515.1). Classification (NCBI taxonomy): domain Eukaryota; kingdom Metazoa; phylum Chordata; class Aves; order Cuculiformes; family Cuculidae; genus Phaenicophaeus; species Phaenicophaeus curvirostris. Next base: position 27,289,779 of record NC_091396.1, on the reverse strand, counting down.
TCAGGTGATATCCTGAAGCAGCTGCGTCCAAAAGCATTGCTGACTGCAAACTGGAACTGACAAATTTGGGATCCGTTTTGTTTGTTTGAGCCCATCTGGTCCCAGCTCACCTAATTTTCTTGGACTGAATGGTGGCCAGACAGGCTGCAAAGTGGTGCTGTGGATCTTGCCTGGTCATGAGGGCTGTCTGGAGGCTGTTTGCCCAGCCTGCATCCCCATGGGGACAGGAGCAAGATGACATAAAATGCTTTTAATGAAATGCTTATGCAAATCTTTCTTGATGACAGTAGTTCTTTCAAAAATGCTGAGCTGCTTTTGAGGCTGGAATTGGGATTCCACCTTCTCCTGCAGCAGGAGGATTATCTTCCTCCCTGATAATCCAGGGTTTGTGCTGCGTGTCTCTGCACGCGGCCTGAGCTAAGCTGATATGTGTTCTACATGCGATCAACAGCGTGAAGAGCTAGTGGTGGGGGAGGATGAGGGTAGGGGACTTTGGGCTAGAGGTAGCCCAGCTTTCTCACTGCTGACTGCATGGGCTTGGGTTTTGGCCGTGACTTTTGGGAGATGCGCTCTTCCAGATCACTGGTGTGGTGGGTGGCTTACGGGTGCTTGCCTTGCCGAGTTCTCAGCCCGCTTTCTGTAGTGGAGTTGAAAATAAGGTTGTTTTTTTCATGTCTGAGGTCTAGGGTAGACATAGAATGGTTTGAGTCGGAAGGGACCTTAAAGATCACCTAATTCCAAGCCCTGCCATGGGTAGGGACACCTCCCGCTAGATCCAGCTGCTCTAAAATGCATGACTGTGATGCTGCAGAGAAATAGTTTTTTGGTGGAGCTGCCAAGTGGAGCGCGGTGGTAGAGGAGGTGCAGTGCCTGGACCACCTCTGCTGTGCATCGGGGCAGCTCCAGCTCCCTGGGATGCACGTCTGTGCTTGGGAGCGGCTGGACGCGAGCCGAGCGGTCAATGCAGCGCCGGCGGGGCTGCTGCCGGCCAATGGACAGCGGGCACGGGGCTGCTTTTTTATGAAAGAAAAGAGTTTCACAGGGCACCTGGGGAACTCTGAGGTCACCAGGGGCTGGAGAATGTGAGAATTGATAGGTTTTGCTGCAGCTGGTTTGTGTGTTTAATTATCTTGTCATATAAATCTGTTTTGTGTCAAGAGATAATATGCTGACAATCTCCAGATGTGATGCTTAGTTGTCTAGCAAGATGTAGCTGCTTTAGGTCAAGAGATAACTCGTCTTAGGGCTGTGAGAATTTACTGTTATGCTTAGTTGTCTTGTAAGATGTAGCTGTTTTAGGTCAAGGGATAACCTGAAGGAAGTCTCCCCATGTGGTTAGATGCTCCAAAAAATAATGAACGCTCTTTGAAGATTTATATGGTTCTTTGTCTAAAACTAGTATGTACCCACTGCTTTTGTAAGACGACGTGCATTTTTAGAAGGGCATCTGATTCAGCGCTGGATTGTAAAATAAAAATATTGTCTTTGCTTAGAAGACTTTGTCCTTTTCAATATTTTACCAGTGAATAAGTGTTTCTCTTAAGAAATAAATATTGCTCACTGTGGCGAGCCCTGTGGTGTTCTGGTGGGAAGAGAGCAGTGCTTGCAGCAGTAAGACATTTAGTTTTGCTATCAGTGCTTTCCAGAGGTTTGAAACAATTGGGAATGCTCATTCAAGGACAGGCTGAGAGAGTTGGGTGTGTTCAGCCTGGAGAATGATCTGAGGAGATCTCGTAGCGACCTTCCAGTACCTGAAAGGGTCTGCAAGAAAGCTGGGGAGGGACTGTTCACAAAGGCTTGTGGTGGTAGGACAAGGAGGAACGGGTATAAACTAGAGAGGGGCAGATTTAGACTAGACATAAGGAGGAATTTCTTCACCATGAGAGTGGTGAGGCACTGGCACAGGCTGCCCAGGGAATTTGTGGCTGCCGATCCCTGGAGGTGTTCAAGGCCAGGTTGGATGGAGCCTTGGGCAGCCTGACCTAGTGAGAGGTGTCCCTGTCCGTGGCAGGGGAGTTGGAACTGGGTGATCTTTAAGGTCCCTTCCAACCCAAACTGTTCTATGATTCTATGATCATGTACTGCCTGAAGGTTTGTTGGCAAGCAACAAACTCTTGTTTTTCTCTATTGGTAGGTTTTTTTTTCTGGTGCTTAGGGCCTGTTATACTGGGAGGAGCAACCTGGGCTGAGGAGGGCAGGAAGCTGAGTAAACAATATTGCAACTCCTCAGGCAGAGAGGAGCTGGCATTCCTGCCCTGGGCTGTGAGGAAGGGAGTTGTGGGCCTGAAGCACAGTTTGTGTGGCGTTTGAGATTAGTTGAGTCGGGGAGCTGCCATGCTGAGGAGGTGGTAGAACTGTAAATCATCAGTGATCTGTGTAAGCTGCAGAAGCAGTTAGGGCAGGAGGAAGGGCTTAGAAGCAAAATCTCATTGTAAAATGTGAAAGTGGGTGACTTCTCTTGCTGGGGAGGAGGTGTTGTCTCTGAGCAGCAGAGGGAACGCTGCCTATGCATTGTGGCCATCCCTCTGAAAGAGGGCTGCTTTATTTCCAGGTCTGCTGCCTAGGTACTGTCCCGCATCCTGCCCTCCCACTGTCCAGTGTGATTTAATTTGGATGCCTTTCTCAGATCCCCAGAAAGGAAAGTACTGTGAACAGCTGCACAGCAGGATTTTGTGTTTTAGAGCATACTTAAATCCTGGGGCTTGGTTGGATCATGCCATGAATATGTTTCTATTTTTCTTTGTGTATGTTTTTAATAGGAAGAACATATTCTGTTCTGTTTGAGTATATTTTACTTTTCTTAGTGTTCCCGTTCATACAGTAACTTACAAACCACTCTTTTCCCCTCTTCATGAAGTGATGCTGGTATTGGGTTAGAGCTGTAACGTATACAAAGTCTTGCACAGCTCTATGTAACATTTATATGGTTGTGATGACCTTGAAGGTTTTAAAGTAAGACTGAATACAAACCCTGGCAGCATTCCTGTGGATATTTAAACATGTGCTTGGTTTTGTGTGAGGTAGTATGAGCATGAGTAGTTCCATCTCATCCAGTGGCTGTAAAGATAAGCGCCCCTGTGGCTGACTGCAAGATCAGACTCTATGTATGATGGTTCAGCTCATGCACATGACTGTATGTGTGTGCATGCGTTATCTGCATATCATGCAGTTGTTCTTATCATATTGTTTTGATCAGCTCAGCTGCGTTTTGTCCATTAAGATATGTTCCCTGAACACGTTGCTAACCAGTCCTGTGAAACCTGGAGCAGAGAGTCTCTTGCCCCATTTCCCATACCCCAAATAAACAGTTAAGTAAAGAAATTCCTTTTTTCTTTTGTACCTCCATCATCATCATCCTCAAAATGTGGACTTGTTTTCCCCTCTTCTCCCCAGCCAGAGCCACCTCTGATCAAACAGGATACTGACCTGACATGTTCAGGAGGGGCAGTTTCATCCCTGGAGTTATCACTAGGTTTATGCAAGGATAAACCCAAGTTATTTATACCCCAGGACAAGAGATATTTGTCTCTGCAGAGGCCTTAGATGATGGTTGTTAACTTCTGCATCACGTATCCAAAGATACAGTGCTGTTCTAGAGAATTATGAAGTGTTGATTATGCTTTCCTCCTCTTTGAAGTCCTTGCCTGTTGGATTTGGACATAAGAAAAAAAGGCAACGTTTTTTATTTTTTTTTTATTATAAACATGTGAATCCCCTACTCTTTCCCCACCCCCCAACCTTCTCCCACAGTATTTAGCTGTTGCAGAGAAAAATGTGTTAAAGGGCTCTTTTAATGTATTCTGGGAAGGCTGACAAAGCTGCCTTTGCAGCTCGTGAGAGGGGACCATCTGGTGAAAGGAGTGGTAGTTATCACTTGGTAGTTATCTACAGTGGTAGCAGTAGCTCCCTCCTTTAGAAGAGGGGATAGAGTGGAGACTGTGCTCTCTGGGGTTTGACTTGCCTTGGGCTGTGTTAAAACCTGGAATCAGCATCCACTGGGTTTTTAGCAGGTGTCTCTTGTCTATATGTCACTGAGGTCCCTGCAGCCAATGCCCAGGGAACTACTCACTGGATGTTGGTCCATGGCTCCTGAACCTTCCCCTTCTTGTTTCTTTCTAGTGCATGAGCTTAAGAGTATTGGGCTAAAATCAGACTCATTAAAATACGGTAGCATTACTGATATTTTCAGTACATGTCAGGTTTGCAAATAGAGCTGTGCAAATCTGTCTTATGTTTGTTCAGCTCTTAAGTTTATAAGGTTATTTTAAAATACAAGTGGATACTGGCAGGTGCTCTGTGTATTGCATGTCTGCCTTTATGCTGGCCCACACCCTGGTCTCCTCTCTATGGTCTCTTGGCGGTCAAACACTATATAGCGATATGACAAGAGCTGGCTGTTAACTTACAGCTATAAATCTGTTGGGGCTATAGCATAAGTCTGTCAGTGCTGTGCAGGTGGTGATGGCTTGCCTGGCTTCTGGATGGATGATTTATTTAATTATTTATTTATTTTTCCTGACATGGCTTGTTTTTCTGCAGAGGCAGAGCCTGTTCTGGTCACAGTGGAGCAGCAGGGTTAGGGGTGTTTATGGGATGTTCTTTCCAATCACTGTGGTCTAAACATATGTGCACCAGCATTGAGTTACTTCTGCCTGGAAATAAGCCACAGAGCTATATATAAAATATGTTTGAACTGTTGCAGTAATGTTGTTGGTGTCAAGAGGAGAAAGGGGTAGCATCAGGAGTTCCCTGCCTTAGAGCTAATTCAAGACTTCCTAGTGCTCCATCTTCAGTGGGAAAGGCTGGAGAAGGTAGCTGAAAGCAACAATAAATTATTATATTGCTTGGTTTCATAAGGCACAAAATACTTGGCTCTGGAGTGTTGGCTTCCTACTTGATGGTTGTCTAGCTCTTTTCTCTTGTGATGGAACACCTGTCAGAAATCCCGTGGGGTTCATTTTGCAGTGACCTGGTCCCCCAAAGACATGGCGTTTGGTCTGTGACAGTCTGTTGGGTTCTTGTGACTCCAAAAGTGCTGCTGAGGTTTTTTTAACTCCTCTGGCAGATGTTTCTGTCCTCCAGCTATTAGACAAGTAGTCTGGGTACATGTGGTGCATCTAGTTGCCTTGGTCATCATGTTGTGACACGTTGTAGGGTGCAGTGTTTTGAAGTGACATCAATGTTTGGCTGTGCTTTGCAGGCACGCTGGGATGCTGCTGTCCCCTTTTAAACCATGTGAAGTGTACATAGGACTTCTCCCAGGCGATGCTTGTACACAGCAACTTCTGCAATTTCTAAGTACCTTTCTGGTTCTTTGTACAAGGTTATTTAGTGCAAGTCCTTGCTCAGCCAGCTTCTGTGCCAATTTCTGTGTTTTTTTCTCTCACTAATAGATTTTTATCTCACCCAGAAGAAATGTAGGAAGTGACCTCTGCAGAAATAGCAAAAAGTGCTGATAAAGACTGAGCAGCCAGTTTAGTCTTTACTTGTGTCTGGTGTTAATTCCATCTTTAAGCTCTAAATGCTTGTTTGTCTTTGGCTCATTTGTAAAGAGATCCTTCCACAATGTTGTCTCCTAAGTGCTCTATTGCAGGTATGAACCTGTGATGTTCTAAAGACATGAGAAGCAAGATTTGCAGGTAGAAGTGATGTCTTTTCTTAAACAGACTGGTAGAATTTGAAGAAGAGAGGCAAGATTGTGGACAGGTGGAAACATTTTCAGGGTTCAGTGCTCCATGAACAATTCTCTACAATAATTTCTTTCAGCAAATCTTTTTTTTTAAGGGTCTGAATCATCAGTTGTGTTCTTAGAGTTCTGACAGGCAATCAGCTCCATTTCATTCAAAACTTCTCTGGTTGGTGGTAGGAATTGCAGCCTGGCTTCACACAGGGGCCAGTTCCTGTGGATGGGGTGAGAGTAAAGCTTGCATCCAGCTGTTGCCCACTGCCTAGCTGGCTGTGCACCATAGCAAGGAGTAAACGGAAACTGCATAGAAGCTTTATAACTATGTTTTGCTGGAGGACATGAAATACAGTTTGAGCAGGGTTACCATAGCGGTTCAGTACAAATGGCAGTCAACAGCAATGTTCTGACTCTTAAGCATTGCTTTGCTGTTCAGAATTACTGCTTGCCCTTAGAGTGTTTGCCTGCTTCTTATATCCTTTGTTTAAACTGTAGAAATGTACTTAGGACTGGTAGTTCAGGTACTTCCGAACACGTGTCACTCAAAGTTATTCCTTACCAAGACAGATTCTGCTGAATGCTTCTGAGTAGATGAATGTGTCTCAAACTGTTGACTAGAAAATCATGCACTAGGAGCACTGACTTTTTGCTGAGGACTAGAGTTTGATAATCTGTCTTTTTGTGTTCTGCTTCTTACAGCAGCAGTTTTTTTGTGAAGAACTAAACATGTTAAAACAGAAATACTTTGTGAAGCATTGAAGGAACAGGAATTGGTTTTGCTCCTGGATCTAGGGCTTTCTGAATTTCTAAACAAAGGCAGTAAAGAAATGGTGGTAGTTTTAACAGTTTGCTGCTTTGAAGTATGGCAGGAGCTAGGTGGTAAAAAAGACAAAGGATTTTTTTTTTTAAGCCTGTAGGTAGGAATTGCTTCCTCCGAGTGTGGTTTTACTTCCTCAGTTCTCACATTTGGTAATTCTACCAGTTACCCATGCTCCTGACCCTAAACGTAAGCCAGAAGAAACCTGCTTTTTCAGTGTTACTCCGCCTGTTTCAGGGTTTAAGTCATTTAGAAGATAGCCTGCCTCCTTTTTATTAAGTCAACTTTAACAAACTCCTCAAATAAGTCAGCTTATGTTGGGCAGTTGTACCTCTCATTTACAGACTTTGTTTCCTTCAGGAAAATAAACTCAAAAGGTACTTGGGAAAAATCACAGGAAGAAGTGATTTAAGGGCAAAGTGTGTGAAGAAAGTAAGTGAATGATTTAATGAGTTTGTTTAGGATTTCTTTGTAGTTATCTTTATAACCTTTTGTCTCTCTGTGTGGTTTATTAGCTGGTGGAGGTTTCCACTCTGTGTGTGTGGGAGAGGATTGGATGGTGTTTCTTGCTGCTGACTTATGGGGGGAGTTATGCGGTCTTTGCGGTGCTGGCTCAAAGCCATAAACTTGCAAGAAGTTTTAATGGTTTGGAAAAGACTAAACCAAGCTCTGCATCTGTGATAGCTGTGACCAGGAAGGATGATCACCTCTCCTGTAGTGCCGGTTTGTATCTTTGAAGCAGAAGGATGGCCCAGCAGCACCTACCTGAGTGAACATGTGAGGGTTTGCTGGAGTTGTCCATGCTGGTGGTGGTGCAGTGATGAGGATGCGGTGTTACTGGTGATGGACTTTATAGCCTTACTGGAATGGGAGGAGGTGGCAGCAGGGATCTTGAGAAGACAATGGAAATCAGTGCTTGTGCTGTTCTCTTAAGTTTGTTTTCTCAGTCTTTGGTTCCCGTTCATATGTTCATACTTCTCCTTGAGGACATGGTCTCCATTCTGGTTGACAGAAGTCTGTTCGGTGCTAAGTATAAGTGTTGACGGACAGACACGAATTGCTCCTTAATTCTAGGATGCATGAAGGGCAGATGATGATAAAGGCTCTTCTATAAGAGGCTTATTCATCAGGGCAGAGGGCAGGGAGTGCAGGAAGGGATTGCTGAGAGCTAGGCAGCGAGTGGTGGCTGGGGGTGGGCAGGAAGCTTGGATGGCTCCTTCTTTATATCCTGATTGGTTTGGGGAGAAAAGAAATCTCTTGTGCTTTCCTCTGATTCATTTTTAAACGTTTTCAAAAATGTCCCTAGCCTCAAGAAGGAGTGAGATACAGCAATGCTGTGGCATGGCCCATGCAGTACATAGCTGCAGGAATTTAGGAGGGAGGTGAGGTTGTTCCCAGTTCAGCTGTGAATTTGTTGCATTATGATGATCAAAACATTTTACTTCAGTGCTTCTGGGTTTTTTTTTTGTTTTGATTTTGTTGTTTTTTTTTTTTCCTGGCCATTGAGTCCTCTTATATTTGTTTATAGATTGCAAACTGTGTGGAAGTACCTGTTGTTGCCTGCTGTAAGCAGAGGAGGCCTTCAAGTTTGTCGGGACTTCTTGCAAGTACTGTGAAGTAAATGATAAATAGTCCAGACAATATTTAGGGAAGGAATGACTACTAATCTCTATACCATCTGCCTCCTTCTGTAGGGATGTTGTCTGTGTGATAAGTGCTGTGTACTCTCTCTGTCCCTCCTGTTTTACTTATTCCAATCTTAGCATCTTTTAAATTGCTGGTAAATGTGTGGGGTTTTTTTTTAATATAATTTAAATTGGCCTATAACATAACCATTTTAAAAGCCTCTGAGGATGTGTCTATGTACTTTCCCCCATAGCATCACTTCAGTCTTAGGGAGATGGATGCATGGGAGAGCAAGGTGTCTAGTTCTGGAGTAGTTCAGGTGTTACAGGCAAGAGCCTTCAGGCACTGGGGGAGAGTTGAACTGTCTGACCTCCTGTGGAGGGGACAGGTACCTACTCTGTGTAAGGAATTTGGACATAAAAAGGTAAGGCTTTTTATGAACAGAGTCTTTAAAACTTTCCTGGGGACTTAAATAAACTGCTTACAGCTGTCCCCTTCTCCAAAGGACCAGTGTGTTTGCCTTTGTGGCAGTGAGGGCTGGGTAAGTACCGATGATATCTACAGTCAATTTAGAAGTGGCAGTCAGTGGATTTTTGGTCAGAACTGCTGTGCAAATTGGCGATGAAGGATAAAAATAGATTGATTTGGCATGGGACATTGTGTGAATAAAGAAATCACAATATGAATTATGAGTGTCACCTCAGGCAGGCTGATTAAAAGGCTCTTCTTTACCCTGCGTAGCTCTGGCTTGTGTGTTTCTACTCCCTGTTCTCAAGGTCCACCACTAAGTTCCCCTCCAAGCCTCAGACAAACAGTGCACTAATCTGTTTATACCAAAAATAAGCACAAGTGAGAAGAAATGAAGGAAGACAAGGACAGGAATTGCAACTTGGTGCTTTTCTTAAGGCACTGAGAGGTGGCATTCCTTCTCTGACTTCCCTTGGCAGGGTTAACTGTGGGGAAGGCTTTCTGTGCTCTCTCTGTCAGCATATCTTCCTGGTGTCCAAGTTTAGTTTGAACACATGCATTGTTTATAAAGTTCAGCAGGAGGTGATTTAGGACGGAGTTCCTCGCCACGGCAGTATTGATATTAGAAATGGTGTGTTACAGCCCGCATGTTTGACTTCTCAGAGTCAGGAGTTATGTGGAGATGCCATGGTTTCCTTGGAGTGGATGCCCATCTGTGACTGATGGCTGTGAACTGTCAACTGTCAGCTGTTTGTGTTTAGGAGCAGGGCCTGCTTGGGGCTGGGGCTGTAGGGAGGGGCTTTAGCAGGGCTGCAGAGGGAGCAGCCTTGCCAGCCCATGCCTACATCTGTGTTTGGCTTTTTGCCTTGTTCTTGCCTCTCACTCCTTGTGAGTGCTAAAGCCTGGGTGAAACAGAGGGAAAAGAACCTTTCCTATCTGGGAAGTGATGATTGATGATGATAAACAGTGACCCTTACACTGGGGGAACCGTTTGTTCCTGCTTGATTTCAAACCCTTATATGAATAACTGAAATGCTGCCTGAGGGAGCTGTATTTACTTTTTCTTTTTTTTGCTTCTCACTGAAGTACTTTGCCTACATTCAAGTCCTGTGCATGGATTTGGTGGAGACCGATATATAACACTGCCAGAAAGACAGAAATTGCTTCCTTTGATCTCTGCTGTTGGGACAGATCAATTGGGGCGCACTGCAAGTCCTCACTTGAGACTAATCCTCCTACAGATAGGGCTGCATTCAGGGGAAAGTGAGTTGGTCCCTTTTTCTGCTGCAGAAAAAAATCACTGGACAAATTGCCTGTGTGTAAAATCTGGTATCTTGCTGCCTCTTTTTCTTTTGCATATTTGCAAACTGGAAAAATCTGTTCCTTGTGAAGTGATCCTGCTCAACTCCAGGTCCTGGGAGCTCAAGGAATGGCTTTCTTTGAAGCCTGCCCACACAGGATGGAGTCTTTCTGTTGTGTCCCATAGGGCTCTGCTGCCCATGGAGCTGGTCCGATTGACTCCAGGTGCAGATGCTTAGTCTGGAATAGATCAGAATTGACTCTTCATGTGCCAGCAAGCCTGTAGCCTGTTTGATGTTGCTTTTTCATTTTTAAAGTATACATTCATAACACAATCTCCACAAAATTGGGTTACATCAACAGAAAGTGTTCCCCACACCAAAGTCAAAATAGCATCACTGCTACACTGACAAAGGTGGACAATTTACACACACTCCACCCCTTGTCCTTTCACCATGTTTGTATCTCTGAAGCTCAAGTATTCTGAAGGTTTTGTGAAATGTCATGAAAATCCGAGTCAGGGCTGCTTGTACAGTGAGAATGATGGCTAAATGGGAAAAGGAAGAGAAGGTGCTTTAGCCAGAGTTAATAAGGTTATATGTGCCTCTCTTGGTCCCTGCAGTATTTTAGAAGAAACTGGACCTTAGTGTGGGGGTGGGGAAGAGAAAACTGGGGGATCAGGCTGGTGCTAAGTGAAGAAACAGAAGGTGATTATATAATGATGGCTAGGTCATGCTGCCAAAGCTGGTAAGAAGTTAACTCTCTATGTATCCTCTTTTGTGGGCCACAGGAATGCTTGCAGATGTGTACCACAGTCAAGTCTGAGTTCCCTCACTACAGTTCTTGGTAGGGGTGCTTTCAATAGCCTTCCACCCACTTTCCACGCAACAGGATTTGTGGCCTCCCTGGGACTGCCTTACTCCAGGTGCATGGAGAAGGCGGCAGAATGCATATTCAGCACGTAGCCCCTGACAGCTGGCGCTGACCGACAGCTGGGGCTGATGGGTCAGGAATGTGATCCTGACAGCTGGAATCAGCCTGAAAGCAGCCAGCACGGTGGAGAGGCCAGGAGGGGAGAGCAGGCGAGAGTAACAGTGAGGAGAGATGGACAAACGCACGCACACTGTGTGCAGGCATGTGTGGGAGGGCAGACTGCAGGGACCCTGGGTTGCTCATGTTACCTTTCTTCCACCTCCTCTCTCAGCTGCCTGAATCACTTTTGAAAACATGTGCACACCCCTTTGCAGCCATTGTAGTAACACCTGGCAGAGCCATCAGAGCTGAGACTCAGCATTTCCATCAGAACACCCCACCACCCCACCTCTGCTTTTATGTGGGTTTACAAATGTGGTGTAACTTCCCATCACGCAGCTATTCAGAACCTTCGGGCAAGTCAGTTTCTACCCTTGCCACTCTTGTGCCAAGGTGCGTCATTCATAATTTGTCTTGTGGAAGATCATTCCCTGATGTTCTTAAAGTGGCTGTCCTAAATCACATTGCCTGAAGTTGGAAACTGCTTGTTGCAGATGATGGTGTTCTGGTCAGGTGTTTGATTTGTTGGCGTGTTTTGGGTTTTTTTTCCCCTTTTTTAAAAAATTGATTAAAATGTGAGGACTTGTTGAGACGTCAGGCAGAACTCTGAATCCTCTCACCTCACAAATGCTGCTTCAAACTGAGCATTGGCTGGAAATACCTTGAAATGTTGCAACAAGTGAATGGTTGGACTCGATGATCCAGTGGGTCTCTTCCAACCTGGTGATTCTATGATTCTATAAGTCTGTGTGGTGGATTGCATGAAACCAGCTTGATGGTCTTGGAGTAGTTCCTAGAGAGTCAGTTAGGCTATGAGTCTTCAGTGGTGGCAGCAAGCAAGGCTTGTGAGACTTAGTGAGAGATGTGGAGATTGGTCTGGCAAGACAGAGATATTCTGAATTGGTTGTGTGTTGGAGCTCGGGCTTGCTAGTGTTGCTTTTGCAGGTGGAATATTTTCAGTCTTCATGCTTGTCAAGACAGTACTCTTTGCTAGCGCTGGATGCTGAGGAACAGATGGATCAGGCTGGAGAGGAGGGAGGGGATAACAAAAAGCCTCTTAAAAAAACTTAGTAAAAATAATTTTCAAAGTGCATGTTCTCTGTGCACATACTGGAACAGGGGAAGGCTTTGGGTAGGTGAGGGGCAGAAACCAACCCTGGAACTGAGTGGGTTTCTTTTTTCTGTGGTCTTGTAAGTCAGACATCCCTTGTAGATAATTCCATCCAGCCCTCCTCAGCTTTCCCTTTGCCAGACCAACAACAAAAACCCCAATCCCAAAAAGCCAAACAGGCCCAGGAACCTGGGCCAAAGCCAGACCTTTGCCTGTCAGGCTTAAATGCAAAATGAGTATTTCACAGCTGTGTTGTAAAGCCCTGAAATGAAGGCTTTGCAGTGGAAATGCTGACAGCCCCTTAAGTAGAATAGTATACTGTAATTAGTGTTGTGTCTTTAATGTGCCAAAGAAAGCACAGCAGAGCTAAAAGTAAAACTTAAAGCGTTAGTTTTTCTGCGGCAGTAACAGGAGACCAGGCAGCATTTTCAGACTGAATTAGAGCCTATAGCGTGCATGCTGGTCCCTGGAGGTTAAACGTGCTTTTTTTTGCAGTGGGGCTCAGGGACAGCAGGTGAGATTTACAAACAGGGCCAGCTGTGAGATTTGGCGTTCTGTATCAAATTTCACTTATGTAAGAAATAGACAGCTCTTTCTTAAATGCTGACACCGACAATGTACAGCTACGATGCCTTTTCACGTATTGGATGCCAGAGTGCATTGATAGGACTTTGCTGCGTTGCAGCAAAGAAAACACATTAGGGTGCGTGCAGCGATGCTGGAAACACGACATAAGGAGATAGATGTGAAAAGCACAGTGCTGTTGTGAAATCTGAGTGTGATTTTGGAGCTCCACGCATCAATGTATTGCCAGGTCTAAAGAGTGATGGGGTCTCAAATCAAGTTGTAAAAGCATCTTGTTAAGGAAAAAGAACAGATGAGTATGTAGCTGCTTCTCAGATGAGAGGATAACCGATTACTTGATGTGCTAGGGAAGGCTTTCCAAAGGAACACTCATGATTTTTGAATCTCTGGGATTTTTGTGTCCACAACTTTCTCAGGAAAGCTTGCCTTTGCACATGCATTATTAATATGCTTGCATTCAGGGAGGAGGGTGATGAGGGCAGGCACATTGTGCAGTAGATGATAGATGAACTCTGATGGATGTTGTCTTTTTATGCTGACTTGATGCCGCTAGTTAATTAAATGGATTCAGACGTTAACTGTGTTATACATAGGCTCATGGGAAGGCTTTTAAAATTGTCTGCATGTGGACATTTATTGAAGTAGCCATTCTGGAGTGGAATGGAATAATTATACTGCAAGAGCTGCCTCTGAGAATGCTCTTGTTCATGAATTAGAGCTCACAAAGGCATGGAGAGGAAGGAGGAAGTTGAAATCAAGCTGTTGATTCAAGAATAGGATTTCCCTTTCCATAGGCAAACAGATGTAAGTTTCCAAGTGCAAAGCAGCAGGAGTTCTTATCCCTCACTTTGCTGAGCAGGATGACCTCTTCACTGCTGACTGCAGATGATCTTGAATGTCAAGGTTGAGTGGAAGATACTAATGGAAAAAAAGAATGGAGAGCAAAACAGAAGATGATATTATTCTGCTCTGTAAACACTCGCAGTGGTTACATTTGTTGTCTCAGTGTTTCCTCTTTCGTCTTGGAAGGAATATAGTGGACCTGGAATGAGTCTCACAGAAGAGCATCAGAGCTGATCAAAGATATGAAATGTCTTTCAAGACAGCCATAAACTGAGTAAGTGAAGACTCTTGTACTTGGACGCAGATAGCTTAGGGGGAATAGTGTAGTGCCTTACAAAATCGTGAGCCATCTAAAGGTGAGCCCTAGATGAGGACTGACTATTCACTCTCTTCCCGTAAAAGAACTAGGGCACATCAAATGAAACAGAAGTCAGTTTTAAAACAAGCAATGAAAAATGATTCTTCTTGCAACATCTACCAGACTGGTGGAATTCCTTGCCAAAAGATGTTGTGAATATGAAGCTTTTAAAGACATAGTGGGTAGGTTCATGGTAGACAACTCTACTGAAATAGGTTAAAAACTGAGAATATCTATTTTGAGATTGGGAGATTGACAGGAGGTGAGAAAGAGTCAAATTTGCTTTCCCTGTTCTGAAACTTTATCCATACATTTGTTTATGATACTGTTCTTACTGGCTTTTCTCCTTCATTTACGGCTGCAAATGGAAATAGGAATCAGGGCTAGATACTGCCTGATCCAAGATGGCCAATCTCATGAAGTCTAGAACAGACACATCTGCTTGCTGGACATGGTTTTCCCAGGTGGTAGCCTCCTGCCTAATGTAGGTTCTAGGACATATGGGTAGTCTTGTTCATTAGTTTTCTCTCTTTGGTGGTCTTTCAGAGCACTGGAGAGTTGCATGTATCCTCTCAAATGCTTTGTTTCTTTATTTCCATGCTTAAATACATTGTATTTATAGAGAATGATGAGATTTTGGGCCCAGAAGAGAACATGGATAGTATTAGAAGGCAGGAGGTGAGTTAATCAAATTGGAAAACTCTCTAATTTCTTGAGCATATGTGTATGGGGAAGAGGGGCTGAAATGTTACTGAACTCCAGCTTAGTCTTCTGCTGGCCTGGGGAGGGTGGTTGGGTGAACAGCAGCATCATTCATTCTACAGTTTAAACTCTTTGAGGGATGCCTGGTGTTAAAAATGGCTTTTCCTTGAAATTTTCTGCAGAAGTCTGCTGATGGGCAAGCAAGCATGGAAACAGGGGCTCCTACCCAGCAGCAGTGGCTCAGTAGTAAAACAGGGCACCTGAGGTTGGGAGAGCACCTGTGAGCTCAGGTCAGGCAGGGCCATCGCTGTGACAAGGTCGTCACCTTTAGCACCCATTTTGGTGGACATTTATTACTGCGCTAGGTGTGTTTACTATGGCTTTCTAAGAGCGTGCTGTCTAGGTGTGCAGGCCACAGTGTTTGCCTCCTGTACAGCTTTGCAGTGTCCCGAAGGTATGCAAATGGTGGGAAGGAGGAGAGTGCTTGCAGGGGGGCTGAAGTTGAACTGATCCTGCAAGGATTTCCATGTTGTCCTGTTGGCACGTGGTAAAAATCGCTTGTGGTAACTTCCTCAAAACAACAGAAAGAGCGTGCATGAGTACGAAACTCGCTCTTTGAGAGCTGGAGGCAGCTGGTCATGCATCTTGTTTCCTGAAAAGGCAAACAAGGCTGGGCAGGGCCATTTAGAGCAGACTCTCTGAAAGGATTATCTGCACCTCAGCAGTAATGCAGAGGTGGTATGGCTTTGTCACACAAGCGTGGGCTTTCCCCTCATGCTGCATGGGACTGTGCCCAAGAGAAGCAAGGGCTGCTCTCAGAAGTGCACTTTGGTGGGATTGGGTTGTAGCTAGGCCCCTCTCCCAGGGAAGACTTGGCTGCCATGAATGCCTGTCAGTATCTCAAGTTTTGCAGTTCAGGACTCTGTCTGGTCCTGCCAGGTGTGGGAACTGTTTAATGATCTTAGGATCTGACATGGAAGGAGTAGGACAAATGATCTGGTTAGACTCTGGTTAGAATTTCTTTACATGTTTGTGCAACTCCAAGCAGCCAGATTTAGATTTAAGCCTGTAAAATTAGTGAATATCAGGTTTTGCAAGACAGGCGCTAGCTGCACAGCTGATTCTGGTTCGGGTGCCTGAGAATGTGTATTGAGTCTCCAAATCTGAAAAAAAAAGTTGACCTTAAAGAATGGAGACACGGTGGTTACAGGTAGCATCAAAGCAATATGAAGTGAACTGCAGGAGCACATTGCATTGATTATTTTGATAACGTTTGCAAATTGTGTTGAGAACCTTGACTGAAAATACTATTAATAGAAGCCTTGGGATGAAGTAACAAATGTGGATAGCTGGCTTCCTCTCTGCGCCTCTAATTTAGGTGCACAAAATGACAGGTTTAATCTTGTAGTTGTTTCCAGGCTTGGAGGAGGGTGTGAGGTGGCCCATTGATTGCCTTTAAAGGCCTGATCAAGCAACAACATGTCTGATGACTGTGGGAAGCAAATTGGGCCAATATGGGAGCTGTTGGTAATGACCATGGTGTTTCAGATATGCAGAGAGACTCTCCAGGTCCTGTCATTACCTCAAATCAGATTTGGAAAGGTGTGTCAGGAAATGTAGTTCTGATTGAGATGTGCTTAAGTACCACCTGGGAAACTTGTATGAATGGCAGTGGTTCTGGCTGTGTAGGCCTGGGGGACTGCACTTGACACGTGAAGAAGTGGGTTCCTACTTTGTTGTAAGTCGTAATTTCAGGGGTGGGATAATAGCAGACCTGTATCTGCAGATTTGCCCTTTGCTGAGAAATCTTAATTCCAGATGAGGAAGTTACAATTGGTGTACTCCTGCTCTAATTAAATGAATAATTTCATTGTTTTAGCTGGCAAGTTGGGAGGGATCCAATTTACACTGGGTTGGTGTCTCTTTTTTTTTTGTGTCTGAAGTGTTTTTCATTCTTCTCTCTAGTTTTGTGACAGGTGACTGTCTCTTGCTCTCGTGTCACCTAGTCTGGAGGTTGTCCATGGGGATAAAGCTGTGGTGTACTGTGAGCAGGCTGGTGGGAGCAGAGCTCACAAGTATCATAAGAACAATATTAAAGTTACATCTACTCTTTTTTGAAACAGGCTATTTTCAATACTCCAGGATTATCATGCGAAGGTGTTGTGTGAGCATCCATTGGACAGGCTCATGGGGTTGTCTTTCAGATTCTTTTCATTAGGAATGTTCTAAAGCTAAGACTAGGAGAAAAAGAGGGGGAATCTTTTTCAGAAATTTAATTAAGAGTCTCTGGATACAGGTATCTGTTTCTGTGGTGCTAGGTCTATCAGTACCAGTGCCCTTGATAGTTACTGTCTTTTTCTGGTGCAACAAGTGATCTGTTGGCAGCCAGATTACTCACTGGCAGTAGAATAATTGGAACCGGAGACTGAGCTACCCTTTTTGTGTCAAACAGTGTGCTGACCATAGGAGAAAGGTAGGCTTTCCACCTCCTAGCATTGGCACAAATAGTCTATTGGCAGAGCAGCATGGGGCCTCTACAGACCCTGGAGTGTGAGAGGAAGCTGAAGCGAGTGTGACATTTTGCTGTTAGTGGGGTTAGAGTGCCATAATGAATCAGTTAGTCTCTTGTTCAGTTTCTCTCCCTCTTAAAGACTAGGAGGGGGCAGATTTTTCCACACTGCCAAATACAAGGTGGGTTTTGGAGGGAAGTCTGAATTCATGTAGTTGCTAGTGTAAGGGGACAGTTTTTATTTACCCATGCTTTGAGCTCCCCGGGGCTTCCTCAGGCTGCCAACCAGAAAACAAAGCCTACAACATAGTTTTCTGCTGGTTTGGCCTGCTGGGCAGGCAGTTGCCATGCCAGTTCTGGCATAAGGGAAACGGGTGGGGGGGTGTCATTGGGATGAGTGGGATGTGGAAGAAAGGAACTGTCCCCTCCAGAGCAGGCAGCTGTGGCATTAAGACTGCACACTGAGAGAGAAGCTTGATACACGTCCTCAAAGAGCAAAAGCATACTACCTGTTGGTAAAAGCAAGTTGCTGAATTACTGCTGAATAGCTGCATAGCCAAGGTCAAGTAGTGCCTTTTAAGATAGTTGCAATTACAGCCAGCGTAAGCACAGCATTGCTAAATTGATGTTTGCTGACAGCATCAAGTAATTGCTGCCTTATCTGGATTGGAGCATTTGAATGGCACGTCTCTTCCACTTCCTCCTTTGCTGTCAAGAATGCAGTTTCTATAGGAATTTAAACCTCTGTTAGTTTGATGGGTTGAGAACTGCTGATTGGAGCTGGACTCTCAGCAGTAGAAGAGTTGGGTTCTTCTTTCCGTGCAATTGTGATGCTGCTTTAAAAATAAATGTGTTTTAAAGTATTGTTAATGAGCCTGGAAGAGTAGTTATCCTCCTAGCCTCCTTCATTCCTTTTCTCTCCCAACATTTTTGTTCCAACAAAACTATTTCCTTACTTTACCAGTGGATTTGTAAATGCCTTTTTAATTGTATGTTCCTATACTTTAACAAAAACCCAGTGGAGTTTTGTAAAAAAACATGTTTTCAGAGATACTAATTTTGCAAGGGAAGGGGACAATTTGGTGTTCTCTCCTACTATCTTACCGTATTTGTGGTTTATTATTACTAAAAGGGAAAAAAAAGACCAAGTTGTTCCAGAGGCTAGGAGATGAAATCTTGCATTTTCCATGTCACTGGTTTGAGGGCAGACCAAATTTGAACTAGCTGATGCATGGACAACTCATGTGGAGTGGTGGTACCTCAGCCCTGTTTTACTGGTTAAAGCATAGTAGTTCTTTGTGTGGGGTTACTTCTGTCGCCTTCTCTAGTAACCTGGGACATGAGCTCAGTGAGTCCTTGTTTCTTCATGCTTCAGCTGAACTCCCTGGGTCTGATAAGATGTGTGGTCAGGGTGGCATGGGGAACCTGCCCTGCCCCTGTCTTTTGTGCACCATGTTGGTGTTAATACAAGATGTTCATCTTCAGGGCAGCTACTAAAGGTAGTAGTAATTATTACAATAGTTACTTCTTATGCCACGTCCATGCCCTTGAGGCCTTAGCCAAATACAACTTAGATGATGATAATAAAAACCAGAAGACTGTGACCCAGTAAAATGCAGGAGTTTGGCAGAGACAGCAGTGCTGAGTAGGAATGTATACATCAAATGTATAGTAAATAAAATAAAGCTGTGCAAATGTAAAGGAAAGAGAATAGTTTTGTGTTGGCCAAAACAACCCCAAGGTTGAGAACTGGTTTGTGCTTAGAGGCTGAGGTCTTTCATAAATCTGATTTAGTGCAGTATGATCCCATTGTAACCCTTTGCTTTAGGGTAATGACTAAACTCTGATACTTTCTCTGCCAGGGAGCACCCCCTAAAATGTTATGTTGTGTCCGTCTGTCCCCTTCCTTTCCCCTTTTGTTTTGGCTTTTTCCAGCTTCTTGCCACAGAGGCCTGGCTATGAATGGCTGTATCTGCCAAGGAGCGCTTTGCAGTTGCGTTTCTTTTCTTTTCCTAAAAATAGTTGAGGTCTTTGCTCAGCGGGAAAAGCAGGCATGTTGGATTAGTGTCTCTTGCATAAATCATTGGTATGCGGGCTTGTGAACCTAGTCAGGTAAGCTGTTCTGTCTCTTGAGGTTCCCGGGAGGGATGCCCTTGTCCACTGGACGTGGTTTCCAACTGAAGCACTGCGGGAAAAACTGACTATTCATTTCCTAGGAATAAAAGGTTGGGATGAGACTGAACCATCTACCATTAGATGGCGGAGATAGAGAGGGCAGGTCTGCCTGGCAATTATTTTGGGGAAAGAGCTCTGGAGAAAGTGGTCTGCTGTTCTTGCTGTGAGGATGGGCATCAGTTGACAGTGAATGTGCGTCCCAGCTTCTCACCAGTGCTATCTGCTGCTTGCAGTCCTCTGTCTTTGTAATGGTTTGCAATGCTCTGGCATAGACAAAGTAATCAGTGGATTGACAACTCTCTACCCCAGCAGGATTTTACTGTGCCTATGTTGAAAACTGAGTAGGGTTGCTTTTGTACATGGGTGCTTGTCAGTGAATTTCTGGGAGCTATGATTATTCTTAGTGCCAGAGTGAATCAGACCATCAACATCATGTATACGGGTCCGTCTGAATGGCACTCGTGTTTAATGATACTTTTTGTTTTCTTTTTCATATGCACTAGGTGACATTGGAGAAGGTGCTGGGGATAACTGTGTCAGGAGGCAGAGGATTAGCCTGCGACCCCAGAACTGGCCTCGTTGCTTATCCAGCAGGGTGAGTCACCTAACCACATTCTTCAAACCTAAGATAAGCCAGGACTGATGAATCAACATAAGGATTTGGGGTCTTTTCCCCCATGGCCTTCTACAGGGAGGCTATTTACCGTTCTTTGGGCTTTTAACACCAGAGCGTGATGAGACTCGGCATTGGCAAGGGAGCAGGATTTCATTTTACCTGCCACCTTTTAATGGGATCCCTTTTAATGGAACCCTTCTCCTTCCTTTTGCTCTAAGCTGGGAGTTAAATACGTTGTGGACTTTTTAACTGTGCTCTCTAGTGTGATGAACTTAATGCATAACTCAATGTGATCTTAAGCCAGTGTGTACCTAGTGGAGCAAGTGATGCTTCAATGAATTTTTAAAAGCCTTCTTGTATTATGCCTTGCAATTTATGACTTGCTGTGCTCCTCATCCAAATGGGGAGAAGGATTTCAGGCTGACAGCCCCTTGTATGTGGATTCTTTGAAGTTCAACACATCTACCAGCTGCAGTCTGAGTCTAGATGGAGGTATCCAGAAGGAGACTTTGATGGACAGCAAAAGAGCTACCTAGAGGGACATAGCTGAGAGCTGGAGTTGTGGCTTTGTGAGTCACATGTTTAGCAAAATCATAGATATTTGGAGCCAGATCCTGATCTTGCTGAAGGTAGAGCTTACCCAAAGGTCAACCAAAGGTATGTGTCCATGGAGGTGCAAAGCATGTCATGTTTGCTGGTCTGTGGAAGGGACTTATCTGAAAGAATGTGACCGCTTAAAAATTTTAGAGAGAGACTGAGAAATGCAGGTAGAGGTCTTGTAACACATGGCATTTTGAAAAAGGTGGGGAGGAAAACCATTTTACCCTGCCAGTGGAAGCATGACTGTTGAGATGAGGTATTTCTACAACTTAGGTATGATACTGTAGTGGGAACAGATTGGGAATACAGAAGAGTGTATCTTCAGGAAAAACCTTAGCTACCTAATGGAGCACTATGTGGGTTTATTCTAGCTGGCTGGGCTACAGAAGTCTGTATGAGCTTGGCTCTTCCTCTGAGCTTCTTTATTTTGCTGGTCAGCAAACTAAAAGAGAAGAGGTAGGGAAATATCTCCAAGTGGCGTTGCATAGACATACTCTTAAGGTGTGAAAACTTGAGTTAGAAGAAGGGAACTTCCACAAGAATTATAGATGATCTTTTCAAGTATATAAAAAACAGGCTAGCAACATTTAAGGATTCTATGTTTGTGTCCAAAATGAGAGATGGGGTCAGTAAAACTGGCTGGAAACTTTGTCCATCCTAGCAATATGCTGTATCATAGAATTGTTGTGGTTGGGAGGAACCACTGGAGATCATCTAGCCCAACCCCATGCTCAAGCAGGGCCACCTAGAGCAGGTTGCCCAGGACTATGGCCAGGCAGCTTTTGCATATCTCTAAAGACACAGACTCCACAGCTTCTCTGGACAGCCTGTTCCAGTGTTATCGACTGTTGCAGAGCCGAAAAAGAAGTGGGGCGTTTGGTTTTTCTGTTTTTCTTTATTATTTCCTAATTCAAATGGAATTTCATGTATTTTAATTTCTGCCCATTGCCTCATTTTCTGTCAGTGGGCAGTCTGTTAAGATGCAGACAAGTTGAGATCCACATCTGTGCTTGACAGCATCCTTTGTGCTTGAAGCCTTTGGAGCCAGGCAAATACAGTGTAGTGCCTCTTCCTGTGTATCTTTTCTGACACCGAATATGCTCACACTTGAAGAGGGCAAGGAGAGAGAACAAGTGCATTAAACATGCTTTGGGCTCTTGCACAACTAAAGATACATTAGTTTTCTTAATAGTGATGTCCTCTGATGAGCTTTTGCATCCCTAACATTGATTTAATCAAGCATGAGAACACCTGGAGATTATTTTGGGTAATTAAAAGGTTATATGGTTCCTTAGGGCTTTAGAAGGGAATTCCTGTTCTTACTTGGTGGTGGTAGCATCTCATGGCTTGGGCAGGAAGCCTATGGAATATGCCAGATGTTTGTTGTTGCAGCATAATGGCTTATATGACTTGCTGCTTTTGTGCCCTGGGTGGCTTGTTTGTGATGCTGTTGTGATTTACTGCAGTCAAGACACTCTCTAACAGAACAAGCATTAGTTAAGTCAAAACATGATGGAGTACTGGTGCAGACCTTACTAAGCTAGTGCAAGTTCAGTTTGTTATTGTTGGTTGTTTTTTAGTTTTGTTCCCCCCCTTCATGTTTCCAATGAATTTCTCTTCATTTGCAAGAACCCTAGCCTTTCTGGTATATTGGCTTTATTTTATTTATTTTTGTTTCTATTTCTTTGAATTTAGTGGTTAACAAAGCTTCTTACGTGAGGCTGATGTACCAGACTGGTTATGGGTCATGCACAGTTGGTTCGTGACTTGTCCGTGCAACTTGGTCATCTATAGCTGTGCCCCAGGTACTCCAGTGATTTCTACTTACTGAGGTTTTGCAATCCTGACACGCAGATGCTTTGCTCCTCCAGTCTGTCCTACCCCTAAAGGCTGAATTTACATAACAACTCTGTATTTTCCTAAGAACACTTTCAACATACCTAGATTAATTTGGTTGAGATCAAAACAGTTGCCCGAGGCTTCCTGACTTCATCCACACTGGGCATATGAATGCTTATGTGAAGGGGCACCAGTGCATGAGAAGCTTGGCATTCTTTGAGCAGAAATATAGCTCTGGTCTCTGGTTTGCCAAAAGTGATTTTTGTTTTTAAGTACAGTTGTTTTTCTGGATTTTGTATTTCTTGGAGTTTCTGAATCTCTCAAAGTTTCTGAATCTCCTGGAAAAAAGCATTTCCAAATGCAAGCCAAGCTCATTCCAACTCCACAGTGGTGCCAAAGAGCTTTCTTTCTCACTGGCTTTTTAACCTTTTATACTTTCTTTTCTTTGACCTTAATGAGGCTTTCACTTTAGCAGTATGTGCAGCAGCTTTGCTGACCCTGGTATTGTTTTGGTGGGATGCTTGTGTTACAGGAGGGTTTTTCTTCGTGTCTGCCATAAAGACTAGAGGCATCGAGTGCTGCAGATACTTAAGGCCACCATTTTCATATAAGGCTGTTGTCTTGGGAGATGAAACAACATAGGCGAGAAAAATTACATCCTATCTGAAAGTCTTATAACTGCTGCCTGCACCTGCCTGGTTTTTTTTGGGTTTTTTTTTTTTTTTCTGGCAAGTGAAATAACCTCGCTTAATTTGATCTCTGTTAGGGTTATGCAGTGAGTAACCAAGTCAATCTTCTGGGTAAAGTGAGGGGAAGAAAAATGTGCTGAATTTTTTACTTCTTGTGGTGGGACAAATCACTCTGTCCTCTTCTTTCAGTTTTATTTCCTCCATTGCTTTTTCAATGCACTTCTCTCATTTTGGTGTATTATCTTTTTTTTTTTTTTTTTGCAGTAGCTAGTTGAGGTTGTTTCCTAGAAACAAGAAGGGAAACAAAGCTAAGAAAATCCTCTGAGGATGACTAGCATTAAAAAAAGAGGGCGGGGGGGACACAAGAGAGGGAACGCCTATCTGTTTAAAATCTAGGCCAGCTGCTCAGGTAGCTAGAGTGAGTTATCTGTTTTGGGGTTGTGTTTGCTGTTGTTTTTAAGCCTTGTATGTTGGTGTGACTGATTTATTTTGCTTGTCTTTATTCTTCTTTCCTTGGCTCTCAGTTGGTCACGATAGCTGGTTGGGAACCTTGTTTTCGTGTGAGGCACTTGCCTGCCTGAGGGAGCAGCCAGTGCTTTTTCTTCCTAAGGAATAGGAAAGCAGTGCTTTGTGCTGTTTAGTGTGCAATGTCTTTTAATCGCTATTGTGTTACGTTCTGGCAAACTTAGGCCCCTCTAGCTCTGCTTGTCAGCCACTCTGATAGAAGTCAGGGATTTCTCACATTAGTGTCCTTGCTGGGACATGCATAGCATTTGATGCATAGCATATGTAATGAGCTGATCGGTCTCAGCTTGCATATTCTTTACTCCCCTTTAGCACTCTAGTGTAGCTCTTTACATACAGCAACTCCTGTTAAAGGCAGACTTGGGTTTAATATAGTGAATCCTTTGTGAGGTGTAGTGAAATGAGTTTCCTCCCATTTATCTCCAAAATTGCTGTAGCCAGTATGGATGCATGTGTGTCTGTGTGTGCATGGTACATTTGATGAACAAATCATTTGTATGCTCCCAGATTCTGTGCCATTTCCAAATGAATCACCCTTACTCATAGACAGGACAGGAGGGACAGTAAAAGAAGGAGATACATGATTAAAGTTAAGATGAAGGTATTAAGTCTTTTCTTCTGCTACTTTTTTGCCATAAGATCTTGTTGAAGAGTGAGACAAGCTTCATCACCTTGAGACTGTTTTGAGTCTAATACTCAGAAGTGAGTGGTGGTTTGATGTATTCAAAATCAGAAAACTGCACAGCTGTCTGAATCAAATTTTATTTTACCACTGCTATGCTGTGCATATTGGCTGTCAGTGCAGCAGCTTCTTGTGTGCCAACCTGCGCTGCAGCTGAGTGGAACCACAGTCTCCTTATTCCACCGTGTCTTCTCCTGTTCCACTCCTCATCCTTGGCTGGTTTGTAGCAGTGAGTGGAATCCTCTTAACTCTGTCAGCCCTTCTGAGTCATACCCTTCCTGGCTCCCTGTCGGCTGATCCAGGGAGGTAAGTGTCAGTTCCTGCACAGACAGGGCAGTGACCATTGCCTGTGTCACAGCAAAGGGAGGAAGGGGAGGAGCACTGCGGGAAATGAGTGAAATGAATTTAATCCAGCCAGGAATCTGCTCAGCACGTGTGGAGCTATCTTGCACAATTGAGTGATAAATCCCACTGGAAGCTGAAGGAGTGAGGGTTTTTCTTTTCCAGAAGTGGTTGTTGGTTTGCTCCCAAGTACCTCTTTCCAGTTCTGGTAGCTAGGCTTTAAGGCTAAGTCTTTTCCAGCCCATCTGTATATGGAGTCTCTTGGAAAGTTTTGATCATCATTTTCCATCATTATATAGATAAATTACTGCACAACATAATTTGTTATAAGCTTAGAACAATTTCCCTTTACCTTAAGCAGCATATAACCCACAATGGAAGAATAACATTTAGGATAAACATCATGTAATTTTACTGGATATGATGTTGCCTTGATCTTTCCTTCTTCTTTCAAGTGGAAGGTTTTGGTCAGTGGGGTACAGGAATGAATTGTGAGAGGCAGATCTAGGAGCCGGCTGCTGGTGAATGAGGCCAAATACTGTTCTGAATTGGGATTGTTTCAAGACTGCACGACCGTTGTGGCCAGATTAGAATTGTTGGCTACATGGATGATGAAATCCTAATTTTAAAGGTGACAAGTATTCCTGTGTTATTTCAGAGCATATTTTTCTTAACAGATTGATCACTTTGGGTGTCACAACGGTAGTTTGCCTTAGAAAGTTGTAGGTGCACAGAAACAATCAAAATCAACTTCTTCATAGACCATGTGTACCTTCTGGGACATGTGCAGTTTGTGGAAAGCTCTACTGTGCTGTGCAGGTTCAGTTCTTCGCTAGTCTTCCCCTAGCATAAATGCTAATGATATTGGGTTGTATCCCAAATGCAGCCTGAATGGGCACAGGGACACTGAAATACTCGAACTGGTGGGTTGCCAATAGATAAATCCAGTTCTGCTGGTGCTGGCTCCTTCGAGTTTGGTTTACCCAGACCTCTGAAGGAGAATTTCTGGGCCTCCTTTGTATGCCCTTTTCTAAAGGAGAACCCTGCAGTGTTGTAAAGACTGTAGAAACCTACCCTAAAGTGAAGTTCTCATCTGTGGTTCAAAGCAAATTTCGGCATCTTTGGCCACACCAGAGGCAGCTAGCTTTGTACTCTTTCAAATGGGATGATTGCCTTTGAAGGGTTAGACCCCCTTCCCCTCCCCATCTCCCAGGAATCTGGACTGTAGTTAATGCATTTCTTCAGTGAGACCACTGTGCTTGTATGTGCCTTCCGGGGAGATTTTCCAGCTGGCACATTTGTGGTGGCGGACCTGGAGAGGAAGACAAGAAACCCCCCTTCATTGAGATTGTTAAACACAAGTTGAATTGAAGAGCTGTGCCCGCAGCTGGGTTTGAGCTGGGCCATTACAGATGTGTTCAGTCCTGAATCTCCATCATTTCACTTCAGACAGAAAAGACCCTGCCTAATGAAGTAGGTGCAGTCTTGCTCGTCTGAGCTGTTTCCACATGCTCGTACAGCTAGGCAAGAATTTCTACACTGTTTTTTTGCTTCATTTCCCTTTTTGTGACTGCTTGGTGACTCTTCTACATCAATCTGTAATAAAACTGCACCTAAAAAGTAGAGTTCTTTTCTGAACAGTTGTGTATTAATCCAGTTTGGCTGTAATCTTGCTCGGTTTGGCAGAAGAGGAGATGGAGAAGCAAACGAAGTAGTACTAGTGATCATCTAGAGCTGTAGGCAAACTCCCTTGGTTTAAGTCCTTAGCAGAATGGAGTCAAGCCTGGCAAATTGGCTTCCAGGCAGTTTCCATCAGCCAGCCCCAAGGTGAGTGTGTGAGGGTGGCTTTAATATCATTTTCTTCAACAAACAACTGAGGATGTAACATTTGGTGGGATCTTAAATAGTGAAATAGCTGTGAAGTTCAAAACCTGCAGCAAACTTGCTGTCCAGCAGAAAATGGTGAAAAATAGGACAAAACCTCAAAGTAGCTGGGCAGAAAAGCTTCTTACTAAACCAGATGGAGACTGTGTCAAGCCTCTGCCAAAAGTACTGCTGTCTGTGCTGTGCGCACTGAAGACTGCAGCATCAGGATGCTGTCAGACGGCTGGAGGGAAAGTGTTGCAAGTGGGAGCCCCTGACTCTGAGAGCTCAGCTGCTGGCTGAGAAGTGGTTAATGCCATCTTTGCCAGCAGTGGAGTAGGTTGAAGGTCTTGACGTGGACAGGGGGAATTTTTGTGGGATGCTTTGCTTCAGTCCCTATGTGATTTTGTACCTTGTGTCGCACTGGTATAGAAAAACTAGTCAGGGCAGTGCTGATGTTTGGCATTGCCAGCTCCCTTTGAGACAAGCTGCTGTTTTGATGTTCATGGAGATTCTGGTTACTTCTTCAGAGTGCCATATGCTAATCCAGCCTTCAGGCTACAAGGGGGTAGGGTTGCTGTTCTGTAGCCAGCTGCTACAGTCTTGGGACAAATGAAATGTGATGCTTTGTCCCACAGTTGCTATTTTAGGATCTGGCAGCAGCAGCAGGTTTGATACAGCATTCTCCCTCAAGCTGCCAGGTACCAACATGCCTGTTTTTCCCCTGTCTTTCCACAAAAGCCACGTGATATGAACCCTTTCTCCCAAAACACTTCCTTCCCCATCCTATCTGGCGTGAGCCTGGGCTCATCCATGGTTCTGTGCTTCCTCCTTTCTGTCAGACATCGGGAAAGGGTTGGACTCTGCAGCTGTGCTCAACATAGGAGCTGTTGCTGCATCCCAGTGTTACTATAGAAACCCCCCAAAGGAGGAGCGGCAATCTGTGCTTCCCCTTGCAGCCCTTCAGTGGGAGGGCCCACCTTGCTGACAGGCACTATCTGCTCTCTAGCCTCAGGGATGAATCAAAGTTGAATTCTGGTGACTCTTGGTAGCAGAATCTGCTGCAATTTTAAAGGAAAAAAACCCACAAAACCAAACACAAACCAACCAAACAAACCCACTAAACCAAAAACTCCAGACAAACCTGAACAAACCTCTAAAAGCTACAATGGGAAGCCTTGACCCATTTAGATTGCCAGGTGGTTTTTGACGTTTAAATTGAATTGAGAATTCTTCAAGGGAGAGGTCCAATTGTAGTGAAAGATTTTTGGGAAATGTTTCACAAATTTGTTCACCAGGAATTCTGTGGAGAGAGGGAATGCAGGAGCAGGTACCATTCCCCTGAACAAATTGCCTGAGGTCGTCTCCTTGGGATGCGGGCAATCTTGGTTTGAGTTGAGCAGAAAACTGAGTTCAGTTTAGAGATGAGCTGATAACTCTATTGCTCCTTTCTCTTTCCATCTTCAAAAGTACAGAGTTGGGGGCATGAAAATTAAAGAATCAGAGAATAGTTTAGGTTGGAAGGGACTATGAAAGGTTATCTAGTCCACCCCCCTTGCAGTAAGCAGGGACATCTTCAAGTCAAACAGATTGCTCAGAGCCCCATCCAACCTGGCTTTGAATGTTTCCAGGGATGGCGCATCCACTGCTTCCCTGTGCAGCCTGTTCCAGTACCTCATCACCCACACAGTAAAAAATTTCTTTCTAATATCTAATCTAATTCTTCCATCTTTCAGCTTAAAACCATTACTGCTTGTCCTATCATTACAATCTCTTATAAAAAGTCATTTAATACACAGCTCCTGTTATCCACAGCTCTATAGGGAAGAAAATAGAATACCGTTACTTGTTATTTTTAGAAAAAGGTGCAAGCAGGGAGAAGCAGAGTGATTTTCTCTACCATCTAGTTCCTCATCCAGTTCCAGCACCTCATCCACCTGTCTTTTAAATACCCCCAGGGATGGTGACTCAACCACCTCCCTGGGCAGCCTGTTCCAGTTTCTAATGAAATAACCCTTTCTGTGAAAATTTTTTTTCTGATGTGCAGCCTAAACCTCCCCTGGCGGAGCCTGAGGCCATTCCCTCTCATCCTGTCCCGTGTCACTTGGGAGAAGAGGCCAGCTCCCTGCTCTCCACAACCTCCTTTCAGGTAGTTGTAGAGAGCAATAAGGTCTCCCCTCAGCCTTCTCTTCTCCAGGCTAAACAACCCCAGCTCTCTCAGCTGCTCCATGTAAGACTTGTTCTCCAGCTTAATAACCTCCCTGGACCTGCTGGTCACGCAGTTTCTGATACAAGCCAAGATGCCATTGGCCTTCTTGGCCACCTGGGCACCCTGCTGGCTCATGTTCAGTCGGCTGTCAACCAACACCCCCAGGTCCTCCTCCTCCAGGCAGTTTTCCAGCCACTCTTCCCCTAGTCTGTAGCACTGCACAGGGTTGTTGTGCCCCAAGTGCAGGACCCGGCATTTGGCCTTGTTAAACCTCATCCCATTGGACTCAGCCCAGCGGTCCAGCCTGTTTAGATGCCTCTGTAGAGCCTCCCTACCCTCCCACAGATCAACACTTCCACCCAGCTTAGTGTCATCTGCAAACTTACTTAGGGTGTATTTTGTCCCCACATCCAGGTCATTGATAAAGATGTTGAACAGGGTTGGACCAAGCCCTGGGGAACCCCAGTTGTCACTGGCCTCCAGCTGGATTTCACACCATTTACCACCACTCTCTGGGCCCGGCCATCCAGCCAGTTTTCCACCCAGGAGAGTGTGCACCTGTCCAGGCCAGAGGCTGACAGTTTCTGAAGCAGAATGCTGTGAGAAACTGTGTCAAAGGCTTTCCTGAAGTCCAGGAAGACCACATCCACAACCTTTCCCTCATCCAGCAGCCGAGTCACTTTGTCATAGAAGGCAATCAGGTTAGATTGGCAAGACCTGCCTTTTGTGAACCTGTGTTGACTGGGCCTGATCACCTGGTTCTCATCACCTGGTTCTCTTGCATGTGCTTCATGATAGCACTCCAGATCACCTCTTCCATGACTTTCCCTGGCACTGAGGTCAGACTGACAGGCCTGTAGTTCCCTGGATCCTCCCTGCGACACTTCTTGTAGATGGGCACAACATCAGCCAGCCTCCAGTCCAGTGGAACTTCCCCAGTCAGCCAGGACAGTTGGAAGATGATGGAAAGGGGTTTGACAAGCACGTCCGCCAGCTCCTTCAATACTCTTGGATGGATCCCATCTGGCCCCATAGACTTGTGGGTGTCTAGCTGGACAAGCAAGGCTCTGACAACCTCCTCTTGGATCATGGCAGCTTCTTTCTGCTTCTCTAGCTCCTGGGTATGTATTCATGCAGGCAGTGTGAATGTGCTCTCACCTCAAGTGATCAAAATCCTAGAGAGGGGTTTTCTTTCTGTATGTGATGCTGCAGTGGTGTGAACAAGTGGTGTGAAGTTTGTTAGTGTGGGTAGGGCAAGTCTAGTTAGGTAGCTCCGGTCCTGCACTACCCCACACAACTGGTGTGGCAGGTCCAGGCACTGCCTGTGCAGTGTGTGTTGGGGGTATTAGCTGAGCCCTCAAGAAAGTTTATGTTAGAGCATAGAGTCTTGCTGTTGCCAAAAATGTTACTGATGAAGAAAGTGAGAGCAGGGAAACAGGAATGCTTTTATCTTTTAAAACTGCAGTGAAATTCTTGTGACAAATTAAAAACACTTAACTGCCCTTGAAGCTTCCCTGTGCTGGATTCCTGAGGCTGGGAGCAGGGAAAGATAGGGCTTCTTGGAGGAGTCCTGGGAGTTTGCTGCTGTTTGGCTTTCCTGACAAATCATATTGAGAACTGTATAGTACGTGCTTGTTACTGCTTCCATCCTAGTTCCAGGGCAAATGCTCCAGTTCCCTCAAGGAGAGAATGTTATCAGGCCTGTCAGAATAGCTGCAACAGTTGCTGTTTTAATGGTTGTATTGATCATATCTGACTTTAACTTGCCTTCCTAAGAAAAATGTGGACTGTCCTCAATCTTTCACTGTGCCAATTGTACCAATTTGAGATTTAAACTGGGAGACAAATAGAAATAATACCATGTAGATGGTTAGCTTAGTACTTGGTGCTTGATCTCATTAACTAGCATGAGAACTAGGGGGAAGTCACTATTTAAAAAAATAAGAGTAAAAAAAAAAAAAAGCAGTTCCGTGGTGTGGGTCACTTGTAGTTTATGCACAAAGAAATTGAAAGAAGAGAATAAGCATGTCTGCTTTATTTAATAACAGAGCTAAACACAATCATACAGCTCTGCGAGTGGGAAGCTTTGACAGCTTTGGGAAACTATTGCATGCTAGTGGAATAAGGAAGAGGAGTGGTTGCAAAGCTCATGCTGCCTTTACTCTTTTGGAACATGTAGACCTTTTCTCAGCTTCAAGCTCTGCAACCCCCTGGGGTTTGCCCATTGCCTGGGAAAGGAGAGAGACAGCATAAAGCAGGAGTGCCTGAAAGCCTGTGTACCTGCACATAGCAACCTGTTCTCTTCCCTACCTGTTCTATATTTCACCAGCAATTCCACCTCCTAGCAACCAGCATCTTGGTGCAGCAACATGACTTGTTTGTGAGCCAAGTCCTGAGCTTGCGCAAGAGCAAGGTGGGTAATGGGGACTGAAATGCAAAGTCTAGGGTGAAAATGAGATACCAGCTGCTTCAGCTGAGCTCCACCCTTTTTAAGAATCTCAAAACAGGCACTGGGTCTCCTGGCAACCTTGACACAAATCAGAATTTAACTTAAAAGAAGTACACGCAGTCCAAAGGACACATCTCATGACCAGGTGTGAACAACAGGCAGTCGATCCTTCTCTGCCTGGAAGATCTGGCATTACAGATGATCTTGGATGTCAGAAAGGTAACAGGTTAAAGGTGAAAGAACATCATGTTAGGATAGCTAAGATCTGCCAAGAAGCAATGTATTTTGTTTACGGCAAGCGTGCCCAGAAATGCCCTGACTATAGCTTATGAACCAGATGTAGGACTTGGCCCTCCCTCATACGCTTGTGCTGAAAGCCAAGCCCTGTAGTGCACACACACACTGGCCTGCACTGCCCCTGAACCTGGTTCCCTCAGCTGGCAGTCAGAGACCTACAGAGCTGATACCAGCCTCTTCTTTGCCTTTGGTGCCAGTTGCTATGCTTTTGCAATGCTTCTTAGCCTTAGACTCTAACCTGGCCACGGTTCTCTGTGACAGGACATGTAGATACATGAGAAAACAAAACTGAGTTTTATCATGATTTCTTCTTGCAGGGAAGCTGTCTTTTCAAATCTCCTGACAACTGATGCTCATTAGCTCCTCTGAAGAAAAATTTTAGTGCATTTAAAATGCTCTATATTATGCTGAGACACAGGCAGAGATAAATGTTCATATTCCATTAAAGCCAGCGCTGTCACAAGGCTTCCAAAAAGATCACATAGGCAGAGTTGATTTTTGCCATTCTGGTAACGCCTGAGCTGTTCCCCCTCTGAGAAGTGGCAGGGCTGAGGTAGTGACCTAGCTAGAGGTCTGGACATTTGGTCCCAGGAGCCACAGCAGCCTGCCCATGGGTCGCAGTCCCAACAGCAGCAGTGGGCAGAAGCTGGCTCCCCGCCTGCCCCTTCTTTCAGCATCTGCCAGCCTGACCTTTTAGGGCTCTGGATATGCAGGGCTGGCAGGAGGCTTTATTGCCTTTCTGCTGGCCAGGCAGCCTGCTGCCTGAGGTGGCTGTGAGTTTGGTCCGTGCTTAGAGGAGCTGAAAACAGCTGACCATTCGAGCGGGTTCTTTAACTCCAGGCCTTCGAAGAAGCAAATTTTTTTTTATTTCTCTGACACAGGGACGCGGCAAGGATTATGCTTACTGAAGCATTCAAGGGGAAAAGCTGCTCCAGTTTCTCTGCTCCAGTGGGGGCTTTTGCAGTCTGCTCTGGAACATAGGAGAGATCCACACTGGCTCCACGGGCACTGGAGGGATCTGCCCAGCACCTTACCCTGGTGTAGCTGTGCTCTTCAGGGAGATGGTGGTGGGGAGGGGCTGGGAGATGGGTCTGCCTCAGTCTGCTGCTTTCTGAGGGTTAATTAGATGAGAACGGGGAGAGAATTAAATTGCATTACTTTTTGCTTTACTCCTTTGATTGATGCCACTTTAATATAGACTGCACTGCTCACTCATGGTGAAACAATTGAAGCCCTCCAGCATCTGCCATGAGCTGTTGTGTTCGGCTGCCCCAAATGATTGGTTTGATATATAGATCTTTCTCCCTAGGGGCTCCCAAGCTGCTGAGGCACAGTGAGGAAATGCTCTGGCTGTGCACGTTGCTGGAAACAGAAGTGTTGGCCAATTGCTTGCAAGCTGGATATGTCTTTCCTTTGGGACTGGATTTTAAAAGAAGATACTTACTCAGCTATTGAGGCTTTGCAACATGATGGGAGTTGCTCTTGCAGAGATATCAGTGCAGACCTGAAATGTAGAGTCTGATGTTCCCGTGTAGGCACATGGGTCTGCCCATCTCTGCAGGGAGCTGATTGCTCCCAGGAGGGTGTCTTCAGAGAGAGTTCCCATCTCCTCTCCTTATACCTTTGGGCTGAAGAGTTGAATTTGTTCAATGCTTGATGGCAGATTTGATTATTCTGCAAGAATTCTATTGTAAACTTTGCTTCTCTTTATCGCTTCTTGCCTTTCCCTCTGAACGGTTATTTGCCTGGGGTTTTAAAATATTTTTTCCATTTTTTTCTTCCAACTTGTCTTTCATTGCTTTCTCTTCCTGTATATCAGTGTGTTTTCTTTTCTCTGAGACAGCCCCCTTGGGCTTTCATAAGCTCAGTGTTGTTCATGGGTGAAGAGGAAGCACCCCTTACATATATGGGGCTTCTGTGTGTATAAAAATAAAAAGGGAAGGATTTACTGTTAGCATAACTTAACACTAAATAAAGAATCATTTTACACCACCAGTAATTATTACAGAAAATGAAAGAATAATAATGCATTAGAATACTTACATATAGAAAATGTCTCAATAATTGTGGTAACGCAACTAAAACTGTAACACATTTCTTTGTTTCTATTTGTTTTTCTTGGTGTTATGCTCACCTTTGTGTTACTTCTCTGGATCTTGGAGTCAGACCTTCAAGGGTAATGCTGTGTATATTCAGCCTTTGTAGCCCTTTGCTGGGAGTTGTATGATGTGAATGTTGCTGGATTTTTTTTTCTCACCCCAGGGTTCACCTGTGTAATTTTTTATGTTTGCTAACACACTTTCTCTTTCTCAGATGCTCTAAAGCTCCACAATGCTTCTGAATTCACTCTGTATATGGTATCTTTGATGCATGTTGGATATTATTTGTGTTTTCTTTGTTACCTCTAAAACCTGTTTTGTTCAGCTCTGGGTCTGTATTTCTATAACAGACCATGGGTGAATTGTTCACAGCCTTTGGGGTCCCTGCTGCCAAGCACGTGCCTCTTATTTTATCATCCCGTGCCAGTACTCCTCTGCGCTGCATCCGGCCTCTCCACTTTTCAAGGCCTCAGCTATCATACTATGCCTGCATTTCTTTCCACTGTGTCCTGGTGTTAGCTGTAAATATCTCAGTCTACATAAAATAACTGCTTGTTATTCTTATTTATATAAAACTATGGTTGTATCGCAAAGATAAACAGAAGTAAACCAGATTAACCGACCAGATATCTATAGCTAGAGAAATTGCTGTTACAGCTCCACCAAGTGAAATAGAGCTATAAGCAGGTCAAGTAAAGTTCAGAACAAGAAAAGCCAGGAAGCCTAAGACCTTTCAGACTTAGTACAGAGCTTACAGCCTGTTGCCAAGAATGGCAGATCTGGGGCTGTCAGCCAGAGGCTGATCAAAGAGGGACTGGTTCTTGAGAGCAAGCAGAGGGGTGGGAGCACAACTGGGAAGCAAGCAAGAGATCCCCAAAGCAGGTGTCTTGGCTGGTCTGTCAAGACACAGAGTTGTTCTCTTCTACTTGATGTGCCTTTGACCGCTGTAACTTTGGGAGGAGACCTGAGCATATGGAGACAAATCCTTTCTTGAGAGTTAATGCAGTATGCCGTGGCATCCATCCTGGAAAAAGTTGCATACCCTGTCTTGAACATCTCTTTCAGTTTTCAGCCATGTTCTGGCTGTTTGTTTTATCCCTCTTGGTTGCACCTGGGACCAGCCAGGTTCTGCTCAAGGCTCCTTTTTCTACTGTTTCTCAGTCTCTCTTGTCTGACTGATCAGCACATTTTCTTGTCATAAACTGTCTCGGTGATCCTTTTATTCCTCCAGCCTTCCTATCATCAGTTGCCCATTGCTTTAGCCCCCAGGGCTGCTGCTCATTTGCAGTGTTCAGTGGATGTTTGCCAAGAGTGCTGAAATGAAACGTGGCTCTGCAATTCCTACTCCCGGCCAAGCTGATTGAGTGCTTCATGTAGGTGTACTGCTGACATTGCTTCCCTGCCCCTGGGGAAGCAAGTGGTTTGGAGGGAGAGAGGAAGGCAGGAATGTGGACTCTGTGTGTGTATGTGCTGTCAGCCGTGAGTCATATGTATGCATATGTTGGTATATGTACCTAGGCATACATATATGTGTGTACACATGCATTTGTTGTCAGAGCCTTAAGTCCCTTAAAGCTTGTCAAACCTGCAAGGTGACAGGCGATTCAGTGCATGTACGAGCAGCTGCCACTTTGCGTGGCTTTGCTGTCCCACCTCCCTTTGCAAGGGTGATTCTTCTGCCAGGCAGGGGAGATGGCTTGTCCCCAGTTCAGAGATAAGACCCGGGGCAGGATTTTATCTCTGGTTTCTCATCCGTGAGGCTCCTTTTTGCTTTCTTGGCTTTAGTGTTGGAGGTAATCAGGATGATTTGATGATGAAGTTCCTGCTGAATCACTGGTGACTAGGCAGCTATGAGACATAACAATTAACATAACTGGAATAATTTTTATCTTCTTTGCAACTGTAATGATTCCCGGTTGGTAAGCTGATTTGAATTTCATGGTTTTCCTCTGAGCCCTTCTGTCCCCTCTGCTTTCCCCACATGGTGTTCTTGCTCAAGTCTTTCACAATCTCTGTCTGGCTTTGCTCTTTGCCTCCCAGAAAAAGGTACCTTCTTATTGTGCAGCTCTGTGAAAAGCCGTCACTCTCCCAAGGGCACTGCTGCTGTGTCTCTGGCTCCGGCATGGCTGCTGTAGAGTTGCATACAATTTACCTGGCGGGAAACAGGACCTGGGCTGCCTTTTATCCATGGATGCATTTTGTGGGAAGCATGGAGTCTGAGTTTGTTTTCCTGAATCACCACCCTGCCTTATGTTTGCCCAGTGTCAGGGGTTGCTGGTTTTAAAGCTCCTCCTCCTCATCTACCCTGCTCTCTTAAAAAGAAACCTTGAAATAACCTAGCGTTGGAGGTGTCTGTGCTAAGATGGAGTTTTCCATGTGTGGTAGTTCCAGGGGACTGAGGATACCTTGCAGTAAGATCAGATGGAGCCCCTAGAAATTGCCACAATGAGTTCTTGTCGGCAGGCAGTGCCCTGCTGTGGTAGGAAACTCCTGTAGAGTTTCTCCTCTGTGTTCCTAATAAAGCTGAAAATTTAGTGCTGTCTGTTTGTGTGTGAGAAGAGAGGCCTGGATGTGTTGGTGCACCACCACAATCTCTGCTTTATACTGGATCTTTCCATCCATCATGTGATTTTTTGGGTTTTTTTTAAACTATTTAAAGTGTTTTGTGTATCTTCAGATCTGTTCATCTGTTCTCTGCCATCCACAGCTTGAGGTCAGAGATGTGGCCTGTTGTTTTAAAGAAACAGTCTGGCAGGTGTAAAGGGGCTGTTGAGAGCTGCTGGTGGAAGCTGTCAGCCATACATGGTAGGAGTTTGTGTTGGCTCTGTGAAGGGCAGGAACTGTGAAGGAGCTTCTTGGGCACTCGGTCCTGTCCTATCATCTGCGGCAGAGCCTGTACGTCTGGACCCTCACAAACCACTCTGGCAGGAGCAGGTCACGAGGATGGCAGCATTGTTGCCAGATGATGGGAAGAGCAAATTGCCTGTTTTTCGGGATGTCATCAGATCATATAGGTGCTTTTTTTTTTTTTTTTTTAGGTGGCGGTGGTGTGGCAGTGGTGGTGCTGTGGGCATTTTAAGGCTCTTGTGTCTCAGTCCACTGTAGGCTGAACACAAGTGGAGCCGTCACTGGTATTACCCTATTTCTGATGAGGAGAGTAATCAGAACACTCTTCTGTGGTTGAGCAAAGCAAATAATGCTGGGCAGAGACAGAGAGGCTATTTGGCTCTTTCATTGTGTGTGCCCTTGTACTGAATGTGTCTGCCCTCTCAGTCAATGCAATGGGTAATGTGAATTCAGTAGGTGGAAATGGTGAGGGGAGCAGAGAGTGCCTTTGTCCCTTTGGGGAAGATCTCTGCAAATCCTTCTTGTGGGTTCTGCTCTCCCTTCTTGTAGACTCAATCTACTGTGCTGCTTTCCCTTTTCTTGTGTGTGGGTGCCCAGTGACTTAAGATATGCCTCTGTCAAATTTCTGTAGGCCGGGAGAATAGTCTGGACAAGGTACCTCTGAAATCTGCTATGTTCTTCCGCAGGCATGGGCTTTAGGAGGGAAGATATTGGACTTCCTTTGTTCTGGTGAGGCTGTTCTTGTGGGTTTTTTTTAGAGCAGTCTGTTCTGCAGTGTATTTGAGCTCCCACTCCTGCAGATCTGGGGTGCCATTGCAGCCTTTTAAACAGAGCGTGCATGTCCCTGGTTGGCAGTCAGAAATTCTCTCTAAATGTATCAATCAGTTTCTTTTTCACAGTGGTTTTCGTGTTCAGCTTTCAGGGCTTTTCGTTAGCCTGTGCTGGTTTCTGAAGTGTGAATTTAGCTGCATCTCCCAGGCTCCCACTTTTCCAGTATTCTTGGTCATGATTTTGGTGCAGGGAGCTCTGAAGGCTTTTCTGCTCAGGCAGTGACAACAAAATCTTAACCTCTCAACAGATATATCTTTCTTCTCAGCATGCATTTAATTAAAATAGCTTGCATGAAAATACCTATTCAGTTACATAGTCAGCATGCACATCCTCTCTCATTGCTGTTAACCCAGTCCCGGTACTGGCTGTGATTTAGAGAAGCTTTTTGGCAGTAAGAGTTGCCACATGGAAAATTAACACCAGCTTTGTACACACTGCTTCACTCTGATCAAACTTCCTGTGGCAACCAGTGCAGTATAA
The DNA here is from genome assembly GCF_032191515.1 of Phaenicophaeus curvirostris. Taxonomy (NCBI): domain Eukaryota; kingdom Metazoa; phylum Chordata; class Aves; order Cuculiformes; family Cuculidae; genus Phaenicophaeus; species Phaenicophaeus curvirostris. The sequence continues at coordinate 27,252,203 of NC_091396.1, read as the reverse complement.
AAAAGATTTTGTTCTTATCAATATCTTTTTTCTTTTTCATGCATTTAGTGCGTAGGAAGCTACTGCACTCTCATTTGAATAGCTTTGGGTGAGGGGAAGAGAGTGGAGTATGAGCCAGAAATTGAGAAATGGACGGATTTTGAAGGGGTGAGACTGCTCTTTTAATTTATTCTTGCAGCAGTATGAAAGGAATATATTGTGGAGAAAAAAAGAAAGCCAACATTTGTTTTGATTTCTTAATGGAGTTTTCTTTCCTGCACACAGCATTCTCTTTATACCATTGGCTGCATACACATAAGAGAGGATGATTTGACCCAGGGAGGGCTTAACCCATGAACTCTGCCCTCTGCCTCCAGTCATGTGTTCCACAAGATAGGGCAACACTGAGTTGATGGATAATTTGGGAAGGAATGCAATCACGGACTTTTATAATTTTCCAAGCACCCCAGAGGGAACTGTGGCCTGCAGAGGAAAGGAAGAGGGTAACTGACTTCTGCAGAAATCTGAAGGTGGCTGGAGGAAGGCACCTGAGACTAAAGGGATGTGCAGAGAAACAGGAGGACAATGCCGAGGAGTTAGCATTTTGGGAAGAGCAGAGTGAAGCTAGTAGGAGAGAAGGCAGAAGTAAAGGTGAAGGGAGCTGCATGGAGTGACCCACTCCTGCTGACTTTGTGAGTCAGGTACTTTGTGTAAATGTGATACTGATGTCCGATTCCTCTTCATTCCTGCTCCTATATTTAGCGTAGGGAAATTGCTTCTTTTTTTGTATTTCGGGCTTTTTTCCATCTTGTTGGAGTCAATGGAAACTGTTCTGGCAATCCCTCCCCCTGCCTCTGAAACAACACCAGCTTTTTATGTGCATATATGGTGCACAGTCATGCATGTGCAAGACAGGACTGTGCCTTCATGGAGGTTTGGAAAGCTCTGCAAATAACCTTTCACCACTTTTTGGTTGGCTGACCCAAATGGGCTCCCTGATGGAGAGAGCTCAGGTTGTCTGTAAAAATGTTTGACACTGCTGTGACAGCTGATTCTATCCTTCCCTTGTGTCTAAGGTTACCTGAATATCCCACAAGAAGGAGAAGAACTGGAACACATTCCACAGCCAAGTTGTTTTTAAAATCTTCTTGCATCAGGAAGGTGTACTTAATGGTTGTGCGGTGGCATCATAGACCTAGAAATAATACCTTTAAATATGTGTGCCATTGCCAACAGCCTCTGCAGGAACCAGCCTGCAAACAGGACACTAGATCTCAGCTGGCTGATAGATGGTTTGTAACAGCAGTAATCCATGCAGCAGTGAATAGTTTCTATAAACGTCCTGGAAATCAGAACATGCTTGTAGATTGCTGTGGGCATCAAGCCTTGCCTGCAGCTGCAGAGGAGGTAGGGTTTGTGTTGTAAACAAGGGTGCTAACAATGTTGACCTCCCAACCAGCCATCGTGTGCTGTGGTCAATGTTTCTCTGTGCAGGTCCCACGTGAGGTGCTTTTGGAACTTGAAGTAGTTTGTATGTTGGCGCTAACATTTTAACAAGGTTTCTTCAGACAAAGGTGTCTTGAGAACTCGAATTTGTTTTGAAAGCTTCAGCTTGGCAGAGGGGTGGGGTGAGTGGAAAAGGTGATGTGATCATTATAGAAGTGCAGGTTTGAAGGGCTTTACCAGGTGTACATCTCCAATTGGAAGCTAGGAACAAAAAGATCGGCGCTTTCTTCACTTGCATCCTTTCCATCCCTCTGGCTGTAAATGCTGAATGCAGTTTTATAAAGGAGCAGACAAAGGTAGAGGATGGATAAGATGGGTGTATGCTCTTGTATGTAATTAGTTTTCCATGGTAATTATTTTTATTATTTTAACTGTGGTAAGATTATAGCTAGCATAAATGTAATGAGTAGATGCTTTGAGTCTCCTGAGGGCTTGGTGGACTCGGAGGTAGCATGGAGTTGATGGGTCAGCAAATTGACCATTTGGTGTCTCCATTCCATTTATTCTGCTGGACCAATTTCCTTTGCTAAAATTGAGCACACCCAGAGTGCTAATGAGCTCTGAGCCACCTTGTCTGGGGAAGCACTGCTGGTTCTGCTAAAGAACTGCTGTCTGCATGGAGTGGAGGAGGTGCCCTGGGACCACAGTGAGCTCTGAGTGTCTGAGCAGGCAGCTGAGGCTGCCCTGAACACTCAGAAAAGACTAGCGTGCTAGAAATGGTTAATTTCTCGTTATTGAGAAGGTGTGGTCTCTAGGATGGAGTGGACTAGACATTTTCCCAAGCATTTTGAGAGCGAGACAGTTTTCAAGTCAGGTGCTCCTGACTCCTGGAACAGTATCTGTGTCCCACTGTAAGATTTGCATAGCATAGCAGTAGGGTAGCTTTTGTTGGGTAGCAGCTGATTTAAGAAAGCAGGTTTAGAATACTAGTTTATAATGGTTAAATGACTTGTATTTGGTGTAGAAGGTCATAACCAATTAGCAAGTTATGTTAGTTGCTAGCTCCAACTCAACATAACCATGTGAAATTTAATTCAGTGAGTCTGAGTTAAAATTGCCTTTTCTTGGCATAAATCAATGCTTGCTGACCAGTAAGGAGATACTGTGATTTACTTCTTTCTTGCCCTCACCTCCCTACCCCTTCCAAATAGAGTTCTTTAGTTATGGGTGAAGCTTAGTGAATTGAGCTCAAGGGTGTCTCAAGAGAGTTAAAACATAAATTTTTGTGATGGCTGCTGTAGAAGCCATGTGGCTCTTGGAGAAATTTGTCAGTTTGCCTGGGTGTGTGAGCTGGGTTGCTCTTACTTCACTCATGGGCTCCAGGCTTGGCTGGGGGACTGGAAGGGTAAGAAGCCTACTAGCAGACAACCCTCTCTGGAGTGAAACTAAGCTAAAATTTGTGGTTGTAAGTGGCTGAGGGCTCTGTCCTGTTAGTAATGGCCCTTTGTGGTTCACTATACTATTCTAGGAAGCAGTCTGTTTTTTTTTGCCTGGTTTGAAGACCATAGTTTGGTTTTTTTTGCATCTTCCCTGTGTTTTTAAATTTAGTTCGCTTCTTTGAAGTCCTGTTTTTCTGCTGAGTCTCTCACAATGAAACAGAAACTTAAGAGCTGCATAGGAAAGTCTTCGTGAGGATTTTGCGTCTTTCCTTTATTCTTTCTAGTTTAGTTTAGTATGACCACAGTTCACCTCTGGCATAACTCAGCAGGATTTTAGTCCGTTAACACTATCCAACTCCACATAATGGAGTTTTGCTTTGCTTTTCTGATTAGCCAGGGACTTGGGATCAGATAGATTTTTGCATCTGCTAACTTCCTATTTCATATCGCGTGATTTGCAAGGCTTAACCTCCCCTGACTTCTTAATGGATCACAAACCATCTGCTTTTTTACATTAATCCCTTAGAAATACATAGCATAGCTGTGACTTGATATTCTCCACATTGGTTCTCCCAGGGTAAAAAGTGCAGAGGGATCAGTCCCAGTCTGAACAAACCGTTTGTTTGCACTTTCACGGCTCTTCCCCAAGATTACTTCTCCAACCATGGCTGTCTGCCTTAACTGTCAAGAAAGTTTGGTGCCTTTGTTGCTTTGGCCTTCTGTGTAAGGTGTAGGTGGAAGGGCATGGCTGGAAAGGTGTAGCATAGTCTAATGAGGGGCGTATTTTCATAGAATCATAGAATAACCAGGTTGGAAGAGGCCCACCGGATCATCAAGTCCAACCATTCCTATCAAAACACTAAACCATGCTCCTCAGCACCTCGTCCACCCGTGCCTTAAACACCTCCAGGGAAGGTGAATCAACCACCTCCCTGGGCAGCCTGTTCCAGTGCCCAATGACCCTTTCTGTGAAGAATTTTTTCCTAATATCCAGCCTAAACCTCCCCTGGCGGAGCTTGAAGCCATTCCCTCTTGTCCTGTCCCCCGTCTCTTGGGAGAAGAGGCCAGCTCTGTCCTCTCTACAACCTCCTTTCAGGTAGTTGTAGAGAGCAATGAGGTCTCCCCTCAGCCTCCTCTTCTCCAGGCTAAACACCCCCAGCTCTCTCAGCCGTTCCTCATAAGGCCTGTTCTCCAGCCCCCTCACCAGCTTTGTTGCTCTTCTCTGGACTCTCTCCAGAGCCTCAACATCCTTCTTGTGGTGAGGGGCCCAGAACTGAACACAGGATTCGAGGAGTGGTCTCACCAGTGTCGAGTACAGAGGGAGAATAACCTCCCTGGACCTGCTGGTCACGCCGTTTCTGATCCAAGCCAAGATGCCATTGGCCTTCTTGGCCACCTGGGCACACTGCTGGCTCATGTTCAGTCGCTGTCAACCAACACCCCCAGGTCCCTCTCCTCCAGGCAGCTTTCTAGACAGGCTTCCCCTAGTCTGTAGCACTGCATAGGGTTGTTGTGCCCCAAGTGCAGGACCCGGCATTTGGCCTTGTTAAACCTCATGCCATTGGTCTCAGCCCAGTGGTCCAGCCTGTTTAGATGCCTCTGTAGAGCCTCCCTACCCTCCCACAGATCAACACTTGCACCCCGCTGGCATTTGGCCTTGTTAAACCTCATGCCATTGGTCTCAGCCCAGTGGTCCAGCCTGTTTAGATGCCTCTGTAGAGCCTCCCTACCTTCCCACAGATCAACACTTCCACCCCGCTTAGTGTCGTCTGCAGACTTGCTAAGGGTGCACTCAATGCCTTCATCCAGGTCATTGATAAAGACATTGAAGACATTGATAAGGCACAGCTCAGCCTGTGAGGTTAGGGAATAAAACAGCATTTTGTGGCTCGTTTTGATGCTGCTTTTCCAGCAGGGATAGCTCTTTGGTTTTCTTTATACACATGGTCATGAAAACTCTTATTCTTCTTCTGTTTCCTCCATCCAGGTGTGTTGTTGTGCTGTTCAACCCTAGGAAAAATAAGCAACACCACATTCTAAACAGTTCCAGGTGAGTGAAGCTTTAAGCTGGGCTTGCTTTCTGTGGGAGGTAAGTTTCAAGGTTTTTGAAATTCGAGTGAAGCACAGGAGCTGCTATTGCTCCAGGCTAAAGCCCCTCAGCCAGAGCTGCCCTGGGGAGAGGCTGCCTGGCAGTTTGACTCCAGCTCTTTATAATGTGAGGTGCTATTGTTGATGAGGCACCACCTCATAGATATTGTGATCTTGTGAGGAACTGCTAACAGGCATGACATGGAGGAGGTCTTATGAGGACTCCATGATATGTAATTTTATTTCTCTTTCACCTGAAACTAACTTGATTATTGAAGCCAGGATTAGGATGTGCTCCTGCATCTGGAATACAGGCACAAGGATGAACCTTTTCTTTTGGAACTTTTATGGTGCTGTAGGCACGCTGCTTCAGACTTGGGCAGCAGGAAATCCTCAGGGCAAATGTTAGACCTCTGGTAAAGCAAAACGATTGTGTCAGGCTAATATGTGTGATTTTAACCTCTTTCTAGTTTGTCCCAACCTACTCCCCAGTCATGACGTATTGAAATGAAATCACATGTTGGACATGTTTCTCAGTGTCATTTTCTCTGTTTTAGGAAAACAATTACAGCACTTGCTTTCTCTCCAGATGGAAAATATTTGGTTACAGGAGAGGTAAGCTTGAGAGGGGAGAGGGCACACTTTGTCCATTGCATTTTGAAGCAGGGTAGAGGGTGTTAGAAGAAACAAGCCAGCAGTCTTCCTTGACACAAGCAAATCTATTTCAATGTTGCATCTCTTTGTGGACCTAGTGGGTTATGGGTGGCTCTGGGTGCTCCTGATAGCAGCTTTTCAGTGTGGTGTCCCTCATCAGCGTAGGGGATGGATCTTCTGGGGTGGTGTCTGTGGGCTGAAGGTACAGTGAAAATAAGTGGAAGGACACACAACATGGCTCTGCTGTAGCATCAGTGAAGTGTAGCAGGATGGTCCTTAATCTTGGGCTGACTTTAGCATTGTCGCTTTAGGATTTCAGGAAGTAATTGAAGCCAGTTAACAGTGTTGTGGACAAAGGGAAAACTACATGTAGAATGGGGCTTTAGAAATAGTGACAGAAGATGCTGTTGCCTGTGGTTGGATTGTATGTTTGGCTGGGGGTGACAATTGCTTCCTCTTTCCAAGCACGCCCAAGGGACAGAATAAGGATGAGTGCCCTGCATGTCTGTTCTGCATTAGAAGTTCAAGACATGGGCTGTGTGTCATGAGGTTGGAATTGCTGAATGTTAGAAACCCACAGAAATGCTGACTGTCCCCTGTATGGTTGGGCTCAGTTTGCTTTTGTGTGTGATTAACAATAATTTACCTCTGTTCTCTGTGCCTCTAAGATGTGGGGAAGGAGCAGGTGTGAAACAGTTCCCCACCTGATCCTCAGCCAGTGTTTCACAGCTCTTGTGTCAGAGCTGTCGAGACAGAGGCTGTTCTCTTCAGAAGTTCCTACTGCAGACGCCATGATGGCAGCTATCGTGGCACTGGGTGGCTCCTAAGCTGAGCCTGAATCCTGCGTGAATAAAGCCAAGGATAAAAACAGTGTTTTGGGGTAGAGGCTACCTTGACACAGAAAAAATATTAGCACAAATTTTCCATTGGAGCACCAGAGGTGATTGTTGTTATTAACTTTTTACTGAAAGCATGAGGTTTTGTAACTAATTTGTTTTAACTCCTCTTTACTCTAGAAGTCTTATTGTAATAAACCCCCTTTATATTAAAATTATTTTATATATATATGTATTTTCTCCATGATGTTCAGTGGGTTTTCTATTTTTTTTTTTGTTTTTAATCGCTGGTGCTCTAGTCTTTTCATATGGGGAAGGAAAAGTGGATAAAAATAAAGTCGGCCTTTCTTGGTGACAACTCAAACTTTGCCATTTGAGACTTCATTAGGGTAAATGGAAAGTTTTTTTTAAAGCCTTTCCAGTTTTACTTGAAGGCTTTTTTTTTGCCCTATTGCAAAACATGCCTCATCTTGCCCTGTTGCAAGAGCATTTCTGTTTTTGGTATCCTCCCACGTGTCTGACATGTGAGTTATTACTTGGTGAAGCAGTGTCCCCTGCTGGTTTCAGCAGCCTCGTCTTAGTTCACCCTCTGTACTGTGAGTGGTTCTCCCATAGGGAAGCAGTTTGAGTTCACCTTGTCAGCTCACTTCTAGCAGCCTCATGCTAATTCTGCCTAGTGACACTTCAGTTTTCTGCATGACTGGCTTTTCAGGAGGGAGACTATAGAGGTTAGTTCTATAGAGGTTAGTTTTTGACTGGCCACATATGTTAAGTCACTTTCCGTATTTTTCAAATACAGTGAAAAAATGGTCTTTTTTCCCCTTTTCACTTTTTTTCCTTTCCCTCCCCATGGAGGCATAGATTCTCCATCCATGAGAATCGCAGAGAGCTTGTTTTTGGTAAAGATTTTTTTTTTTTTGAAATGATGAATATGAATTCAAAAAGTCTTGAGGTGGATCCTAAGGTGCTAGGAAATACATATATATATATATATATATATGTATATACACACATATGTATATGTGTGTTTAAGTATAGAAGTTGCCTTAAAGAGCAGCTAATCCAGCTCATTGTAACATCCTGCCGCCACCCTGAGACCCGAGCTCTGCCTTGCAGGAGGACAACGTTTGCCAGTTGTAGTAAAATCTGACCATAACATTTTTCCAGGCCACAAGCAGTCACCTTGGCAAAGCTTTTGAACACAGCAATTCAAATTTGCACAATTCTGCGTTTTTAAAGCTTTGACTTCTGCTTCTGATCAATCTTGCCTCTCTCACACAATCAACTGACTTAAAACTGATCAGAAAACATACCATTTTACCATGTTGCCATGGATATGCTATCTTGCAAGCTACTGTTTTGACAGACTTCATTGTGAAATCATGAGCAGGCTCTGAGCAGGATTTGCCCATCAGGCACTTTTTTCACCAGCATTTTAGCTCATCTTGTGTGTCTTGTTCTTCTTTGGTTTAATAACAAACAATTAAACAAAGGAATACAGTTGTCTGGCAGAAGGTGCTGAACTGGCATTCCTGAAGTCTATGACCTCCTGCTTCTCTGGAGAACAAGTGTAAAACCAGAGGCTGTGTTCCCTCAATGTCTTTTTCTTGGACACTACCCTGCCCACGTTCTTTCAGGCAGCATGCATCCACGTGTTACCTTTTTATCAGAAATGCTGCTGCTGTTGTTCCAGAAGCCTCCCTCAAATGGTGTGTGATAGCTACCACAACGGTCATGTTTTTGTATGGCATGACCTGGCTTGAGATCTCCGATGTCCACATTGTGTTAAGAGTGGAGGATGTAAGGGCATTTTGATTTGCTGAATCCAGAGATACAGTCTATTACAATAGTTTTTTTTTGAGCTGGCTGTGAGTTACCATTGCTAAGGTCAGGGATGTGCATCAAAAGTATTGTTCTAGTCTCTGTTTTGTGAGTAGGATAAGAAAAGGATTAAAGCAAGAGAAATTGTATTAATTTTTTCCAGACACCTGTTGAAATACAGATACTCTTTAGCTCATTGGGTTCAGCCTGGGCTTTAAAGAATTGAAGGAACTGAGGTCTAACCTCTAACACTATTGTGAATGCACCATCTAGACATCTTTTTCCAAGTCCCCACCTGTTTATGTGCTCGAATCTCTCAGAACTGACCTTGGGGGTTATGTTTTCTGTTCTGTGTTTGTTCTTGTCCTCTCCAGAGTGGGCACATGCCAGCAGTTCGAGTATGGGATGTAGCTGAGCGAACCCAGGTGGCTGAACTTCAGGAGCACAAGTATGGTGTGGCCTGTGTGGCCTTCTCCCCTAGCTCCAAGTACATTGTTTCAGTGGGGTACCAGCATGACATGATTGTCAACGTGTGGTCATGGAAGGTAAGCTCTCCAGGAAGTTGGATGGACCCCAAAGAGTTGCTAAATTAAAAAAAAGTGGACAATCTGACCATAAGTTATTTCAGTTCCATCTTACTTTCTGTTTTGTTTTTTTTTCTCTCAATTCTGTTGCTGTTTGTTTTTTGACATTCATAGATACAGACAAGTTTGGATATGAGAGAGTGCTATGGTCCCTTAGGGAAGGTCTAAGTCACTTAAGTGAATTGATGTACTTTATACTTGGAGATGTGTGACATCTTGCTGTCCAGCTGGAAAAGTCTGGACTTGTTGCAGCCTTGTACTTGCTTAGAGGCTTATTGAAGACTAATATATGAGGTTGAGGAAGGAAACTTTCATCGGCTAGGAATTTCTTTTGTGGTGTAGTGGATGCTCTTGGCTTTTTTTTGTTTTGTTGTGTCAGGGTGTTTGGTACTCCTAACCCCATCCTTGATGACTGAGAAAGGGAACATAGCAAAGTCACAGTGGGTGAAAGCTGAATGAGGTCAATCTCTGCCACTGGGTTGGGGCAGCACTCTGTGGAAACAAAGCCTGTGTCATATACTCTAAAAAACGTTTAAGTATGTGCTGTTTATATATAAGAAAAGAAACATTTATTTTCAGTAGTCTTCGAGTCTACTGTATAATAAAATGCTAAGCACTTATTCAGGTCCTTCTGCCTCTTCAGGTGCTGCAACCCTCTCTAAAAGAGAAGTGATTTTAAAAAACTTCAATGCATCTGTTAAATCTCACAGAATCAAAGAATGGTTTGGGTTGGAAGGGACCTTAAAAATCATCTGTGGGCAGGGACACATTCCACTGGATCAGGTTGCTCAAAATCTCATCCATCCTGATTTGAACACCTCTGGGGTGCGCAGCCTGTTTCAGTGCCTCACCATGCTCACAGTAAAAGATGTCTTCCTTGTATCTAATCTATATCTAACCTCTTTCAGTTTAAAACCATTACTCCTTGTCCTATTGCTACACTCCCTGACTCCCTGACTGTTGGGGGTGCTCTGTGGTGATGGTGCAGCAGCTGGGACTCCTCTAGTGGCGATTTCTTATTTCTGTCAGCGTGCAGTCCCATGGGGCCCTTGGAGTGATGTGGCTTATGTGCTAAGGGCATTGTGTTGGGAAGACTAGGAGCAACCAAGTCCCTAAAAGGGAACAGTCAAGGAAATGGAAGAAGAGCAAAAAGTGGTGCAGTGTTGTCAATTGTGCTGCATTATTGAAAACCCACAACAGGCACAGAGGGGAAAACTTGTTTGTTTTTTTTTTTTTTATTCTCTTCTCACTGCTACCAATATCTGGGATGAAGCAAAGGGAGGAAATCTGAGCACTGATATTGTGGACAGGGATCTCTTGCGATCTGACCATTCTGCCCAGGCAGTGCCTGTTCTTATTTTCTGTCCCTGTCATGTTCTTCCTTCTTTCTCAAATTCTTTGATGTCTTTTTATGTATTGGGTCTTTAAATAAAGCATCAGGTCTTTTAAGAGAAGAGACAATTTATGGAGGAACCAGTACTGTTTTCCCTGAAGAAAATACCTGTTCACCATCTTGAGTGCCTTTCCCTCATCACTGCCTGGAGGCTGGGAAAGCTCTTCCCTGTGCTGGCCTATGTGTGCTTTTGCTGTTTAGAAAGGGAAATGGGTTTCTCCGAGCTCCCCCGACTGTGAAACCAACATGTCAAATCTCAGACAGCAAGTTCCTGCAGGCAGTAGTGCCTGCTGATTTCTTCTTCATCATAGTGAATGTGAGAGTGGAATTGAATGGAAATGTGAACTGTGCTATCTGCCAAATCAGTGCTCCCAGCTGACGCTCCATAAGTTATATTCAGGGGAGAATGGGGAATAGTTTGGGCCTCGCCTTTAGCCTGCTGTAGTGCTTGTGCTGGATACATGCCTGTAGTTGAAATTAATTTCCTTTGCTTCTGAGCAGACAAATTAAGCTATCTCAACAATTATGTTTACAGAAAAATATTGTAGTGGCAGCAAACAAAGTCTCAAGTAAAGTGACAGCTGTGTCATTCTCGGAGGACTGCAGTTACTTTGTCACTGCTGGAAATCGACACATCAAATTCTGGTACCTGGATGACAGCAAAACCTCAAAGGTGAGAGAAGGTGCATCAAGGCCAAGCTGTGAACAAGACTTTTCCATCTTATGGCAGGGTGGATTTTGCTCCAGTGAGCTGTGGGAAGTGGGAACTCTGTTTTTCCTGGGTTTCAGGGGTAGCACTCCACTCCTGACTCTCAAGTCTCAGTCTCTCCATGCTGCAGTCAATGGGTCTGCAGCAAGTAAAATGGGTCCTTTGTAGGCTGTTTGCAACTTTCTTTGAGGCACTTCCGCACTCAAGGCTTGATGTTCTAAAAAATGTCTGTCTACCTGGAGTGTCTTGCTCTGTTTCTAACAAACTGTTTCTTCTTGGTAGGTCAATGCCACAGTGCCCTTGCTGGGTCGCTCAGGATTGCTTGGAGAACTGAGGAACAACTTCTTTGCGGATGTGGCATGTGGAAGGGGCAAAAAAGCCGAGAGCACTTTCTGTATCACATCCTCAGGCCTGCTCTGTGAATTCAATGAAAAGAGACTGCTAGACAAGTGGGTGGAGCTGAGAGTGAGTTTCACATCCTCCTGTCTTGCAGTATTTGGGCTTGCTGAAGCAGAGTAGAAATAGCAAATAATAAGGGCAGTCAGGGAGTGCAAGCTGACCACCAGCAGTGAAAGCCATTGGGCCTCTGCCACTTTGCTTTACTCTGGAAGGCCAGCCAAATTAGTGTTGCTTCTTAGCAAAGGGATTTTATTAATCATTGAGGCTCTTTCATTCTCAAGCCTGAGCATTACAGCTGCTGACCTTCTGGCAAAGCAGTGTCCTTATGTAGCTTTGGCAAACCCCTATGTTATCCCTCCTGGGTTGCCCTGGAAAAGTAGGAGTTTTAGAAGGATTCTGATTTTTACCCACTCTGCTGTGTCTTGCTTGGCTCGTGCATCTCAAATGCAGGTTCCCAAGGTGCTAGTTGGTTTGGTTATTCTAAATGACCAGGTTGGCACATAGTTAAGGATTTGACCATGCTTATTTTCCTTTCAATTGAATGTAAAGTCTTCCCCTGAAAAGATCCAATGTATTAAAGTCAAAGGATCCACGCTTTCACTCAAGTGAAATGCCTCTTCTTTTCTTTCCTTTCCTTTCCTCTCTAAAATCTGCCTTTCACTCTCGCTCAGAATACAGACAGCTTCACAGTAAGTTGGAGAAAAGTTTTGCCTTGAACTCATCCCCTTATTCACCACCCTCCATTTTGTACCATTTTCTGCCATTTGTACAGATCCTAGTGGGAGGGGGAAGAAAATCCTTTTTTTCCTTTTCTTATCCCCATGTGACAGGTAATGTATTGTTGTGCCAGTACAAGGTGAGATGCTGCTTGCCTGCCAGTAGTGCTGAATGTCACAGAGGAACAAAAGAGTGTTCAGAGGAAGACTCAGCTGGAGCAAATGCGTAGCTGTGCTCATTTCCCACCACGGTGGGTGGCAGAGGAACTGAGCTTTTTCCTTAACCGCTTGGAACTTGCAATGGACTTGGCTGGGAAGCTCCTCAGAAAACAAAATTGGATTTTTAGTTTTTTCCTTGCCCCCAGGGCTCAACTTCACTTCACTTCAGCTCTTATGACCATGACTCCTTTGTCTGTCAATTTGCTCTTCTCCCTGTTGTGTGTCTGGTGACCTTTGCAGTGAGAGCACATTGCTTATTTGCCTTCTTGTGTGCTGTGTCTTCCTCAGACCACTGTGGCAAACTGTATCTCTGTGAATCATGACTACATCTTCTGTGGCTGTGCTGATGGCACTGTGCGGATTTTTAACCCTCTGAACCTCCACTTTGTCACCACGCTGCCGAAGCCGCACTTCCTGGGAACAGACATCGCGAGCGTGACTGAGGCCAGGTACTGTGGAGAGGGTGGAAAGGATCAAGGGAGGTCTCTGAGGGTTAGAACTGTTCCCCAGACCTTTGCCATCTTGAGCATGCAGCCTGTTGCAGGTCTCCCTGAGTTGCTGCAGCCTTACATCGCGTAGCTGAGCTACAGCCCAAAGCTGATTGCTGGACTGCATAGCATGTCTTGCTTCTCATCTTTGTGGGACTGCTTGTGTTTGGTGGCCTTTTGACAATTGTTGCTATGAGCAAGCAGACGGAGGGCACAGGATGTTGTGGCACATTTCAGTTGTTCCTGTACCATGGCATAGCTTTTGCTTTTCACCAGTAAGGACTGAAGACTCTCCTCCTCAGCAATATAATGATGTTGCTAGGAGATGCCCAGGCTCTCAGGCACTTTTAGGAAGGCTCCTTTGCTATCTTTTATGGACTTGAATCTCTTAATATTGTGTACCGTCTTTCTTCTCCTTCAATGTTGTGCATTCTGTTGTTGTGTTTTCCTACCTTGCTCCAGTAGCTTCTGCCTTGGCTCTCTATTTCCCACCTTCTGAGATGGGTTATGGGGTTTCTGTGCTGTTCTGTCTGACAGCTTGTGGAGGTTTATGCTAGAGAGAACCCTTCACGTGTTGCTGCTTACCACTCCTGGTTGGAGGCTTTCCCAATCTTCTTTTGTTACCCTCTTTCGCTTCTGTCACTAGTGGGGAAGAAATCCAAAGGGCATGAGTCCACCAGTCATTGTTCCACTGGATGTAAGAGTTCCTATATCTAGAGATATATACTCTTATTTTTTCCCCCTTTCTTCTTTCGTTTGTTTGTGTCTCAAGTGGTTTTCTCTAAACCGTTCTTGGGAACTTGAGGTAGAGGTTCAAATAGTGCAATATATAGCCGTCCTCCAGAAGACCAGTGAGAGAGAATGATATTCCAGTAGGGGAGATGGAAAAGGAAATCTCTTAATTTAAAATGTTACCAGTTTCTAGTAGTGCTAAAGTCAAACAATTGTATACATGGCCCCTTTAAAAATACTCTCTATTGCTGTCATGCATCAGTCGAGCAGAAGTACTCATGTATTAAACATGTATTTGTACCACTGATTAGAATCTTAACAACAACTTTTTTTTTTTTTATTTCACTTCCAAGGAAGCTAGAAAACACAAGACTCCTTATATTCCATGCATGCCAGAGCCGCTCTGTGGGATGCCATTTGCCTGCAATGAAATGCCCACAACTGTATCAATGACTTGATTTTTTGATAGCACCTGGGCTGTGCTCTTCTAGCCCTCAAGTTTTGCACTTGCAGAAGCAGGGCTTCAATTGTCTGGTGTGCTACATACAATTTGGCCCTCATCCTTGCATCTCCATCAGTCCTTTTAAATTACCTGATGTCAACAGCCTGTCACTCTGGCTATAATTAACTTGGTACCGTTAGTAGTATTGTGGGATGGCTGTGTTCACCTTGGGTCAATAGAGCGGCTCCTTTTTCATGTGCATGGCAGCAAGAATCAACAGAGGACTCCTGTAGTGGAGATACAGAGTATGATGTGATGTTAGCGTAACCTGGGGAAAGGGATCTTCCCTTGTTCTGCAGAATTCCTGTTTTTAAGTTTGCATCAGAGAGCTTTCCAGTCCCATAGAAAGGGCTGCACCCATCTGCAGCTGTATTATGAGCTGCTGCAAGCAGCACCGAGCTGGCTTGTGTGTTGGGCAGGGGTGAAAGAGAAGCATTTGGGCAAACAGCCACTGAGGTGAATCATTCCTTTCTCCCTTGCGCTGGTGTGTTCCTCTCTTTTGAGTGTAGTACTTTTGTGCTTGGTCCCACACAAGAGCACTTTCTGCAATCAGTAAACAAAATACAGTACCCACCAAAAGATGGTACTCCTTCCCCTTTGTTTTGAGATTATTTGACTTGGATTTTACCACCTGATTATGCAGTGGTAAATGATGATGATCTTCGGTGATGATTAAATGTCCTGTTCGGTCCGTCTTCAGGAAAAGTCAGTTGTGTGTCTGTGGTGGGACTCTGGGTTGCATGGCAAGAAGGATGACTTTTGCCAGGCTTCTTTTGGTACTCTGGTTGTTCAAGAGCCAGGTCCCCAGCCAGCTATTCTCTCTGCCTGTGTATGCCATGCCGTATTGTTCACCTTACCAGTGCCCTGTGGAGAATCTGAGCTCTCATGCTTCACCTCCTTGCTCTGACTCCAAGAGAGAACAAGTTAACCGGGCTGTTGTTCTCTCTTTGCGCAGTCGTCTTTTCTCTGGTGTGGCTGATGCGAAGTATCCAGACACGATTGCTTTGACCTTTGACGCCACCAACCAGTGGCTTTCTTGTGTATACAATGACCACAGCCTGTATGTATGGGATGTCAAGGACCCGAAGAAAGTGGGCAAGGTGTATTCTGCTTTGTACCACTCCTCCTGCGTCTGGAACATTGAGGTATGTTGTCTGCAGACACAGATGTTGGGTTGCAAGTTGCAGCTGAGGAGGTAATCTGCAGAGCTGCCAAATTTGAATCAAACACCTACTGCAGGGAGAAAGAATTGACTTGTATTTCCTCCTGTGGTTAGTGTGGTTGCTACAGGGCTTGAGTTGGAGTTGGGAACAGTTCTTTGGCTGCACTGCAATGGCTGAGCAAATGCGTTAGATGCAGTGTTTTACTGGAAAAAAGTCTCACCATTAAACGGTGAGTAGGGGGAGAAGGAGGAGAACTGGGCAAAGCTGAATTCAGAGCACTGGAGTTTACTATTGACATCAAAAAACATTATTTGAGGTCCGTGGTGAGCGAGTGCTATACGGTAAAGGAATGAAACAAGTGATAAAAATCTAAACTCTGATCCTTCTTAACATATTTACCAGGACATCCTGAATTTGCATCTCAAGTGGCTTTCATCTTCTAGTCTGTCTAGTTGGTTTTGCCTCAGAGGGACAGAGGGAAGGGAAGGGTGTGTAGGCAATAATATAATTGCTAGTACATTGAAATAAGTCCGACAGTGGGCAGGAAAGGGGGAAGTAGAAAGAAAGTAGGAAGAGGTTGAGGCCTCTTTTTTGTTATTATTTCTTAATAGCATATAAATTGTTACATTACTAATTTATTTATTATTTTGTTATTATGTTATTATGTATTAATTGCATTGCACTCTTTCCTTCTGGATTATAAATCAACAGTAGTAGTTGAAAATTACAAACAGCAGTGCAAGGTTGTTGTTGTATGTTCATTGTTGCCTGGTCTTTGAGGTGTTCGCTTTGAACTATTGGAAACAAAGGATGCTGACTTGTTGCATACTTCTGAAGGAGATGTTCTACTTTAAGGGAAGATGAATGTGAGCATTTGTTTGGAGTGAATATGAAGCTCTGGTCTGCAAACAGTTTTTCATTAGGAGAACTGGCTGGCTCTCATTTTTACACAACAGAGAGGACAGCCCATTTATCTCATTTTGTTTTTAAACTTGCTACCAGTATCAAGGATGCCGAGTGCCAGGCAGTCTCATTCAGGGATTGATTTTACCTGCTCTTAGATGTATCCGGAGGTCAAGGACAACAATCAGCCATGTCTCCCCCCCGGTTCCTTCATCACCTGCTCCTCTGACAACACGATTCGTCTGTGGAACACTGAGAGTTCCAACATTCATGGCACAGCCCTGCACCGCAACATCCTCAGCAATGTAAGATTCCCAGGTTCTGATGACCTCCTTGCCCTTGGGGTTGCTTTTCCTCATGCACAGGTATTCCCAAGGCCCAAACTTCTTTGGATCTTGAAGTCAACACAAGCTTCTCTGTGAGAAGAGCACAGGTCTGGTAAAATGCATAAACCTGAAGAAACATGAAGGGAGTATCAGATGGAAAGACAGTTGGTCTGAAATGGCCCTGGGGACTATTGCTTTTTCCATAACCACTCAGGATTGCCAAGCTTAGTCTCTTCCAAAGTGGCTCATGCTATATGCTACAGGAGAGCTGTTTCTCTTTTTCCCCATCTCTGCAATGTGTTTGATTTGTTTGGAAAAGGTGCATTAAATGTGGCAGAGGTTTGGTAGAATTGAATGAGAAACAGTTTACACTCACTTCATATATATAAGGGGGAGGATATTCATTCAGTACAGTGATTACTTACAGGTATCTGCATCCATTCTTGATTGTGTTGGAAGATCCATGGGTACACCAGCCCTGACCTGCCTGGTCTTGGCAATCTGCATATGATGGAAAAAGCTCCTGTTTTTTTCTGTCAGGGTGTTCTCAAAAGACATGGACTGACTTGGGTGATCCCTGGAAGTGTTTTGTATTCCTGCTGTGTCCTCCACTCCATTGTAGTCACTAATCCCAGAGCTTGAACGTTGTGCAGGACATGCTGTTAGTTTCTAGCTTGAAGGGGAATCTATTGCAAAAGGTGATAGTGAGACACAGCTGTAAAACTTTCATCCTACAATAAGAAGGGACTGAGTGCTGGCTCCTAGCTAGAAGATCCCACCAATTACAGCATTCCTGCTAATGAAGTGTTTGTTTGCCAGGAGCCGCATTTCTAAGGCAAATGCTTCACTTGAATATTTTGTAAACAGTTAGTATTTCTAGATGTATTGTCTCCCCAGGACCTGATGAAAATCATCTATGTAGATGACAACACTCAGGTACTTCTGGACACTGATTACAACTCAGCAGGAAGTGCAGAGAAAGCTGATGCACAAGTGATGGATACGAAGGTGGGGATACGCACTGTCTGTGTGAGTCCTAGTGGGGAGCACCTGGCCTCCGGGGACAGGATAGGCACTCTGAGGTAATCCCATAGAGCTCCTTGTGTAGATTGCGGGCTGGGCAGGCATGAGAATCAAAGCCAAGTGTCACTGACTTTATTAAACATACTGAAATCAGCCATGTTGTATCTTAGGATATATGAGCTGCAGTCTCTGAGGGAAATGCTGAAGGTGGAAGCCCATGACTCTGAGATCCTGTGTCTGGAGTACTCCAAACCTGACACAGGTAAATGTAATTGAGCTTCTTCCCTTTTCCATTGAGCAAGTCAGAATGTCCAGCACATAGTATGTCAGAACTTTCAGTGGTGAACTGCTACTGGATTTCAGAGCAGGCTTGTAGCATTAAGCCAGTAGAGCTGGACTTCAAAAAAAATCTTCTTGCTCATAATTTTCCTTAGAATACCTTAGGCTGAGATTGAAACATGTTCTGTCTGTTTTTTATAGTGTGAAATCTACAGTGTTCCTTTGTGGTCCATACATGCTGTTAGCTATGATATAATTTTTTGTCCCTGCAGTGACTGAAACGGTTTTAAAATAGTGACTGGAAAAGCAAGTGACTTTTTAGTAATGGCCTTATGTTCATTTTAACTTTCTGACAGGCTTAAAGCTGTTAGCCTCAGCCAGTCGAGATAGATTGATTCATGTCTTGGATGCTGGAAAGGACTACAGCCTGCAACAGACTCTGGATGAACATTCTTCTTCTATCACTGCTGTGAAATTTGCAGGTAGAGAATCATGGCTTCCCTCCAAAGCTGGATCTGAGCATTGCTGTTGTTCCATTGTGGCTGTAAAGTAATTTTAACTCCTTAAACACTGGGTTAGGCCAGGCTGAAGCTGCATCTGCTTTTTGATCGTCTTCTGTGGTTGCAGTCCTAACAGAAGAGGATATGTGATGATACTTGCCTTCTTTTCCCTTTTGTTTTTTCCTTCTCTCCTTCCTCTCCACTCAAAAAACCTTTCCTGATTTGAAGTTCTCAGCATTTCTTTGGAAAGCTCTTTTCTGTAATGATTTGCTCCCTTTAACTGACGTCCAATGGCTACACGCTGTTCTTAGGGAGGAGAACTGTCGAACAGTCATCCTCCAAAGAAATCCCCAAACCCACAAAAAAATAGTCACAAGTAAATTTGTCATTGAAACCGCTATAAGACTTTGTGTTCCTGGTAATGGAGCACACTGCATCCCCAGCACTCACTTACTATTGACGGTCAGACGTCAGTTTGTTGTGTTGTGCCAACACCACAAGGGTTGGCTGCTCTGCCAGGGAAGCCAGCAGCCAAGGGTGGCAGGAAGGCAGGCAAAGGTAGGGGCCTCACTGGCAATGGGAAAGTCCCACTGTATCTGAACAAGGTGGAACAGGTCAGCAATTCAAGGTCAGGATCAGTCTGGAGACAGCGAGCAGGGTCAGTCAGAGTTCAGTGCCTACCAGGCAAGGCAGGTTCAAGTTCATAGCAGGGAAGCTGAGTCTGTGGGTCAGGGTTTAGATCAGTAGGGTATGTGGTCAGGTACGAGTGTGCCTGCAATGCTGCTGCAGTGTAGCTCAGTTGGGGTTCAAGGATGAGAACCTCAGCTTGAAAGTAGCTTCCAAGTGAAGTGACCTTGCTAAAGCTCCATAGCAGGGGCTCTCTGAAGCTGCTATGATGTCTTCTTGGGTTTTTTTCTGATGTAGCTCTGATGCCAGAAAGTTTCTCAATCCTATCTGTCTTATCAGTTAGCTGGCCTTGAATGCAGCCAGCTAAACTCTTAGGAATAAGGGAACTGCACTGAAGGCTTAGCAGCGAAGGCCTTTTGTGCTAGTCTCTGAGCTAAATGCAGTCCTACTCTAAGTGCATGCAGTTCAAGTGGACTTGTTTGGTATTGGACCCATTTTCATTACATGGAGTTTTATCAGTGTTGCTTTGCTGAAGGAGCAAATGGATTACAGAGGAGCGCTAAGGGAAGAAGGAAAGCCTCTTCCTAATGTAAAAAAGGGCAGCAGGAAACATGTGACTGACTTTGAGGACTGGAAAGTGCTTATTGCCCATTTTCAGCTCATAGCGTGTGTGAACCTGTCATACTGCTTTGTAGTGCTGTGGCATAGAGAGGATAAGCATGTGAGCGTACTGTTGGGGGAGAAGGCAGAATTACATCCTGAGCTGTTGCGTAAAGTCTCTCTATTAAGACTTTATGCACTGTGAGCACTAACAAATGCTGTCCCCGAGAAGGGGCTTCTGTTTTGCTGCAGCATCCTGCTGCATAGGTAGGAGTCAGTCTTGGCTGGTCAGGACTGGAATAAATAAGCAGTGATATAAATTGAAATATTTCCTCCATGTTGTATTTATGTTTATCTTTTGATGGGCTTCTGCACTTTTGTTTCAGCCAATGATGGAAAAGTGCGAATGATAAGCTGTGGGGCAGACAAGAGCATCTATTTCCGCACTGCGCAGAAGGTAACCTTATTACAGCTCTTTGTGTGCTTTTTTAAATAATGTCTCACAAAGGAGCTACTTGAAAGAATAATATCAGAGTTTCTGTATGAGGTTGTTGCTATTTCAGCCTCAATGTCTCCCGCTAACTCAATGCAAGAGATTACATTCAGAGAACTAGTTCTGTGAAGCATGCAGTTGCCTCCAGCCTGACCCTCTCAGCAAGATGCAAAGTAGAGAACTGTTAGGATATCTGCTTTTCCTTCGCTGCCACGGCTGTTCTAAGGAGTTGTTAAAGAGTATGGGCTAGAGAGGAGTTCTTTGTGGCTGCAGTTCAGCAACTCCTAGCAGACCTGGTTAGTAGGAAGGGTTAGTTTGTGAGAGGCCTCATCTGTATTTAGAAGGTTTTCATAATGGATTGACTACTTGATTTTGACACAGTCTTTACTAATGTGCTTAGACAGGAGAAGGGGTTCAGTTTACCCGAACCCATCACATTGTAAGGAAGACCACTCTGTATGACATGGATGTGGATCCCAGCTGGAAATATGCAGCTATTGGATGCCAGGATCGCAACATCAGGTGAGTTTACTTCTTGTCTTGAAAATATTTTTGCAATCATAAGCGAGTTGACCAAGGTGGCTACACCTCCACCATTGTTCCTCTAGGCATTTTGAAACAGATTTGAGGCCTCACCTCACACTCTGTAAGTAAAGGATCTTGCTCTCTTGACTATTTCTTTTAGTATGAAGGAGCCACAGGTATTTTTATAGCAGGGAAGAGTGACTGAGGCTTATTAAGAGCCATTCCTGCTACATAACCATTAGCCATTACAAAGTACGGCAAGGTTTGGCAAGGTTTTCTTCCTCCCACTTAACCCTTCCTTCAGTGCTGTGATCCTATACTTGTATTTTATTATCAGCTTAAGAATCAAGCCTCAGGTTAGTTCAGATATCTGCATGATGATATATCATCCAGTCTTGAGCCCCTGTATTACTTTCAAGGTAGTTTCTTGAACAATTTAAATGATTGTTGGTTATACTCTTGGAATTCATTTCTTCACTTCCTGTGGCTTGACCTTGTTCCCTGAATCTCATGTGGAACGAGGATTAGAAAGAGAAAAGGACCCTAGTGACAAGAGCCACAGAGGAGTATCAGCATAACGAGTGATGTTGTCTTCTGTCCCCTTCAGGGTTTTCAACATAAGCAGTGGGAAGCAGAAGAAGCTTTACAAAGGATCTCAAGGTGAAGATGGCACCCTCATCAAAGTAAGCTGTTTTCTTTCCTTCTGCCTTTCTTTCTGCCTTTTCCCTTTTTTTAAGCTCTTCTGAATGCAGCTCAGCTAAGAAAATTGAATACCAGTCTGGACACAGTAACTTTTTTTTTTTTTTGTTTGCTTTGGGTTGCTCCGTACACTGTCCCTTATCCTGCTGCTGTTTCCTCCTACATCTCTCCTTGAGGGCTGGTAGTGTATTTGGGTTTCATCAAGCTAAAACAAAAAAGAGTCAATGAATGCTGAAGCTTATGTATAACTTCACTCTCTGTCCTGTTTCTGAAGTAAGGCACAGGCCCATGCTGTAAAAGTAAGTAGAACAGCGCCAATTATCTGTCAGGAGATGATTTAGTCACAGAATCACAGAATAACCAGGTTGGAAGAGACCCACCAGATCATCGAGTCCAACCGTTCCCATCAAACACTAAACCATATCCCTCAGCACCTCATCCACCCGTGCCTTAAACACCTCCAGGGAAGGTGACTCAACCACCTCCCTGGGCAGCCTGTTCCAGTGACCAGTGACCCTTTCTGTAAAGAATTTTTTCCTAACGTCTAGCCTAAACCTCCCCTGGCAGAGCTTGAGGCCATTCCCTCTTGTCCTGTCCCCTGTCACTTGGGAGAAGAGGCCAGCACCCTCCTCTCCACAACCTCCTTTCAGGTAGTTGTAGAGAGCAATGAGGTCTCCCCTCAGCCTCCTCTTCTCCAGGCTAAACAACCCCAGCTCTCTCAGCCATGCCTCATAAGGCCTGTTCTCCAGCCCCCTCACCAGCTTTGTTGCTCTTCTCTGGACTCTCTCCAGAGCCTCAACATCCTTCTTATGGTGAGGGGCCCAGAACTGAACACAGGATTCGAGGAGCGGTCTCACCAGTGCCGA
Source organism: Phaenicophaeus curvirostris (assembly GCF_032191515.1). NCBI lineage: Eukaryota > Metazoa > Chordata > Aves > Cuculiformes > Cuculidae > Phaenicophaeus > Phaenicophaeus curvirostris. The sequence continues at coordinate 27,230,194 of NC_091396.1, read as the reverse complement.
GTACAGAGGGAGGATAACCTCCCTGGACCTGCTGGTCACACCGTTTCTGATACAAGCCAAGATGCCATTGGCCTTCTTGGCCACCTGGGCACACTGCTGGCTCACGTTCAGTCGGCTGTCAACCAACACCCCCAGGTCCCTCTCCTCCAGGCAGCTTTCTAGCCAGACTTCTCCTAGTCTGTAGCACTGCATAGGGTTGTTGTGCCCCAAGTGCAGGACCCGGCATTTGGCCTTGTTAAACCTCATGCCATTGGACTCTGCCCAGCGGTCCAGCCTGTTCAGATCCCTTTGCAGAGCCTCCCGACCCTCCAGCAGATCGACACTTCCACCCAGCTTAGTGTCGTCCGCAAACTTGCTCAGGGTGCACTCAATGCCTTCATCCAGATCATTGATGAAGACATTAAACAGGGCTGGACCCAGCACTGAGCCCTGGGGAACCCCACTTGTCACTGGCCTCCAGCTGGATTTCACACCATTTACCACCACTCTCTGGGCCCGGCCATCCAACCAGTTTTCCACCCAGGAGAGTGTGCGCCTGTCCAGGCCAGAGGCTGACAGTTTCTGAAGCAGAATGCTGTGAGAAACTGTGTCAAAGGCTTTGCTGAAGTCCAGGAAGACCACATCCACAGCCTTTCCCTCATCCAGCAGCCGAGTCACTTTGTCATAGAAGGCGATCAGGTTAGTCTGGCAAGACCTGCCTTTTGTGAACCCATGTTGACTGGGCCTGATCACCCGGTTCTCTTGCATGTGCTTCATGATAGCACTCAAGATCACCTGCTCCATGACTTTCCCTGGCACTGAGGTCAGACTGACAGGCCTGTAGTTTCCTGGGTTCTCCCTGCAACCCTTCTTGTAGATGGGCACAACATCAGCCAGCCTCCAGTCCAGTGGGACTTCCCCAGTCTTCCAGGACTGTTGGAAGATGATGGAAAGGGGTTTGGCCAGCACATCCACCAGCTCCTTCAGTACCCTAGGGTGAATCCCGTCCGGCCCCATAGACTTGTAGCTGTCCAGTCGGGCTAGCAAGGCTCTGACCACCTCCTCTTGGATCACGGGAGCCTCATTATGCTCCTCTAGCTCCTGGGTTAGTACACAGACGGAACGACCCTCCTTACGACTAAAGACTGAGGCAAAGAAGGCATTAAGTACCTCGGCCTTTTCCTCATCCCCTGTTACTGTTGTTCCTTCTGTGTCCAATAGGGACTGTATGGTCTCCCTAGTCCGCCTTTTATTATTTATATATTTGTAGAAAGATTTTTTGTTATGTTTCACTGACTTGTCCAATCCAATTTCTAGCTGAGCCTTAGCCCTTCTGATTTTTTCTCTACACAATCTCACTTCCCTCCTTTAGTCCACCCAAGAGGCCTGTCCCTTCTTCCAGAGGCCATAAACATTTCTCTTCCTCTTGATATCCCTCAAGATCTCTCTATTCAACCAAGCTGGCTTTCTCCCCTGCCGGCTTTTTTTCCGGACCACGGGGATGGCTTTCTCCTGAGCTGCTAGGACCACCCTTTTGAAGAGCTCCCAGCCCTCCTGGGCTCCCTTGCCCTTGAGTACTGTCTCCCATGAGACTTCACCAACCAGCCTGCTGAAGAGATCAAAGTCTGCCCTCTGGAAATTTAATGCTACAGTCTTGCTAACCACCATTTACTTTACTCCTTTACTTTCTGCTCCAGAGAGCTCATTCTGGCTTTCTTGACTATCTATGTCATGATAATTGAGGTGGAGCTGCCTGTTGATTGATCTTTGAGAAATTTGTGTTGCCAAAGGGCAAATACAAGTGAAACTCCTTATGAGGTAATGAAATTAAGTAGCATCTGTCCTGAAAAGCCTATATTCATCAAGTCTTGGAACACTGGGCAAGGCCAGTACTGTTTGGAAAGAGTCTGTTCATGTTTCCCACCTGCTGAGTGTGTCCAGGGCTTGCGTTAGGGTAACATGCCTGCTTCTGCCACTCTCCTGGGCTTCCCTTGGTAAAGTAGATGTGTTAAAAGTTCAGAGTTAAGAGTGATGCCAGCACAATGGCATGTGGAAGAATGGCATTCTTCTCTTTAAATGGGAGAGACCAATTAATACAACTGGAGTATCTCTCAAGTTAAGATGCCAAACAAGCATATTCATCATACTTGTTTTCACTGATAATTTTTCTACTTTTAATATGAAATATTTCTGTTCAGCAGGCCAGCAGTATTATTGATGAGGGTATATAACTGGGTAAAAAGGGAGAACAGTTTTGCTCTGTGTCACCTCTTCTGTTTTAGAGAAAAAGTTCTCTTTCTCTTTGCCTGTAATAATTCCTACAAAGGTTTTTATAAGTCAGAATAATGATAAAAATGAAAAATTGACACTGCACTTTATTGCTGGTAAGTTCAGGTACTTGATTAGATCTTTCTCAGACCACAACCCATGAATTGTTGCTGGGAGCTGGATTGTTTTGTTCTTAATATCCTTTATGTTTTTGTTTTTTTCATGTGTAGCTCAAATGGGGAATCAAATATTTTTAATATTGCTTTGTTCATTTTTAGGACAATTATGTAACCAAGGGATTACGGTTGCCTCTGGAATTTGAAATTCTTTGGCATGTTGTTCTGAGATCATAACATACATTGCAGTTTAACAAGCAGAACCCAAACAGTGACATGCAGAGCAAAAGATACAGCAACAAAATAAATATAACCAGAAAAAAAGAGTTATCCTTATTTAAATGCCATGTCTCCCTCAAAATCCAGACATTTTCACTCTCAGTTCCTTAAAGTTCTACAAAGGACAAAGCAGGACATTTGTTGACAGTAGCTGTATTTGCTGTGCAGTGCTGCATTAGACCTAGGGAGTTGTTTGGAAGGGGTTTTATATTTGATCCAAGATAAAGCAACAAATGGGTGTACATGGGGGTAGGAGGAGAAGAAAACCCCAACATGGGAGTTGTGAATGCTGGAGAGTTGACAGCACCATTATCAAAGACAGTTTCTCAGCAGTGTTGAGGGGTTTGTTTTTCTTTTTTTGTTTTGTCTCCTCAAGATTAGAGTCTTAGTATTTCACTTAACTCTGTCAGCTCTGATTATTTTGGGGAGGGGGAGCAGGGGTGTTGTGGTGGTGTGGTTTTTTTTTGTTGTTTTGTTTTTATCTTAAAATAGAAGAAAGTAAGACCCTGGTGGTTAGAAGGAGGTAGGAGAAAGAGGTGTAATTTGATCCATTTGTGGTTGTGTCTTTACAGTCATGAAGACATTTAATGTAAGTGCTTTTAGTGTCTCATTAGGTTGGAAATAGTTGGAACAGTTTAGTTAGGCTGGTACTCAATTGGAGTCCTTTAAGAGCTACTTGCATTTTATTCTGTTGACCACTATGACTGTCTTGGGTATTCTGGACTGTGTTCGTGCAGTTTGAAGGCACTTTCTCACCACATCTTTGCATGTCTCTTATCTACTAAACCAGGTGCAAACGGATCCCTCTGGTCTTTATATTGCAACCAGTTGTTCTGACAAGAACCTCTCCATCTTTGATTTCTATTCTGGCGAGTGTGTTGCAACCATGTACGGACATTCAGGTAAGGCACAAACTTCTGGAAATGCATTTTTTCTGCCGATGACTGCATAATGTGGTCTGGTACTAGTCAAAACTTTCTGAAGGTTCCTACCCACCAAAGTTTACCTGGTGGGTGTTTTGGAGTAGGTTATAGTTGGATGGAGTTGTAATAGCTTATGGAATTGTAATAGCTTATTTCACTGTAATTTCAACATTTTTCCAGACTGCATTTTGCATTGCAAAACCCAAGCACACGTGTGCCTGTCCGGCCTTGTATGTGTTCACATAGTTTTTCCTAATAGCCTATAAGGTAATCTGTGTGTTTTCAGCATATATTAAGCTTCACTATGATGTACCTCAGCTCCTACATTGTCGGGGATGTTCTGTTATAGGCAAAAAGGGGCTTCAGTCTTCATGTTTACTTTGCTGTGGGATACCCTTTCTTATGTCAAGCCTAGATTCTTTGTTAAATGGTTATGGTAACTGGGGCTTATTCATCTGTGAAGCATGTTGGCTTTAATCAGAATTTGAGCTGCTGAGCACAGATATGCTATTCATTTGGCTAATGACCTCTTCTACCCATTGGAATAATTCAGGGAAGGTTTTTTTCCCTTGTGTTTTATTTCACGCAGAGATAGTAACTGGGATGAAATTCAGCAATGACTGCAAACATCTAATCTCTGTTTCTGGTGACAGGTAAGAGGGGTCTGCTTGTCTGGGATATCAGCTCAAGCCATCTCACACTGCATTTAAAGTCTGTCATGAAGGAAGGTGGACTTTTTTTTTAATGAGGGATGTCTTGTGAATTCCAATGAAACCTTAGAGCTTCTGAATCCTAAGCGTGTGCTATTGGCAAAGCTTACAGAGCTTATATTATACTTCCATGGAGTGAGACACCCATGTGAAGTGCTTCCTTTGCCGTTTTCTGACTGTGTGGGTACTATTCCCTGCTGGAAAGGAGTCAGGGATGTGGGTTGTTTCTTTGCCAGCCTTTAGGTCTGTGAAGTAATGCAGCTTGTAATATTCTGACCAGTGGTGCCAAAACTTTGTCTTACAATATTCCTGTTTGTGAGGTTTCACTAGGTGAATGAGCCTATCTAGCAGCAAAAGGGACAGACCTGTCCACACTCTTTGCTCCTGTCTATATGGCCCTTTTCTCCTAAGTCAGCTGTGGTGCAGTTGACCCCTCATTAGGTTGATTCAGGCCCCTAACATCAGTATCCCTGCAGGCTGGATTTTCTGCTGATTTAGTGAGCTAAATTAGTTTGACAAAAGCTTAAGTAATCATCAGACTGAGCTGAAGGGGAAAAGATGTGATGATGGTAGAGGTGAGTGGATCCATGACTTCTAGAATCAGTGAATGCTTAAAGCAGCTGAACTGAAGAAGTTTTTTCCTTTGAGAAAGATGATTCCTGGTGTGCCATTTCAAGGCCAGAGCAACCCAGGTTCTCTTTTTTTGTCTTTTCTGTTAATTAAACAATTGAACCAGAAGAAGTGTTTTAAAGGCTAAGTTGTTACAGAACATACAATATATCACCTTAATCTGCAATAGTTGGTTGTTCCTATCTTTCAGTAAAGGTTAAATAATTTGGTTTTCCTCTTTCTTTTACTTTTCACTTGTATAAATAGATTAAGGGGAAAGTTGCAGAAAAAAAAGGGTACTTCTGTTGTGGATTTTGGATTTCTGATAAATTCCAGGAACATGGAAGGTTTGAGGTTCCCAGTGATCCTTATGATTTAGTGCAGTGTCCCCGTGTTGACCCTTTCCATGAGGGAAAGGATCATTTTCTTCACTAAGGGTGTGGAGGAGGTGGAAGAGAAGTGAGGAAAGGATTCATGAAGAACTTTGCTGTAAGGGGTGGAGAAAATGTCTTTTTCAAAGGAGAACAAGCAAAATAGTCTGTTCACACATCAGCATGTGCAAAGAATAAAGCTGAGAATAGAGAGAATGGAGGTGGAGACAGGCAGAAGAAATGGGAGACCAGTATGAGAAAAGTACTGCAAGGGGAAAAAAAAGGCAGCAAAAGGGGTAGGTGGGATCATGCTTCTGTAGAGCATTGTTTTGAATGTTAATATATGTTAATGTATTTACAAGTTTATACTGTTTGCTGCTTACCTCCAGGTTTGATAGCTGTGGGTGTGAGATGAATGAACAGGCCAGATTTGCTTTCTGAATTTTGTTTCCTACTTTTCAATGTTGTCTCAGCTGCAGATTATGGTTCCTGTTACGTTTGAGAGTTGGGAAGCAGCTGGCTGCCCCATGTTGCCATAGTTCCCAGATGCAGTGCCTCACCACTTTCTCCTGGCTGAAAAGCCAAGGTGGGAGGATGACAGCATGTTCATTGTTGATGGGAAGAGTCTCTGTGTGACTTCAATAGCTGGGCGTGATATTCCTGAGCTTTGTCGCAAAGGGAGTGGTACTGAGGGCAAGAAAGGAATTTTTAGTATTTCATTGCAATCCACACAGACTGTAAAGTGGGATTTCTTTTTTCTTTTCATATGGCACAGAAATAAAGCCTTTTAAAATGTCTTCTCATGAGAGGAAAAAAAATGGAGAGCATGGAGGCATTCAGGATCCTGGTGCTTTTGGCATTTGCCTCATCTCTAGGAGACCAAAGATCATGGCCATTGTTCAAAATGACAGGGCAAATGAGTTTCTACAACTCATCAAGGAAGAGTGGAATGGCCCTCATTGGAAACTCCTTGGTGAATGGAATACCCATGAGTATGGTGGCACTCAGGGATCTTGAAGAACTTGATTAAATGCTCTTTGGATTCCAAAGTAGTGTGCAAGATTTTATAAATTAAAGTAAAAGCACCACTTCTGTTTCTGCATCCGTGTAAGTATAGATAGGAAAGATGTGTGAGATGAAAACAGTTAGCTAGTACTGAGATAAAATTTCAGAGGAAATGCTAGTCGTTGTACTTTCTAGTAGCTAAAGATGAGATACAGCATTGTAATGAGGAATTTATTTTTTAAATTATTTTTAGGCAGATTTCTGAAGAAAATGAGACCAATGAGGTCACGCTGTTTCCCTGTCTTCAACACTTTTGAATCCTTTGACCGAATTCAATCAAATTCTTTAGGAGGTTCCTGGAGGGAGTCCAAGTAAAATATTATCAGTACTCTGACTGCAAAAAGTACTGCCAGATAAGCTTACCTATTATTACACCATAGAGGTTCTGTGGGATGGCTGGGGTTAGGAAGGCATTGCCCGTGGAGGTAGTTGCAGTAAGAGGCTGCAACTTAGCTGCTGGTAGGGGACACAAAGGACATCTGTAGGCTCTGGTTATCCTGCTGACCACGGAGGGACTTGTTATGACATTTCCTTCAGCAGTTGGTGAGAATCAAATTAAAGGTATAGGATCAAATATGACTCTATGCAAATATCTCTACAGTTGTTCTCACCCACAGGGAGTCTTTGCCAAGCAGGTTTTACCATTTTGTCATGACATTTGTGATGGGATCGAGTTTCTGTGAAGCTGTTTCTGTGTGCGTCTCTCCCTGACACCTACATAGGGGCTCTGGTTTGCTTCTATGCTGCTAACTGATAATATCAATAAACTGAACTGAGACTTGACCCTAGCCTTACCCTTCCCTCTTTCAGCTGTATCTTTATCTGGCGTCTGAGCTCAGAGATGACCATCAACATGCGGCAGCGACTGTCTGACATGAAGCAGAGAGGGAAACAGACAGAAAAGTCTCCTCCACACAAGACAACTGGACTCATAAGGTATGGAGAGTAGATTAAGAAGAGATGGCTGGGTCTGTAGGGTTTAACATGAAAAGTTGGCACTAGGTTTCAACTGTAAGGTTTCTGCTGTCTTCACTGATGGTGTCTTCTAAAGTTCTCTTCTTCTGTTGGATTTGCCATGGGTTTTGTGCCCCACTTTGGATATAAAAGCCTGACTGTGATCTTCCAGACTGACTTGCTTATTGTTGCCTCACTGATTGCAAAGTGTATGCATTGTCCCTCATGTCTTAATTTACTTTAATAAGCAATTTACATAGCAATATTGAGGCTGGTACACAGCATCCTACCAGGGAAGCTTTGCTCCTTCATGAATAAGGATATCTGGATCTAGGCTGAATGCAATTTAAAGGCTGTTTTCTGTAGTGTCAGTACTGAAACATACCTGTGAGCTGTATGAGTTTGCCGTGTTGATCATAATTCTGGAAGAGTTCTTACAGTTGTGCTGTTACTCTGTTAACTATTTTCTGAAGGCTTTGAAAAAGGTCACCTAAAAATAATTATAATATAAATAATAAATATAAAAATAAATTCCATGTGAAAAGTTCCTGGCAGCTAAATCATATTATTATTTTTGCTCGGCAAGCAATGTATCTAAAAACAAGCTACCACAACCTACATATGGAACAGATCTAAATATATCTGGTGACCTTTCTTAAAGTGGTGCTTAAACAAAGACCCTGTTTTTAAACAGAACAGGAGTGACAGGGGATTATGGATTACTAGTGTTACTGTATTTGATTTCTTTGTAGTTAGTGAGTAGCTGAGAGTAATTTGATGGTAAGCAATGCAGGGGAGTCCTGACCAACCTGATATAGGATCAAAGTAGGTAAAAAAGGTAAACAGATTTTTGATGCTACGTCCCACAATGTTCTTCCTTCAAATGACTACAAATTGAGTTCTGGATATAAAAGTGCCAAAGCATTGGAGGACTTACCATGCTAGTTTTGTTGAGTGTCACAAGGAGCTTCCCGCTCCCTTTCAGAGCAAATAATGTTGAAACGAATCTGCTTATTTTCTTTGGGAAAGTCTTGATGTGCTCATTCTTGAAACAAGTCTTGTGTAATACATGTATTCGATAATGATGCTGGGAGAACTCAGGAAGCAATGCGCTTTTTATAGCAGACTCTCCATTATTCCAGCAGCTGCAGCCTTACCCTACCGAGGCTCAGTCTGTGACAGATAATCTCAGCCCTCTTCCGCATTCGGTGTTACTTGTTTCCATCACAGGTGCTTCCTGAAGGGCGGTGTTAGTACCATGCCAAGCCCGGCACTTGATTAAACTTGTTTGGCAACCTCTTTGCAAGCCTGGAGTTGACTTGTTTGGTCAGCTTTGACAGCTTGTTTTCAGTTTTGATCGACCGCTCTGGTCATTGCCAATCAGCAAAAACATAACTCCAGAGCGTTTTGGATTGGGACTGAATATGGCGGAAGAGCCTATTGGACCAGCATTACTGAGGTGGGACAAGGAAATCTAATGAACTTGAGTGAGAATGGTTTTCTAGGTGCTTGTACCTGTTTTGGTTGTGTTTCCGATGTCTGTTTGTGTAGTCTGCAGTGGGGAGTTGGGTTGCATCTTGTGGTGTAAAACTGTTGTCTCAAAAGGGCTCATAGGAATAGAAGGAAGCTCCCTGCCTGGTGATATGCCATTTGTTCTACGAGATTTTCTCTAGAACAATATTGCTAGAATTTGGTGGGGGAATGAATGCATTCTGTTCTGTAGTATGAGCGTATGACAGGATGAATAACCAAAATAATGCTGGGGAAGTAAAATGGAGCTGAGGAGTCAGTGGGGAGCTGAAGATTTCCAGTTCAGGACAGCGCTGTCTCTATCCAGCCGTAACTGGGAGGCTAGGGATTGGCCCAGGTGAATAACATCTGAAGTGTAAACACACAGAAGATGCCTTTCTGGGTCAAACCAGTGTTCCTGATATACTGCCTGTGTCAGTGGCAATGAAAGATGCTGTGTAATGAGACAGTGTAAGGGCTTGGCTCCATGAAGTTTTGTGTCCATTTGCCTCATGCCAAATTGTTACATTGAGTATCTTGGGAGGCACATGTCTACTTGTTCCCTTTAGTATTTGGTCACAGATCCATTGTCCACTGAATTTGTGTAAATCCTTTTTGAACTTTGTAATATTATATGCCTCTGCAGCCTTCTTTGGTGACAAGTTCTAAGAGGTTACTGCTCTCTGTGGAAGGAAGGACATTTTTTGTCTCTATTAGACTGCACTCCTGCTACTTTTTTTGAAAGCTCCCTACTTCTGAATATTGTGAGCTTTGGTGAACTATTGTTCTGCATCCAGCTATCTGTAGTCACCATGGTTTTGTAAACCTTTATTATAACCTCTTTCTATCCAACCTTCCTTCCAAACTGCAGAGTTCAAGCCTCTTCTGTTCCTCCAAAAACTTCTGGAGAGACTAAAGTTCCTTCTCAGAAGGATTTTTCTGACTCACCTTTATGGGATGTTACTTGGAACTAATCTGACCTGTATGACCCACAGTTCTGTACAGTGCCCCTAAGAGTTTTTCAGTTCTGCCTCTGGCTGTGGTAACTGCTGATGTGTGCTTTTCTCTCAACTGCTGAACATAAGGAGCTTTGATTGTTTTAGATGAGAGATTTTGTATTCAGCTGATATTTCTGGTACGTTTTGGTTTTGAGCCATTTATATTTTCAGAGAAGAAGTCTTGCAAAGGCCTTTTAATAGGGTTTTGGTTTTGATCCAAGTATGCATTTATTGTTTAGAAATGCTTGTCATCTCATTTTTTGGAAGGGAAGTTATGACTTGATTTTACTGTGGAATGTTTGCAAGGCTTATAGTCATGTTTTAGCTGAGCAATTTGTTTTTGTTTGTTTTAATTTTAAAAGCCACTTTTTTTCTGAAACTTGAATATGAATAGCAGGAGAGAGAAATGTTATTCGAATTGAATTGCCTAAAACATAAATGTATGCTGAAGGAGTACTGTGTGCTGTCAGATATATTTGGAAAGAAGAGCTCCTTATCAAATTCTTAGTGAAGATTTGGTCCAGTCCAGGAAAGCTGTGTGGTTTCCAGGAGTCAGAATAGGACAGACTTTTGATGCCAGATCAGAATGGTGCCTAAGTTTCTGCTTAGCTACTTCAATTATAGCACTAGGGAAGCTGAAGTCATCAGCACTGTGATCTTTCTGTGAGGAAAAGAAAGGTAACTTTCTTTTTAAAACCCTTTGGCATTTGGGCAGGGCTGGGGAGGAGGAGGCAGTCTGCTAGTGATCTCTACAATACAGAATGTTAGTTTCATAAATATGCCCCTGAAGCTGAGGTATTAAGTAGCAGAAGATCAGAGTAGGAAATCTGACATCATACCTCTTTAAGTGGATAGTTGCCGTTCTTGCCTGTTTTATTTTAAGAAAAGAGAGAAGGATTGAATTCAAGGCATGCAAAAGAATACGGAGTACCTAATATGTGATGTCTTAATGCTAAAACTCCATAAAGACGTGGTACTTTTAAGTCTGTGTATGTGTCCTGAAGATTTTCTAGCTGGAGGACCTTTGCTGTCATAGAACTAATACTGGCAGACCCTTCAGAAACTAGGAGCTGAATTGCAGCTGGCTCTGCCCATCTGTGCAGAACAAGTTCCAGGCATGGTACTAGAATGGGATAGTTCCTCAGCAAAGGAAGAAGACGAGAGCAAGGATGATTAAAATCTTTGCTCTAAGTGAGTGGCCTGTACTGTGAGAATTGGACATGTCTGTACATGCTGTTCTGGAATAGCTGCTCTGAAACATTCCTTCTGGTATAAGGATGCTTTGTTGGGGTTTGGCTTAGCCTACTCTCAGCAGGAATTCAGCAAAACACAGAAATCTTATTCCTTCGCTTTCAAAATGCTCTCATGTGGTGCTTCTTTGGAAGCAGCTCCCATGTGTGAAACCTCACCTCACATTATCCTGTCTTCCACCTAAGCATGAACAAGAATTGAGGAAGAGTGTTGAAGAGACATGCGCAACAGAGAGGCCTACAAGAAAGTCCAAAGAACAAAGAGGAAGATAGGGAAAGAAAGGAGAAAGTTGTGAAGTCTAAACTGAGGGATTGACTTGTGCAAGCACAACAGCTAAAACACTCAAGATCTTGTTTCATTTTCAAGAGTATCTTAGTTTCCAGTCAGTGGGCCTAAGAGTCTTCTGAAAATACTATTCGATTATCTCCATTCAAGTCACAGGACTGAGTTTGAAAAATGTATTTGAGTTGTATAAAAGAGGATGTGGAAGAGAGGCATGAATTTTTTCTGGAATAATGCACTATAACCTTACATTTGTATTGGGCATGTGACTTCGTAATATGTTTGGCATTTCCTGAGAGGTATTAAAACATGCACATCTGACTTGCAAAATATGTTTTACATTCTCTTACTCAGCTCCTTTGAGGATATTGGAATATACTTTTTGCCCCCCTTGCTATTTTTGTCAGTCACCATCTGATGGACAGAGGTCATCTTTCTGTTTGTAATGTAAACCATAATGTAAACCACATTGACAGCAATCCTCCCTTTTCCATTTACACCTATGAGAGTACATGCAGGAGGGAGTTTAGCAAACATATAACCTTTCCTTGGCATATCACCTCATCATAGTGATGTTCAACCAGTTAGATGTTTAAACGTCTAATAATCTAACCCTTTGTCCTCAATAAGTCCCTCAAACTACAACAAAGGATACAAACAGAATGATACTATCAAAGCTATTGACACAAAGCTGATCTTGCCTGTCAGGTATAAATGTAATATACCTCATAGAATGAAACATGGCATAACCTCAAATGTATGGTATTGCTTGAACTGTATTGGGATTCTCCTGCTATGACACAAGAACCTGAGAGTGATAAGATGGACACACAAGGAGGTGATAGAAAAGACGAAGTGACTAACAAACTCAGATGTCAAAAGTGGATGAAGACAGCCAACAGGAAACTGCTTTCCTGGAGGACCTAGCAGTCTCAATGATCCTGTGGGTCTTTTCCAATCTAGTGATTCTGTGATACAGTCAGTTAAACTCTGCTTTTTGCCAGAACACCTCGAAGTTCATTTGAAAGCATTGGGTATTTATTGCTCAGTCACTCGTAATAAAATGGAAATTTAATGCTGCCACTAAATAGGGAGAGAAAAGATTAAAATACTTTAACTACTTTTTACCGTATTTCAGTACTGCCTGCTATCTGTCAGCTGCAGGAGAAGTTGGTCTCTTGCCACGCTGCTTTGTATTTGATGGATGAGCTATTTTTATTTCATGAATAATGCTTGGCACTCAACACCTACCAGTGATATCCTGTAAATGTTACTAATGATGAGTTTGGCACTTTAGGTTAAATGGGCACTACTCAACTTTATTTGTTAGGGATTCTTCATTTGTTCAATTATTGTCCAAAGTGCATTAGTTTGTTTGGTTCTGTTGACTGAAGGGGTAAAGAGAGGAAAGGGAAGAGAAGAAGAAAGGGGGAAGATAGAGATTGGTGTTGGTAAGTCTTTCTGGTTGGTATTGGAGAATTTTATGCTGAGAGTGCCTCCGAGGTCTGTGTGGGAACACTTGTCTGATCTACTTCGATTAAAGATCTGCCAAAAATATGTTTTACATTATTCCTTGTGCCTGAAGGCTAAAAAAGGCAGCATGGTGCTCTTTATGGTGTGTGGGCTGTGCCTTCAGGTTCTGTGTGTGTGATCCTTGATATGAATCTGTCTCTTATGTTATAATTTGCCATATACCTGATTGACAGCAATCAGGGAGTATGTGTGTGACATTTTTGATGTGTAGAACAGTTCTAGAGAGGGCCTGCTTAAGGGTGGGAAGGATATTTGCCTTTCAAATATGCTCTACCTTTTTGACCTTATGAATTGGTGGGATCTGAAATGGAAGACCAAATTTAATTCTACTTGACTTTCTGAGACTCATTTACTTCTGATTTCTGTCATCCATCCACATGTATGAGACCATTGCTGTGGCAGACTATACACAACTTTGTGCAGGGTTTAACTTGCCTTGTTTCTCAGAGATGAGTTTTGCTGGAGTGAGGGCTGTTTGAGAGAGCTGAGGGAGCTTGCTCATTGTGGGTGGATATAAGGTGGAGAACTATCTGGTGTGTGGATAGAAATGGTGGAAAGTTCTTGATTCGGACCATAATATCACTTCCAATTCCTACATCCCAGGCATGAGTCCATCTCTGCCCTGTCCTCTGTGCCTGCACTCTCATCAGACAGTGACAAGGATGGTGAAGATGAAGGGAATGATGAAGATGAGTTACGTGGGCTGAAGTCTTTCCATATTCAGTCCAGCTGCAACACTGAGAAAGACTCAGGTATAAATGGGAGTGGGGCATGGGGAACTTTGGAGAAAAACAGCATGAACATGAAGTGGTGAGAGGATGAGAGACACTGGCTGAAGGGTAACAAGACATGGGCAGAAAGAGAAAGACCAAGACGTAATCAGATGAATTGACACCAACGGGTAATGTGCAGTTGCCCGTTCCTGCATCTCTAGGGGGTTACATTTTGGAGCTTTCTGAGAAATTTGGTTGTTAGATTTCCAAGTTTCATGCTAGTTCCAACTGTGCAAACAAATTTTGAATTTGTGTCCTGGGCTTGGGTCTATAAGCTGTTAGAAGTCCATGGGAGCCAAAAGACATCTTACAGAGGATTCTAGAGATGTCTGATAAAACTTACGGTAAAGATTGCCATTACTAGTTATAAGTATTTTTACCACAGATACTACAGTGTTTTGGAGCAGGTTTTTTCCCCCAACCTTTGGTGGACCCCTGCATTGTGACAAGTGTTCTGCAATGGGTCTGCTGAGTCAGCAAAAATCTTATTTAAAACAGTATGTCTGTGTTAAAATTTTGATATGGCGATTTGCTAGCCTGTGGGAAAGCATGCGTTGGCAGTGGTCTGCTAGTTCAGAAGGTATAGGAATGCTCCCTTTGAGGAAAAATGAGGTAAGAGGTCTTTTTAAAAGCTAGACTACTGGCCAAGGATGTCAACTAGGTATATATCTTTTTCCCTTTCCAGATCCAGACCTTACCCTCTCAAGAAGCCTTTCTCATTGGGAAATGAGGAGGGTGAGTTGCTAAACATTGAAATTGTATATCTTGTCATAGGGAAACTGGAAAAGAAATTCCTATGAAGACTGAAAACTTCATTGGCATTGGTGGGAAAGGTGCAGCTGTGATGGGAAACAATTGAGAAATGTCTGTGAAGAACAACTTGGGGGTGGCAAAATAGAATGTAGTTTATGGGGACAATTTTACTTGGGATTTTTACATTGGTATCTTTCCATTAGATGTTATGCTTCATTTTTGGCCTCAATCTCACGTGGTCCTGTAGCTGATCATATGCTTGGATCCAAGCGAGGCATTTAAATGTTCAGTTATGCAAGAAGCAGCAACAGAAGTATCATCTTTACTTGATGCTTTATGATTAAGGGAGGAGTTTTAAGCAGTCTCACAGACAGCTTTGGGACTTATATGGAGATGCACATAATTGTGTTTTTCTGTGGGTCTTGTGTTTTCTCTCCTGTTTTTCCATCAGCAGAACTCAGTCCCTAAGACTGTCTTTCCCTCAATTTCCTTCAGGCCAAAGAGATTGCAGCAATCCAGCGCTCAGAAGCACCAATGAACAAAATGCCCCGGCAACGTGGGCGCTGGTCGCAGACAACCAGCAACATAGAGATGACTGTGAAATCCATGCTTGACTTGCGTCAGTTGGAGTCTTTCTCTGTTTCCCGTTCTCCAAGTCGAGACTCACTGTCTCAGAACAGCAATGGGGATGACAGAGAAGAGCAGGCAGATCTTCTTGTGCACGTCAATGCAGTAAGTGCAGTACTACTCTGAGGAGGTGAACCTGCTCCAAGTGCGTCTGTCGTGCTTATGTTTATTATTACCTACATTTACTAAGTGTAGGTAATAATATTTAAACATTTATATTTTGTGTCTAGTTCTGGGCTTCCTAGCTCAAGACAGGCAAGGAACTACAGGAAAGTTCAGTGGAGGGTCACGAAGATGATCAGGGGACTAGAAAATTTCTCTTATGAGGAGAGGTTGGGAGACCTGAGTCTGTTTAGCCTGGAGAAGAGAAGACAAAGAGGATCCTATCAATGCTTATAAATATCTAAAGGACGAGTGTCAGGAGGATGGGGCCACACTCCTCTCAGTGATGCCCAGTGACAGAACAAGGGATAATGGGCACAAACAGGAGCACGGGAAGTTCCATCTGAACATGAGGAAAAAATTCTTTACTGTGAGGGTGATGGAGCACTGAAACAGCTGCCTAGAAAGGGTGTGGAGTCTCCTTCTCTGGAGATAATCAAAACCTGCCCGGATGCATTCTTGTGCAGCCTGCTCTAGGTGAACCTGCTGTAGCAGAGGGGGTGGACTAGATGATCTCCTGAGGTCCCTTCCAAACACTGTCATTCTGTGACTTCGTGATTTCTGCTTGATGCCATTCTTTATATTTTTAGAGGTGGCCTCAAGTGCTTTCTCAGAAACCTATTTAGATAGCTCTTTTATCATTAGTACTCCTGCAACATGTTAACTCTGCCATCTTACAGCAGACCCTGTATGGGACCAAGGTTACTTTCCAATGACAGGGAAGACCTTGTGTTTTCTTTTAGCTCTGATTATGTATGGCAAAAGCAAGCCAAGAAGCTGAGCTTGGAATTACAGATGTGTACCTGATTACCTGTTCACTCACTCTGTTGTAGTGCAGTGTCTTGACTCCAGTAGCCACTGAAATGTGGCTCATATGATGCCCTTAGTTGTAGTCTGTGCTAGATTAAGTTCTCTTTAATTTTTCCATCAATGGGTCACAGCAAGTAATGTGTGTTCATACCTCAGAAAGCTAATGCCTGTTTTCCAGTAGCAGTCTGTCCTGATGCCTAACTTCATTAGAGTTTTTCCTTCCTTTGTAACTGTGTGACCAAGAAAAGGACTGGGCTTGCTGTGTGCAGTAAGTTGATGTTTTTCAGGTGTGGCTCACAGACATCTGAGTTATGTTTGATTAGTCAATAAATGGTAATGGAAGAACCTGTTGTCAAGTGGCTTATGCTCCTGATGTGCGGTCAAAGAGGGATGGGGAGTCCAGTACTCTACCAGAGAATTTTAGGGATTGCAAACAGGAAACAAAATAGGAAACCACAGTAGTAGTCTGTCAAGTTAAAGAAAACACTGTAATAATCTAGTTTTCTTTCTTTTTAAACCAGGTTGCCAACTCAATACCTCCCCAAGATAACCAGTCTTGTGTGAGACCCCAAGTGATTCAGCTTGTGTCTTGTGAAGAGGGGATTTTCTCTCAGGAACTGGAACCTTCGGAGAGTGAGGAGTGTGTAATCTACCCTGAGCAAGATGAAATCCATCCCACAGACCCTAGCAGGTTAAAAATAAGCTCTCTGCTGTGCATGGCTGAGACATTTCTGTTTTATTTTGCTTGCAGCTTGTGTGGTCACTTGGATGAGTTGACTTACTGTTTGGTTGATGCCAGGCGTATTTAGTTGAGAGTTTTATGCCAGCCTGATGCTAAAGGAATCTGAAACTAAGAAAGCGCCATTAAAATAATCTTTCTTCTGAGGAAACGATACATTAGCAACCTCCTTCAAGTTTTTTTTTCTTGAATAAACAACTTGAGAGCAGCCTTTTTGCTTTCTTCCTTATCTAGGCTCAAATAAGCAAGAGAAAATGCGGAAGCTGGAAAACCACCCAGTAGTGATGTATGCATGGAAGTGAAATATCTGCCCAGGAGAAATGATAGGACACTATTATTTATGACAATTTTGAACCCAGAAGTTTGCAAGGGCAAGAATTTAACAAAAGTAGTATATGGTGACTGTTTTATAGAAATAGAATGGCCTGCGTGAGGTAGATGGAGTTGAAAAGAACACTGAGAGAATGGAGACCTTTTTACATCCTCTGCTATTTCTTCTGGTTTAGTTTTACCTCACTGAATTTTCTGTTTCGTTCTGTGCTCCATTATTTTCCTTTCCTGAAGTTTTATTCTTCCCTATCCTTCTTTACGTAATACTAATAGCTGTTTAATTTCCTCTGTCTCCTCCTGCTCTGGTACAAAGAGTGGGCTGACAGCTTTAGACAGGCTTTTATGCAAGAGTGCATGCCAAGATTTTGCAGTTGAAGCTGCTAGATTTCTCCCAGTTTCTCTTTATTTACATTTTTAATTTTATTATGATAACAATTGGACAGAGCAGACTCCAGCATGTGCAGCTCTATCATGTAAAGAAAGGAAGGCACTCTGGTGATGTTGGATACAGACTGGACATATCTTAAAGTATATAGTGTTTGAAAACTGCCATTTAATGCCATGGTAATTGCTATTTAGTTCTGTTGAGTGACTTCTGCATCATAGAAGGCTCAAATCTATGGCAAACTGGAGTTACTGTCATAACAGGAATAGCCCTGGGTTTAATCCCTTTTTCATTACATAAACCTCTGCATTTGTTCCTCACCTGTGCTGGAAATTGAGCCCGGGCGGTGCTGTGCTGCTCCCTGGTAACTGTGGGCAGCTGACAACATGCGGAAAGTCAGACAGTCCCCTTGAGACTTCACTGTCCAAGCTTAATGAAATGCAAAAATGTACTGTGTAATGATGAGAGAAATCAACTTCTTTTTCTCTTTAAAGCCTTACTTTATAATCAAAGGTGTTACTAACACAGGTAAGGCCTTACTAGTGTTAGAATGTTCTGTTTTATATATGTAATCTTTTACAATATCTCTTTTTAGTGCTGTACGTTTCCCATCTCTCTTGTAGTGATTTCCAGGTAAAAGCATTGCCCCATGGGAAGCTAAGTAGAGCTTATCACAGTAATGGATGCCCAGACAAACACAGTCCTGACAGTGCCTGCTCTGTAGATTACAGCAGCAGTCGTCTGTCCAGCCCAGACCATCCGAATGAAGGTAAGATGCAGAGATGTTATAAATGTATTTATGTGATGTGGAACACTGCAGAAACTTACTGGAGTGGTTCTGTGCCATATTTATCAGTTGCTATCCTGATCTCTAATACACGGTCCTCTTGCATGATTCATGAGCTGAACTGATGTCACAGTCCTATTAGCCTTGATAGTTTTACTGTAAAGATTCAGGTGCATTTGAACAGGTATTTCAGTGAAGCCACTATAGAAGCAGGTGTTGGTTAAAGTGCACTTTCCTTGTGTACCTTTGACTTCCTTTTACTTTGCTAGATGAGGGGGCAGGTCTAGTTTGATTATCCCATGGGCGATGCTGTTTGTGGGATATGGTAGGTTTATGGTCACCGACTTTTACTTCAACATTCTAGGTTCAATTTAGCATCTTTGCTGAATATTTTATTTTAACCTGGCTAGTGTTACTGTGATTATGCTGTTACAGCATTGGGTTTTCTTGCCTTTTCCCAGATTCTGAAAGCACTGAGCCCCTAAGTGTGGATGGCATCTCAGACCTGGAGGGAGAGGAAGGAGAGGAAGACGTGGGTACTAGCATGCCAGAGGGAGAAATTCCCCAGACACTTGATCAGGAAAAGTTTCTCAAGCAGCATTTTGGGACCCTGGGCAGCACGGATGGAAAAGGTACAGCTTGGCGGGGGGACTTTCTGAGGTCACTCCAGGTTTGTCCCTTGTATATATCAAATCGAGCTAAAAGTTCTGCTCGGCTTTCATGGGTGTATTTGTACAAGGAAGCAAAAAGGGGGAACCAATGTAGGGAGGCCTAAAGAAGATTAACATCTGTTAACTTCATCAGATTGCTTGTAAATTGTGTGTGGACGAGATTTAGGCCCCTGTCATTTTGGGTTAAGTATTATCTCTGGAATCCTGAAGAGCTGTACTCTTGTTTCCAGACTAGTTTTTCCTGTTGTATATGAAGTTATTGAATGTGTGTTCCCCCCGCCCCACAGGTGACATGTAGTGGCCTCTAGTGGTATATTGAGGCATAACGAATGTCACAAAAGAAAAGACTGAAATGCTGGGTGGAGGGAGAGAATAAGAGGAGGCATCTGAGTGGCAAAGGAGCTGGTTAGTCTTTGTCAACCAAGTCCAGAATAAATCATACCTTTTGGAATTGGTAGTGGTTGCAGGCAGAAATATCTATGCGAGTTGTCTGTTTTTCTTTTTTGTTATTCTTTTTTTTTTTTTGTCTCCTTTGATTGTTTTGCTTTCTGCTTCATGCCAGTGCCTCGCAGTCCTACAGGCAGGATAGTACACAAAGGGAAGCAAAGAAGGAGGAGTCGTATCCTTAGGGAGAGTAGTAGTTTAAGGCAGAATAAGCGAAGTAGAACAGAATGGGCAAAGGCAATGAAATTATTTCATTGTCTGAGGTTTTAGCTCAAAAAAATCCCCTTGGAGGAGGGGAAACATTTGATAGTCTCTGTGATAAAAAAATGCATGTGTCAGAATGCTTGTTCTGTAACTAAACTGCTCCATTTCTCTCTCCCTTTTAACCAAAATTTTTAGGTGGCTCATGTAGGAATCTAGAAAGAACTGAAAACCTCAGCATTTCCTCTCGCTTTCTTTCCCAGTCCCTGGCTCTCAGGTATGGCTCTGCTTATTTTGCGTGTTTCTATCTGTCTGCTTTTACTAGTGCAAGTAGGTCTTGTTCTAGGCCTAGGGTCCAAATAGTTGAGCAAACTTCTGGCCTTGGTGTGCCTAGACACAGCAAAGTGTTACCACCTGGCAGGCTGGTTGCAGACCCTTGTGATTTGGACAGGACATTCTATGTCCCCTTAGCTGCAACATTGTTGTTTTGTTCTTTTTCCTCTTTCAACAATGTGCTTGATTGTCTCACGATTAATGCCTTGATTAAGTTGGAGGAATTGCTAATCAACCAGTTTATTCTTTACTGTTTATGCTCTGTTTATTCTTTTGCATTTCATTCAGCTTGGACAATGAAAGTAGGCTTGTCAACTTTTCCTTTATTTTACAGCCCTTTCCTACTCATCTGTGTTTCTTGGTCCCATGCCTTCACAGGGTGTTCTGGTGTCTCATACAAACCTCCCTGGGGATATTATTCTTCAAAAAAACCTTCAACCCTAAAGCACTTCAAAAGGCCTCTCCAAGCTGTTTCTCTTGTTGTTTAAAAATAAGTCCCTACAAAAAAAAAACCACACCCGAAAACAAACAACAAAAGACCAAAGAAACAAACAAACAA
Source organism: Phaenicophaeus curvirostris (assembly GCF_032191515.1). Lineage (NCBI taxonomy): Eukaryota > Metazoa > Chordata > Aves > Cuculiformes > Cuculidae > Phaenicophaeus > Phaenicophaeus curvirostris. Next base: position 27,209,773 of record NC_091396.1, on the reverse strand, counting down.
ACAAAATCGGAGTAAATACTTTTGTTGATTTGGGTTTTGTCATTGCTGCTGTCAGGAATGCTTCAATCTGTCTCACATTGGGACTATATGATTAGGAAGAAAGTCAATGCTTAGCTATTGTGTAAGCTTCTGGAGAGTTGTAATGGTGAGTGAAGGAAATCACTGGTGCTCTAGAGATGTAACAAGAGAGATACTTTTAGATTATGAAAAACACTGGACTTTTAATCTGTTCAGCTGTTCAAACATGCCAGATTGAAAGTTGCCTCCTAATTACTTTCTTTAAAAGTATCTTAGAATTGAAAAGATTTTGTTGTTAGCAAGGTGAGCTGAGAGAAAAGACCTGACCTGACTTTTCCCAATCTTCCCTCTGCCTGGAATTTTTCCTTCTCTTTCGCCTTCACCTTTTATAGTGTTCCCCCTGGAAACAGTGATGCAATGGTATTTGTGATTGCATTGCCTAAGGTCTAATGCCTGAAGACCAGTGCTTCCAGGGATGAGTAGAATGAAGTGGTAACAATGTAGGGCATTTTTTACTTAAAAAATAAAAATTCAAGATAGAGAAGGGCTCTTTACCATAGAGAAACTGGCATAATGCATGTGCCTGTTTGTCCAGGGCAATGTGCTTACTTACTTTAACTGGGATTTCTTTATCGTCTTCTCCAGACGATTGTCACTCTCATCGTCAAATCTGATACTGGATTCAAAGACCATCGAGCCTCCAATCCAGACCATTCGAGTTACACCAGACTTGTTTAAAAATGGCAGCAGCCATCCTGGTGATGCACTGGAGAACAGCCACCTCCTGGACAGTGTAAATTCAAATCGGGCTGTTTGTGTCCAGAAAAAAAACAGATCAACTTTGGAGGCCAGCAGTGTTGAGATGGCTCCTGGACGGGTTATTGCATCCTTTCCAGAAGGCCCTGTGAATGGAGTGATGAGGAAGGCACAGTCAGTTCATGACCTCGTTCATGAGGGTAAGGACACAGGCTGGAATGATAGTATAAATCTGAGAAGGAAGTGGGGATATTTGAGCTCGAGTAGCTTATGTCTTAAATTAAGCTTATGTCTTTCTGCATTCTGAGCTACAGGCTTTGAATGTCTTCTAACTCTTAGCCTGTCTTCTAACTCTTAGCCTGTCAAGGGAAAGTATTTTTAATTCATAATGCAGATGCTTGTCTCCTAATTATCAGTCTCTGATATTTATCTGGCAGCTGTGGGAGGAGCAATGCCAAGGGTAAAATAAACTATTTGCAAAGAAAGTCTCTCTTGCTGTGGGTGATTGCTCCAGGCCAGGACTGAAGCTCCCCAGGGTGGAGAGGAGAGGAAGTAGGAAGGAGGATACAGTAAGAGGGAGCTTTCTGTATCCAGGCATTCTGTGTGAAAGAACTCCATTTTTGGAACAATCAACTCATGAACCATCAATAAGCACTCAGTTCGTCCTTAAAAACTAAAACTTATAACCACAACATCATATATAAGTTTTTGCCTGCTTCCTCTGGCCCATCTGTTAATGGTCACAGTGGTCTGAGGTCTTCTGGCTATCCACGTGACGAACAAGTCTCTCATCAGGTAAGCAGTGGTGTGCAAGAGATGGGCAAAAAAGCAGGCTGTTGAGGCTTGGTGATGCTAACCTGAAGAAGTGGTTCTGTACCCCTTCTCCAGGGCTGAGCTGAGGCACACAGGCTGGAGCAGCACTGGTACTTGCTGATTTTGGAATTCACTGCAGGCTCTTGTCTATTTTTGGTATGTTTGTCTGTTTAATTTTCACAGATAAGGGTCCTGGAGTGATATCCTCTGCCAAGCAGCGTCCTCAGACTCTTTTGGTGGTTGAGAAGGATCCCAGACCTAACAATTGCAGGGTGTTATCAGCCAGTATGTTGAAGATTGACGGACCTGGTGCTCTGCTAGCCAAAGATGTCAGGGCTGCAAAACCAAAGTCGTACATGAACCCAACAACCAGCTTCCGGGCTAAGATGTCAAGGAGCGTATCTGTAGGGGAAAATCTGTACCTTGGTTACTCCACTGAAATGTTGATGGATGGGAGAACTAGCCCTCCGGTGGCAGAGAAGACACAGTTTAGTTTCACAGCAGATGCTGAGAAGTTGAAGCTACCAGTGAAAGAAAACATTCCAGTGAAGCCAGCACTTCAGCCAGCTGCAAACTGCTCATCTCCCAAGTCCTTCCACAGCAAGTTGGCATCATCCAACCGAGCACATCTGATTCTTGACATTCCCAAACCATTGCCTGATAGACCTACACTGGCCTCCTTCTCACCCACTACCAAAACAAAAACTCTGCTTGAGCCACAGTCTCCGCGGTCACCTTCTGGGGCCTGTAAAAAGAAACTCCCTTATCCTGAGGTCCGAGCCTCCAAGAGGGAGAATCAGGCTGCTGGGTCTCTGGTTCCTGGTAGAGAGATCCCAACAGGAGTTGCGAAGGACAGTGCAGTGGAGAATCCAGTCTCAAGGACAGGTTGCCAGGAAGAGCCAGGGGCCAGTAATCCAAAACTGAGGGAGTTGTCAGAGGGTCGGCACCTAAAGCCTCCTGAGGGCACACTGCCCAGGTGCCGGGAGAGGATCACTGGCATTGCCTGTGTGCTAGATGACCAACCTGGACTTTGCCCACTAGACCCCATCAGGCCGAGGTCTCCTACATCTATAACTGCCTTGGCACAGGTCTCAGGTGTGCATGGATACCCATCTCTTACCTTCCCCCTTCTGTCTCCTGTCTTTGTGAATCGCCTCACGATCCCATCACATTTCTTTACGTCCAGCTTCTGGCCTGTCTCGTCCTGTCTGCACCTGTCTCGCTCCATAAGCCATCCCCTTAATGGTGAGACACTTCTTCAACCTGACATCTTTTTCGGAGTCTTTAATTTCCATTTCCTCTGGGTCTTATGTCTGAAGGTCCTCATTAGCTGAATGTTTTGTAAGCCTCAGCACTCTTATATTTTCAGTCATATGATTACCTGTAGGTGTTCATGTTGCTTTCTGGTCAATGCTAACATGGTGACATGCTGGGAATCCCCATGAGTGTATGTCGGTTACATCTCCCATGCCCCTCTTGGAAAATGACTGACCAGCAGATAAAGTAGCAGGCCAACATGTTTTAACTGAACCTAGCAAGCACAGGTAATAGTGACAGTGAAGTTAAGGCAGGCAGCTCAAGCTTTACTTTTTTTAATGTACAAGTGTGCAGGGTCTAGAAGGGTTTGCATACAGTTTTCTCACATGAGATAAGGCTTGACTAAGGTAAGTTCCTTTGCTGTAGTCGCCTGTGAGAGCGAGAAATTCTCTGTGCTGCTATCCCTTTGCTTTGAGGACGTATCTGCAAACTGGATATGCCATGCACATGCAGGCCTAGACTTTGGATTTGAGCATAAAGAACATGGATTAATTTTTTAATTACCTTTCATTTGGAGAAAAGGGTAAGAGGTAGGAAACGGCTTTACTTGCTGAAAACAGCTCTTGGATTTCTTACAGCTCCTGGCTTAAGGCTCCTCAATCAAATGAAAACTACCAGGTAACTTCAAAGTGAAGCAAAAATCCTGTCCTCCAAGGCAGGAAAACCTCCAGTGGCAGAGAAGACCCACCAAATGCTGTGGGACTGAAAGATCCAGAGATTTTTCTTTTGTGTCACAACCTGAAAGGAAATATCCTTCCTGGAAAGCACAGCTCAATTGTGTGGTAGTAAGCTGGATGTTAACCACTGCACTGATACCTTGTACCTTCAGGGGGCTGCACAGTTTTAATCCCTTTTGCTATGTTATTCTTATTCATACCTGAGAAGGGACAGCTCTGTAATCCTCTGATCAATTACCTTCTGTGGTGCCAGGCTGCTCCACCATACATTGCAGTGGTTAAGTGTGATATTTTGGCACCAAAGCATTGCAGAAGGATAATCTGGTTTTGATGCACAGTTATTTTTATTAATGCATTTCTAGAGGGATCAAACACCCTAAGACTGAAACGCTCTTATGTGAAACAGGAAATGTACTGTTGCTGAGGGACCTGCTGCTCTTATACCAGAGAGTAGATGCTCTGTAGAACAGCAAGTGCATCTGAAACTTTCAGACCTTTCCCCTACAGGGTGAGGCAGCCCAGAGCTGTGGAATCATATTCTGTAGAAGAGAAGCAATAGTCCAGTTGTCTGTACTCTTTAAGTTGAGTTTTCTCTTCTAAACATGGAGATCAAGCTACATATCACATGTTTTTTTGGTCAGTTGCTAGCAATTTTTGTTTGCAGAATTAGCACATGGCGCAAAGAGGAAATATTTTTGCAGCATTAATTTTTATTTTTATTTAAAAGCAGCTCCCAAAACATAGCATGCCCTGACAGTGTGTTTAGCAGCATCATTTAGTGTGTTAGGATGATATAGCAGCGTGGCTCCACAATTATTTTTTCTCACCAGATAGCAATCAACCTTCATCTTCTTGCAGACTGTGGTTCCCACATTTATAGTGGTAGATGCTGGAAATCTGTTTAGATCCAAGTTGGCCATTGCTGTAAAAAGTTTACTGTGGCTTCCATGGATCATAGTGTGGCGTTTTAGATTAGAACTGTAGGGCTGACTGAGACCTGTTCTGCTTCTGACTTGCTCTGTGACTTTGGGCTTCCACTTAATTTTTCTGTTCTTCCATTTTCCTGCTTGTATAACTGCTATAGATAAAGAGAATTCGTTTTGTTAAAGCATTTTGACATCTACTTAAAATACTGCAGATGTGCTTAATGCTGTTGCCATGTTTAATAGTCCCTGTTTCTTAAGCACTCTGCTCTGCACACCAGAGGCAGAAAATGCATTTGTTATGTTTGTGACCATTCTCTGGACTGGCAGCTCACAAAGCTGGAGACCAGCATTACAAAACATGATCAGCGGAGAAATCCAGAAATTATCATGAGAAGAAACAACTGGATTTAAAACAAAAAGAGGGGAGGAGAGGGGTTGCAAAAAAAGGTTTAAAAAAAAGAGGCAAGAATCTTTCACTGTGCTGAAGCTAATTGTGCTCAAACTCTACAAAGTTGGGTGATCTGGGAACAAAAAATGCATATGGAAGCATTTGTTTATGTTCCTTTGTTCTTCTAGATGTGTTTGTTTATATATAAATAGATGTTTTTCCAGCTGTATTTGTTTATACATAATCTAGATGTATTCATAAAGGTCCCCTCCAGTCTGTTCAAAGATGATGTTCTTGGAACTGCAGAAATAATAAGGCTAATGTGACCAAGTTTTGGGTTTAGGTAACTGAAGGAAGTCGAATGGCCTTTGTCCAGGCCTTTACAAGTTGAAGATAACTGCGCATCGTGTTTGTGTCTTATGTCTTTGTTCATGATTTATGCCTAACATTGCAGACCTTCAACTGTGATGCATTGGAGATAATATCTGGTGGGGGAAGGCAGAAGATGGTGTCATTCAGCTGCTTTCTTTTATTTTTCTATTTCAGATTACAATCTATCAGCAGCTGCTAGATAGATAGGTTTCTCAGAAATATGATTCTGTTGTGATTGAGTTTGGTTTTTAACACTCGTCTGGATCTCAGTCCTCAGCAGAGGATGTTAATAATTCAGTATAACGCTTCATCGTCAGCACTTAGTTCTATACTGTGCAGAAAGATAAGTGAGGAGGAGCATCTAGATTTCAGACTAAGTGGAGGCTAAATTAGAGGCTTCTCATGTCACTCCCTTTTGCCACTGGAAGCCTCCATTCAAACTTGACTTTAATTATAATTGAGAATGGCATGGGTAATCTCTGACTATCCTAGACTGTAACAAAAATGTGCAATCTGAAAAAAAAATTGCTTACTTTTGATATGCTAAAGACTGGAAAAATAGGAATGCTTGAAACAAGCAGCATCTCCAGGTAGTATGAAGGGAAGCCCATGCAGAACTTCCCTGTTTAATGATTGGCTCAAACCAGCCCTACAAACTGAATAACAACTGTGTGCACATGGTCTTTCAAATATATATATTTAAAAAATAAAAAGTTTTCTTACACAACTGTGAGATTGTGCATATTGGAGTATCTCTATGCCTTATTTTGGGTTTTTATTTTTACCTTCCCTCCAGAATTGTGCATCAGCGTAGAGCAATGTGAGCGTGTGGTATCTGAGCTCCAGCAGAGCATGCGCAAAGCCATTCATCTCTACCGCATGGTGAGTGACCTCAAACATAAGCTTTATTACAGTAGGTTGGCTTTACAGCCTGTGAGCATCGAATGTATGTGCCTGCTGGCTCAATGCCCTGTTTTGACTTGGTGTTCAGTGATGCAAGCTTGCCTGATTGTCCAGTTGACTGCGCATTAAGCTTCAGTTGGGGAGGCAGGAACTCTTGATTTCCAACTTTTGGATTTTCCAATGGCTTGCTATGGTACTCTGAGCAAATCAATTAACTTTTCGGTCTGGTTAGCCTATCTGTAAACTGAAGATAACAGTACAGTCTTTTTCAAAGACGAATTGGGGATTTAGTTAACATTTATACAGTGCTTCAGAGATACAAAGTATTGTAGGAGCTTGAAGTTCTATTATCCCCATCTGTTCTCTGTCTTTGCCTGGGAAAAAGATTAGCAAATACGAGATACCATGGGAATCCAGCTGTGAGAGGGAACATGGAACCTGTCCCTCTCATTGCCAGACCAGTTACACACAGCAATAGAACAGCTCATTGTTTCTTGGCTTTAGCACTGATCTGTCACATCTCCTGTAGTGGGTGTGAAAGTTCCACAGTGAGCTTCTGCCGTGTGGTCCTCAGCAGCTCTGGCCTTAGCGCTTGCATTAGCTCCCTGACCTTGCTCTGTTTTTGTGACTGACTGCAGCTGGCAGACAGGAAGAAAAAGAAACTGTGGCCCTATGCTGCATCTGGGAAACACAGCACCTCCTTAGGCCCAGTATAAGGGAGAACCCTACCCAAAAATGTGCTTCCCGTCTCTGTCCTATTGCAGTAGTGCCTCTGGATTTTGTGTGACTGGCAGTATGGGATGCATGCCCTGCTATATGACTGAACTGGCAGTCTTGAACATTGAAGAACATAACACTTGAGTGGTCTGCAAATCTTCATGGCTTCGCTTCCTTAAAGGGCTGGAACCATTTATTGGTGCTCTACCCAAAGCCCAATGCATTCTTTTTTTTTTAATTTTCCTTCTCTGTTTTCAGGTGTTAAATGATACGGAATCTTCTACTGACAAAGATAAAATAGCGGGCCTTCTGACAGAAACGTTCTCCTCAATGAAGAAAGAATTGGACTCTCTGAAGGACGAGGAAGAGCTTCCAAAGGTTAACGAGTTACTGGTGAAGCCACAAGATACCGCTAGCTCACTGAATGAGGGATGTGGTGCCAACCTACTGAGTCCCAAGAGTTTGGGAGATGAGCAGACACTAGCTTTGCTGGAACAGTACTCAGAGCTGTTGCTACAAGCTGTGGAACGACGCATGGACAAAAAACACTAAGAGGGTGGCTTCCAGGTGTTTGTGAATACACAGAAATAATCCCAAGAAGGGGACCACAGAGAGAGCTTCAGACTGATGCTATCATCGCACTGGTCTAGGGCTGGTAGAGAGACCTTTATAAATAGATTTCCTCAGGCCCCGACAACTGACTTGCTCTAATTCCTAGCAATGTGCTGGCCACAATTTTAATGTTTTTTCCCCAATAGCCTTCAACATCCTGTCTCTTTTGAAAGAGGAGTTTGGAGAAACTGCATTGAAATTTCTTCATAGCCAGATCAGGATGTTTGGCACCTAAAGAAACAAAGAAAATCCAGTTTATCCAAGAAATTCTGAACTGCTGACTAAAAACAAAGGAGTCCAAGTGAAGCCAATCCCTTCCTCTCCAAGGCTTCATAAGAATCAAGAAGCAGACTTTTTATGGATTTATTTATTAATTTATTTTTCTGACTGTTGCTCTATGTCACATTTGTGGCCATTATCTTTGTCCTTTAACAAAAACTCTTGATCCCTTTGCCATATCCCAGCGAGAAACAATCTTTGTATTATAAACCCCCGACAGGGAGACAGGCTGGAGTGTCTGTGCAATTAATGAACTGTTTTCTGCTTTAAAATTATCTTACTGTTCTTTCCTTTCCTGCCTTAGTTTTCTTACCTGAAGTAATTCTGCTGTTGTCATGTTGACTCTGTCTGCTTTTCTCTTTTTTCAAGACAGTCCTCACTGTGTGTTATCTGCATTCACCTCTGGGGGGAAGGCTGTGCAACCCTGTACCATGCTTTGGAGATTACTTAATGAATTCAGTAGTGGTATTTTTAATCTGGAATTTGATGTTATATTGATGTTTCAAACTGGGTTTTCTGCAGACATTTTAAAAATGAGATTTAGATACAAATATGAAAGTTTGTTTTGGCCACCTTTCATGATTAGGAATTGGATATTGACTTTGATGTTATAATGACTGGGAAATTTGGATTGATGATTTAGTTATTGAGAAGACATGGAAAAGCTGGTTTCCATCTCTTATGGTGTAACTCTGGGTTTAAGAGATCTTCTGTGCAATGGCTCATCCATGCAATTTGTTCACTATGATAGGAAAATGTTTTCTTCTTGCTTTTCCAGAAGAATAGAATATTTACATCCTAAGAAAGCTGCCCACAAAAAATGGTTTCCCAAGAACTTCAAACAAGATATTTTGAGATGTGATTGCCATCATTTCCCCCACCCCCAGCCTCTGTGCTTTTCATCAGTTTCTATTCTGAGAAACAGAAAATCTTCCCCTCTTGCATTTGTGTGTGCAATACCCTTTCTGAGCCCATGCTAAATGGTGTTTGTTGTGGCTTAAAACTGTCCAGTGATGTGTTTTTGGTCTACGATAAGCTAAGAAAAAAAGAAAATTTCAAACCAATGAAATTCTTCAGCACCTTTCCCCTTGCTCCCACTCCTTTCCACAGCAGGGACAGATACACAAAATGCTTTATTTCTTCATCATCCCCAGTCTGTCTTGTATTTATTTTAAAGTAGAGCAGTGTAATCTCAGTTTATAAAACTAATGCAAGCAATAAGCTTTCAGTGGGAGAGAGAATTCTGACATTTGTGGAAGTCACTCGCAAGCAGACTGCATCGCTTGCTTCCACGGGTTACAGGCCTGGAGCAGTTTTCTTTCATTTTACTGTTCTGGCTGCCATCTTTATGAAACCCTGTGGCACTCTGAGGTGTGGTCTGTTGACTTCTCGTCTTTCTGTGACTGGAGATCTGCAGTGCAGTCTTTTTCCTGCTGGGCTGGCCAGACTGGTGTAGGATGACCTTTTTCTTCCAAATAACTCCAGGGCTGAATAATCCGCAGTTCTTGTGTTCCTCCCTAACGTGTTTGCTGGAGGATCACTGCTGCTGAGTGCTTCGGGACTTTGCAGTATGGGGAGCACTTTGAGAACTGTCCAGCTACTTCTGCCCATAATTTAAATCTGCCTAATCCCTTGTTTCAGGTGTCCTTGCTAGCCTTTAGTTCTGTGGGCTTGTAGTGAAATTTTAAAAGTGTTATTTTCTAGTCCCATCTCGGCATTGCACTTTGCTATCAGCTGGTACGCTCAGTCCTATGGGCAGCTTCTCTTGCACAGACAGATTTTACGAAGGAAGGGGAGTTGAAATCCCAAGAGGAAACTTCTGGCAGTTTCCTTGAGTGAAAAGGTGCGCTGGAGATGCTGTGAGTGGAATGTGTGATGGCAGTTAGATCTGTGGCAGAGTTGATGCGGGTCAAGCTTGCTTCTGAGGTGATTTGTTCCTCCACTTTCAGACTGTGAACATTTGTCCTAGTATACAGGTAAATTCTTGCTATACTGGGGCCACAAGACACTCAGGTAAAATTGCAGACCCTTCAGCCCCGGTATCCTTTGGTACCGGTGATTACAGTTTGAGGGTCCTATATCTTACTTTCCTGTGCAATTTTATTCCATTATTTAAACTTTGAGATGATGACAAAAAGGGTCAGACATGATACGAAGAGTCAGAGTTGAGAATAAAATTCCCATTAAGGTAAAGAGCAGCAACCAGTGAGGTTGGCATGGAGATATGAAACAGAGCCTTGTAAATGAGCCGTGTGAAGCAAATCTGGTTTACAAGCTGATCAGAGTGGGTTTTGCTTTGTGGAATGGATTTTGCTTGGGGACATGGCTGCATACAGGAAACGATAGGTAAAATCTGATCAGAATGGTAGTAAGAGAATGGTCAGGCAAGTAGATCAGCTGGAGGATGGTTGTGTAGCTTAAAATAAATTCTGTTAGCTTATGTAGCACACTCAGGAAAACAGAGTAGAGGTAGAGATGGCCTTGGCTTGAGAAACACCATTTGGCCAATATCTGTGAAAGATATAGTACAGAAAGGCTTCTGGGAAGTAGATTTAGGGCTGAGATGGTGATTGTAAATGAAGAATGAATTGAAAGGTGTTTGTTTTTAAATATGTCTTATTTGGCCTCTCGTTTCTTCGCTTGCTGTCCTTTAGGGAACTGCTTTTTCTTAAATGGTAAAGTCGTGAGCTGTTTGCCCAAGGCTCAGATGTTATGAATTGAGTAGCAAAAGTTCAGCAAAGGAGATGCTAGCACCACAAGTTTGTTGCTGGGAAGGGTGGGTGAGGAGATAGTATTGCTCTTTATACTTTGAGACTGATCCAACTGATTCTTCCCTGCTAATTTCCTATTGCTGGCAGTAGGAAGTATTCCTAAAAATTCTAGTTTACAGAACAAAGAGAGCGTAAATGCGTTACATTTTGTTGCACCTTGTGAATATGTTTCACCACAGGCTGTCCATAGTGCCAGGTAGAGAAATACTGCATGGTAGCTGCCTGGAAGGTGAAGAGGCTTGTGGGAGGAATTAATAAACTTGAGTCCATCCCTCTTATTGGTTTGTGACCCCCTTACTGGTTTGTGTGGATGTTAGCATAGGCACAAACAGGTATCTGTATTTAGACAAGTTATTTGTTTAACATAAAGCCTGAAAAAATAATTTCGACCTGCTAATCCTCTTTATGTATGTTTTGTCCCCTCCCACTCAACGCTTCTGGTCAAAATGAGAATAGTTGTTGGGGTTTTTTTCCATCTTGTAAATAGTATTACTTTGGTTGTGAGACCTCTCGGTTCATTCTTGGACTGGTGTGGTAGGAAGGGCTGCAACCTCAAAGGGCAGCAAATGTTTTCCGTTTTATTTGCTGCCGCAGTAAGGGCAAGGCCATCCTCCTCCCGGAATCGCATGTATGGAAGTCTGTGTTTCTTCCACCTCCTCTCTTAGGTTGTCCTCTCCTTTCCACGGGACCCCCAGGTGAGGGTTGGGGCAGGCCTTACACCAGCCTCCCTTGTCCCCCCGTTTTGCAGCTTTCATCCTGACTCAGAGGAATTGGCACATTTCTTTCCGGGAACAGAAACAATACGAACTTTAATTTTTTTAAAAAAGAAAGGCTATGTATATAATTATATATAAGAAAAAAACTGAAATACAGGTATTTAAACGCCATCGGTAAACTCATGCATGCGTACGGCGTCTTCCCCCCACCCCGCCCTGCTGGATGCGCAGCGTCCAGGGTATGAAATGATGAAAACCTCATTAAAAAATAACAGATGGGACTCCCGGCAGCCCTTGAGGGAGCTGAAGCTTCCTTCTCTGGACACGATTGGCGTGTCCCTTATTCCAGACGGTGTGTATGTGTGTGACAAGGCTGGGACCGCATTCGCGTGGGAGACGTGGAGCGGGGATGCCTTAGGAATAAGCCATGTCCACTCGCACGTCCTCCAGCACTACCTTTTCCTTTCGCCTGTTAAATCCCTCCCGCTTTATTTATGAATGTGTGTTTTTATACTTTTGGCTTTAGGTAAAATAATCCTTTAAACTGTCTTTTTTTTTTAATTATTTGGGGAGAAAAAATAATAAAAATCGTTTGTTGGGTTTTGGTTTTGCTTGGGTGGTTTTTTGCAGTGTGAGGCTCCCTCCTTTCTAACTCCGTGTCCCTTTGTGCCCCGCGTCTCCACGCGGGTCGGTGAGGCCGTGACGCGCGGGGCGGGGCGATGGCGGCGTTGCGGGGCCGCCTGGCCGCCTTCCCGCGGGAGGCGCGCGGTGAGCGGGGCGGGGGAACCGCAACCGGGGCGGGGGGAAGGGGGGGGAAGGGGGAAAGGGGCTGCCGCCCCCGGCACGGCCGGGGACCTGCCTGCTCATGGCGGGGCCCGGAACCGGGTGGCTATTAAAGTCTCTTCCTGCCCGAGGAAGGCGTCCCTGCTCCTAGCAGGGCAGTAGGAACTGGGGAACCCTTCAGGTCCCCCCCGCTCATGGCACGGAGTTGGAACTGGACACTTAAGGTCCCTTCTTGACCACGGCAGGGATTTGGAACTCGGTGAAACTTAAGGTCCCTTCCGCCCGTGGTGGGATTTGGATCCGGGTGACCCTTAAGGTCCCTTCCTGTCTCTGGTGGTATTTGGATCTGGGTGATTCTTTAAGGTCCCTTCCTGCCCCTAGCGTGGGTTGCAACTGGGTGACTATTAAAGTCTCTTCCTGCCCGTGGAAAGCGTCCCTGGCCCTGGCAGGGGTTTGGAACTGGGTGATCCTTAAGGTCCTTTCTTGCCCATGCCTGTGGGTTAGAACTGGGTGACCCTTTAGGTCCCTTCCTGCTGCTGGCATGGGGGTTGGAACTGGGTGATCCTCAAGGTCCCTTCCTCTCCGTGGTGGGATTTGGAACTGGGTGATCCGTAAGGCCCCTTTCTGCTCCTGGCAGGGGGTTGGAACTGGGCTATCCTCAAGGTCCCTTCCTTTCCGTGGGGGGATTTGGAACTAGGTGACTCTTAAGGGCATTTCCTGCCTGTGGGAGGTGTCCCTGCCCATGGCATGGGGGTAGGAACTGGGTGCCCCTTAAGGTCCCTTCCTGCCTGTGGCTGCGGGTTTGAACTGGGTGACCCTTTAGGTCCCTTCCCGTCCCTAGCACAAGTTGGAACTGGGTGACTGTTAAAGTCCCTTCCTGCCCTTGGAAGGTGTCCCTGCCTCTGGCAGGGGGTGGGAACTGGGTGATCCTTAAGGTCCTTCCCTGCCTATGGTGGGATTTGGAACTGGGTGACCCTTAAGGTCCCTTTCCACCTGTGGCGTGGGGGTTGGAATTTGGTGGCCTTTAAGGTCCCTTCCTGCCCCAAACTCTCTGATTCAATCTTGTAAAGACCTTGGCAAAAAAAAAAAAAAAAAAAAAAAGAAAGAAACTGGAGAAAATTCCCCTTTCAGGTTGATTTGTAGCAAACCAAAGCACTATTCCAGCTTCCAAAGATCTCCCTGCAGAGGGAAGATTGGAGGGGCATCTCCTGTAACATGTGTCCTTCATGCCCACTCTCCGTGGTGTGGGCAGCTGCGGGACAGGTTGTGGTGACAGCTGAGGAGTGGCAGGGCGATGGACCGAGGCACCTGCCTGTCCCCAAAACTCTCCTGAACAGCCCCTGGGGTTTAACAGTGATTTCTGGAGCTGGCGAGGAGAGCACTGCTTGCTTTCAGTGGGGCATCTGTGCTGTTGGGTTTGAAGCCAGGTTGCATGCTTGCAGAGGATATTTTGCTTAGGATGCTGAGTAAAACTGTTTCATGTTTGCCTGGACAGAGCTGGGGTTGACAGAGTTCGTGCCCTACCTTGATAGGCCTCCATCCCCACTGGAGTTTTACCGAGAATGGGTGAGTCCAAATAGACCTTGTATAATCCAGAATGCTATCAGCCACTGGCCGGCTCTGGAGAAATGGACCTTGGCGTATCTCAGGTATGACCTCAGTGAAAGGCCCTTTGTTAATCTTTGATTTTGTCCATGAGATTACCTCAGATTCCTCTGTGCTTCTGTATGAAGATGTTCAGTCTTGCCAGACTCCTGGGAATTTCTTCCTGCAAGCACACTGGTCTGACCAGTTCCATTGGAGTCCAAAGGGACTGCATGTTTTGGCTCTGTGCAGCCAGGCAATTTGTACTGCTCCAATTACTGTACTCTGGCTGGTGCTCTGCCCTGTAGCCACCACATGGAGTGGGGCTGTGGTGCTGTGGTCCTGGCTGAGTACACTGTGGTGTTCTTTTAAAAAACAACAAATGATAAGCACTTTAACAATAATTTTTTTTTAAAAAAAAAGTCCTTTTTTTGAGAGAGAATTTCTGGTTAGACTTGAAATCTATGGGTTTAAAATTAAATTTCTCCTGGAAATTAGGCCTGTTAGCCTCACGATATGTGTGTCTGTCAGTCTCCCTGTCCCCCCTTTCTACCCTGCCTCGATTGTTTTTGAACATATGGCCACTGGGATTTGGTTGGTTTGAGTGGTGCTCCGCCATAGTTCATGAAAAGAAGTAGCTGGAGAGGGCCCTCTGCCTGTGTGGAGGGAAAGGGAGCTCCTTTGTGAACTCACTTATTAAGATACAAGAGGATTTAGGGAGGGGAAAGGCACTACTGTTGCATTGAATGCAGGCAGCAATTGGAGCACAATGCCGGAGTTGTTACCAGACAATAGAAAATCCAGTCAAGATACATCCATCCATGGAAAGGAACACTTATGTTTCCTGCCCATGAAACCGTATTGTTTTTAAAGTAACCAATGTCCAATACATGGGCCAACTGCAAGTCTGGCTATAAATCTTTGCTTTATTTTGCAGGGAGGTAGTAGGTGCCAAGGTAGTGAGCGTGGCAGTAACACCAAATGGTTATGCAGATGCAGTGTTTCAGGACCGTTTTGTCATGCCAGAGGAGCGCCAAATGCCTTTCATGGATTTTTTGGACATTGTGGAGAAGAAAGTGACCTCTCCCAACGTATTCTATGTGCAGAAGCAGTGTTCAAATCTCACCAAGGAGTTTCCTGAACTTGTCTGTGATGTGCAGGCTGACATACCATGGATGAGTGAGGCACTTGGTAAACCTTCTGTTTCTCTTGTATTCAGTAAATATTTTGTATGGACCTTTAAAATAAACGTGCTATGTGCACGGTGTGTGTTTATTCTGTTTCTGTATGCCACAGCTCAGTTTGGTTTCATCCCCTTAGAAATACAACAAGTGGTAGAATACATGATAGTAGGGTAATCTAAGTTTTGGGTTTCAATTACTCCGGAATTGCTATCTGAGTTGGGGCTACCAGAATTGAAACCATGTGATGACAGTGCCATATAGGCATCCTTTTCATGTAGTTTCTCTGATTTAGAGTCATGTTTTGACAGGTATTCATGTCGTTATTACCCAAGCTAACATAACAAACGAGTGAAACATCACACAGACCCCACCCCCTTTGCTAAAATTACATATTCAGAATGTGGAAATAAAGGGTTGTAACCATAGATTTGGCGATGGATAATACCATGCCATGAAGTCTTATGGGCACTGCAGTGGCTTCCAGTGCAGGAGGATGTTGCTGTTGTTTACAGAGTACCAGTTGCAATTAAACTAGCAGAAAATTATTTGAACAACCTTTAAACACAATACTTCAAATCCTTTTTTTTATTGACAACTTTTCTCTATTCCCTAACCGTACAGGGAAGAAGCCTGATGCTGTGAATTTCTGGCTTGGGGAATCGGCTGCTGTGACATCTTGTACGTATTGTATGGTGCTATAAGTCATCTGTGCTTTCAGCACAGGTTTAAGTGGGCTTAATTTGAGTTAATGGCTCAGTAGAACTGTGTGTTTTTTCTGACAAGGCCATTCTGCTTTAATGTGGGGTTTTTTTTACCTTCTTCCTCCTGCACTACTGCAGCCTCTTGCTGCTGTGTCTCTGGGTGTCATTGTGTTAGGCAAGGCACTGGCAATTTATTTAGTTGAATACATTTGCTGCAACTGGCCGCAAGAGGTGGAAACAGGCTGATCATAAGAGGACAAGCTGACACTTTTCAATTTACTGTAGTTTCTGATGTAAAGAAGGAAATAACACCAATTTGCTCTCTTTTCTCTGCATCTCTTTCTCCACCCCCAATCTTAGTACATAAAGATCATTATGAGAACTTATACTGCGTGATATCTGGAGAGAAACATTTTCTACTGCATCCACCGAGTGATCGTCCCCTCATCCCATATGGTACGTAATTTACTATGCAGTATGTCTGGAGGTTGAAAGGAGGAGAGACCAAAATATTGGAAGACACGAAAAAGGGAGGGTAACATTTTGATGTTTATGCAATGTTATGCTTTCCCGTGTGAACAGATATATCTTCTATTTCGTGCTGAAGGTAGTCTGCAGTACAAACATTATTCTGAGGTCTGGTTTTCCAGTCTTGTAAAGTTATAAGGTCATTGATACTCATGGCAGTCTCTTCAGCTTTAGAAAATTTTAATTATTCAAGTATCTTGTCAGGATTGTAGCTTGTCATCTTCGATGTTTAACAGATTTGGAATCTGCCTGCTCATCCTATTCTCTAGGAAAAAAGTCAAGAAACTGAAAAATGAGTTGTAATTTAATGAAATACTCAAGTTACTAACTGAATCTCTGAAAACAGGAGAAATGAAAAAAGACATTCTTACAGCAGCATTACCTTCATTGCCCATTTTCTGTTTCTTTATATTGCTCTCCTGAGTGCACAGTAATAGTTTGTTATATTGCAGTGCCATCTAGAAGACGGACAGTTTAACTTTATGCCTCATAAAGTAAGACTTTATTTTCCCATTCCTTGACTTTCAAATGTTCAGATTAAGAGAATACAGAGTGCTATAGTACACTAATATAATTCTGCTTAGATATATGCACTGCTATAGTATGTTATTTATATTGGTTGTATTTTGTTCACAGCCTTGAAGTTATAGAATGCTTTGTGTTGGAAGGGACCTTTAAGGTTATCCAGTCCATTACCCCTGCCATTCACTAGGTCAGGTGGCTCAAAACCCCATCCAACCTGACCTTGAACACTTCCAATGATGGGGCGTCCACAACTTCTCCGGGCAACCTGTTCCAGTGCTTCATAACCCTCGTTGTAAAAAATTTCTTCCTTGTATCCAATCTAAATCTACCTTCTCTCAGTTTGAAGCCATTGCTTTTTGTCCTGTCACTACAGGCCCTGGTAAAAAGTCTTTCTCTTTCTTATAAGCCCCCTTTATATATTGAAATAAGGGTTTCCTAGGGCCTTCTCTCCTCCAGGCTGAACAACTCCATCTGCCTCATCCTTTCCTTATAGGAGAGGTGGCATCAAATGTATGTGGATGTACAAAATACATGTATGTCATATGAGTCATACTTTGTAAAATGAATTACTGTTAAAGCATAAAACAGAGATAATGCTTACATTTTATAGTGTGTAGCAAAAAGATTATTTTTGTCTTTTTGAACATAAAGATAATGGAGAGAAAATCTCTCAAGGGAGGGCTTAGGGCTTTATGTGCTAAAGCAATAAAAAAAAGCAACCTGCAGTATCTGAAGCAGTTGATGAGCCCTGCTGGATAAAATTAGGAGTGAAAGGCTGGCCACAAGTCCCTAGTAACTCGTGGGTGCTATCTTGCTAGACTATCCTTAGCAGAAAGAGCAGGATATAGAAAATGTGTAGGTCAGGGACACATTTGTGACTTCTGAAAGGGAAACAAGACAGTTACTGTAACAAAATGGTACCAGCACTAAAATGAATTTTGGGGAGAATAATTCCTGTGAAGAAAGAAGGTTGGAATTTCAAACAGGAAGGCAGTTAAGTATTCAGACTGACCAAAAATAAAAAATAAAAGATAAAAATGGACAAAGAGATGGACAGCAAGGAAAGTAAGCTGGTTTTGTCTTAATTCGTCTTTTACTTGGTTAAAGTGTGATGTGCCCTGCCATTAGTTTTTCTGAGGAGTACTCTGACTTGTGACTTCTTTCTGTGGTTCCAGAGCTCTATCAGCCAGCAACCTACCATGTATCAGAAGATGGCTCATTTGAAGTTGTGGATGAGAGGAGTGCAGATAAGGTAAAAAGTACCTAAAGATAGAAAAGATAGTTTTGGGCACCACTGAGCCCTCAAAGTGGCCATATTGATTGATACTTAGAAATCCTTCATTATTCAAAAGAGAACACACAGGTACTTCACTTGTGTTATATTGTTTGCTAAGGACACCGAAGTTCCAGGAAAGATTTTTACTGCACATCTGAAACTATTGATATCTTAAACTACTATTCCCACACCGAATTTCAATAGATGCAGAAAAGGACTTTAAAATGTATCAACAATAAAGGAACTGATTTATTGAAAACTGCAACAAACTCCCCTGCATTCACTTTCATTTGGTCCTCTACTCTGGGCTGGATTTTGCTTTACAGCAGTATCCCCCAGTACAATAAAACATATCTACCTCAATTAACAAATCGTGTTTTCTTAGTAGTAGCAATATTTATTTGATTAAAATATGTAGATCTGGAGGCACTTTATGAAAACTCAGCAACCTTTTGTATCTCATGTCTCTCCTTTTGCTTCTGCAATGTGTGACTAATGCTACAGCTGAACTTGAGCTGGGGCTTCTTCTATTTCCAGAGTGGTGCTCATGGAGCAGTAAGGAGGCATGCTGAGGTTTATACCTCTGCAGGGCATGAAAGAAGTGATGCAGGCAAGAGGGATTTCCCCACTGGAAGTGAAGTTTTAGCTGCTGAAAATAAAATTAGACCCGAGAGCTTTAGAATAATAAAGGAATTTCTAAGAAAACTGGTGCAGATATAATATTGGAGTACAGAGGAGGAACAAATGATTTAAGGGCCTGGAGGTGTTTTGAAAGTATGCCATGACACTGAAATTTCATGGGTGACATTTAGCGCCTTTTCCCTAATTAGAAATGCTTCACCGAAGGACACAATTTTTTGCATCCTTGACCTGTTCCAAGTTGAACATGGAAAACTCTGCAGCTGTACCTGTTTGGCTAGGCAAAATACGTATTTTGTAGCACACTAAATTTGGTTATCAGTTGTTTTTCTAGAAGTTTGCTGGAATTTTTTGCCTGGGTCAGTACCATAAACGTACTCTTGCTTTTAGGTGCCCTGGATCCCCTTGGACCCATTGAATCCGAATCTGGAAAAGTATCCAGACTATGCTCAGGCAAAACCTTTGCAGTGTACAGTGAAAGCTGGTGAGATGCTATACCTACCTTCTCTCTGGTTTCATCATGTTCAGCAATCACATGGCTGCATAGCAGGTAAAATACACAGTATTTCCAGATATGTTTTTGAACTGTGGCGAGTGCACAGCTAGATATCCCACAGCAAAGAATATCTGGGACCAGAAATCCCTTTAGGATCATCTACCACCCCTCAGGAGGAAAAAGCAATCTTTACTGATGCGTGGGGCTACCTCCTTGCACCCTCTTTTGCTTTTGATTCATAGCACCGTTGACAAGTGCTAGAGACAGAGCAGAAGAAAGTCTTTCTAGTTGTCATGTCTGGAGGAGGATAGCCAATTCAGTAATCGTGACCCAGTTTCTGTTTATAACATAGAGCTAGGCAGTTTGTCTACCTAGCCTGCTGACTGCAGATTGGTCATCTAAATACCTTTCAGAGAGAAAATGCATGTTGTGTGTGCTGTTATCGCATCATGAAAAATGAACCGGGGGAAGAAAAGGAAGCCAGAAAATGTGCGAATCTTAGGCATGGATGTAGACACAATGTGGAAGATATTCTTTTGTTATGTGAGCTGGAATCTGCTCCAACCCATTCTCCTGCCTTGCTAATAAGCTTATGCTTGTGTTACTGTTCCACTGTGCTTATCAAAGCACAGTGTAATTTTGATCTTGTAATCTGTTTCTCTGTAGGATTTATCATCATCTCTCTCTATCTTTTTTTTTTTCCTTCCCCAAGAGAGTTACAGAATTTCAAGCATTGCTCATTTGGTGCAGGTGGAGGGGTAAGGGTGGTGCAAAGTGTTACCATTATATTCTGGAAGTACTGCAAGGTTTGAGGAAGACTTTTTTTTTTGCAATCCTTTATCCTGTCTGCCCTGGAAAAATAAAAACAGTATTTTGAGCAATGTAACATTAGTATTTGTGTAACACTGCAAATATTGCAAGCCCCATTTTTTTCCTAATGTTTGCAATATTGTGCTAAAATACCAAGCTAGCAGTAAAGCAGTGTTTTTGATTCTCCTACACTCCTTTTTGCATAAGTCCTTAAAGATTTTTTTAAAAAGTAGAGTTGGTTTGTGTTGCAAACCCCTGGCTGCTCTTTCTCTGTTGACAAGAAATGCTGAAGAATTGAAAGTTTTGGCCTTTAGTCTGTTACGTATACTGCAGTGTGCATACACTTGAAAAATCAATATTCTCTGGGTCTGCTCCAGTGAATATCTGAAGCTAGGGTATATCCTCCCCCAAGAGCCATTGGTACAATTTTACACTACTTGGCTTATTTTTCTTTGGATGCATACACCAAAATTAAAATGAGAAGCACTGTCTAATTGATGACCATTGTGAAAGAATTTGTCGTCTTTTACACACTCGGATGAAGTGGGGTTCCTATCCAGATATTAAACTTTGCAGTGTGTTTGGTATTCTTGATCTGAAGAGAAGTGTACATATTTGGTCCTAATTATTTTACCAGCTTCTGCTCCAAGAAATCCCCCATATAGAGTACCAAGAGGAGCTGGTTTGACCTAAGACAGAGTTGCATTGGCAGCATTATTAAAGAACTCCAATGTCTGTCTGTGTTATATTTGGCTGTAGTCAAAGATATGCTTGTTTCAAAGTTCAGTCAGTAATAAGGAAAAGCTGAACTGTATAGAACAGTCTGTGAACACATTTGTAAATGATTACATTCTAGTCTTAGACATGTTTTTCCTTTTTCTTGTTTCCTCAGTGAATTATTGGTATGACATGGAATATGACCTTAAGTACAGCTACTATCAACTACTAGATTCTTTAACAAAAGCCATGGAACTGTTATAGCAGAGGTAGGAGACTCAAGCTTCTGATCTCTCTGATGTGATAGAGTCATCAGCATTTCTGAGTGGAGTACAAACATGATTCAAGTGAAAAGAACCAAACATGACATTCTTCCTGAAAAATGTCTGTTAAACAGATCTTGCCTATTTTGCTTGATTTCAGAGTCCAGATCAGTGGGCCATTTTTTTCAGTTTGTAAGTAGAAGGTTATAATAGCATTTTTAGGTCTGTAACATGTTGCCTTGGTGATGGTGAGCAAAATAAAGTTTGAAGGGAGACAATCCAGGTTTTGGAAATCCTGAACCAGAAGCCATGTTAGTTCATATCTACAGGTTGTTTTCATACCAACCCAAGCAGCTGTTCTGCCAGCCACCCATCAGGCTGCATCAGTCCAGCATGTGCATTCTGCTTAGGTCAAAAGTCCTGTCCAGTTGTGATTCACAGGGTTCAGTGGCTGTGGTGTTTTGATGGTGAGAACTTACAACTTCTGCAATAAAAGGTCAGATTAAAAGATTAGTTCTGTACTAATTTCTTGCCTTTTTTGGAAAAAAAATTATGTGATGGGCGGAGGACACCTGGGACAATATGAAAAAGTCAATGCTGGCTATTTTCTGTGTTAAGCTAAGTGGTTTCATTGCTGATTTTTATTTCTTGCCATGGTTGTATTCAAATGTAGCTGCCCTTTCATACATCCTGAACAGTGATATTAGAGTTACTTTGCCAGATCTAGAGCCAATTTGCACATCACCTGTGGTCTCCTGGCATGATGTGTGATGCTGCAGGTTGTTAACTCATTGATTGTTTCATTCCTTTGCAGTTAACTGCTGCCTAACACATGGTCAGGTGGGTTATGTGAACCAGGAGCTGATTTCTGCAGCCTCAATTCCCATGTGTATTTCCACAGAACGTGATATGGCTGCATAGGTGTCTGAGACCCCCCGAGCTGGCGTAGAAAGCTATTAAATACACAGACATTGCAAAGATGTAATATTGTTGCTTATGAAAACAAAATGCTGTTATTTATCTTTAGACCTTCAGGAAGTTCCTTAGAAACATTAGAAATATAGGGAAAAAAAATCGATTTTCCATGTATTAATTAGGAAAATGAAGATATCCTTTAGATGAGGTGGATTGTTGTGAAGAAAAAAAATACAGTCTTTCTTTTACTTTGTCTGTTTCTTTTGTTTTTTAAAGAAACATAGTTAAAGCATAAAGCATCATTTTACCTTGTGGTGCTTGTCCAAAAATTGCTGAAAACTTGAGAGGGCTTTGTTTTGTGGCTAAATTAGGATCATAGAATAGTTTGTGTTGGAAGGGATCTTAAAGATCATCCAGTTCCAACCCCCCTGCCATGGGCAGGGACACCTCCCACTGGATCAGGCTGCCCAAGGCCCCATCCAACCTGGCCTTGAACACCTCCAGGGATGGGGCAGCCACAGCTTCCCTGGGCAACCTGTGCCAGTGCCTCACCACTCTTACGGTGAAGAAATTCTTCCTTATGTCTAATCTAAGTCTGCCCCTCTCCAGTTTATACCCATTGCTCCTAGTCCTATCACTACAAGCCTTTATGAACAGTCCCTCCCCAGCTTTCTTGTAGCCCCCTTCAAGTTCTGGAAGGTCACTGTAAGGTCTCCTCAGAGCCTTCTCTTCTCCAGGCTGAACAAGCCCAACTCTCTCAGCCTGTCCTCAAATGGGAGGTGCTCCAGCCCTCACAGCATCTTCGTAGCTGCTCTTTGGACCCGTTCAAACAGCTCCATATCCTTCTTATGTTGAGGATTCCAGAACTGGACACAATACTCCAGGTGAGGTCTCACAAGAGAGAAACAGGGGCAGAATCCCCTCCCTCGACCTGCCGGCCGCGCTGCTTTTGCTGCAGCCCAAGATGTCCCATTACTTCAGGCTTTCTATCAGGTGTTCCCTGAGCCTCGGCAAAGCCAGCGCTGCAGTCGAGCCCGGACTTACCCGCAGGTGAGGGTAAAGGCTGTTCGAGCATCTCTTTCTGTCGCTTTGGGGCTTGTCATGTAGCCCGTGCCGGTGCCCGAGGGCCGCTGCCAGGGAGGCGGCTCTGAACTACGTCTCCCAGCAGCCCGTGCTGGCTACAGCTGCAGGAATCCGTCACCGCGGTTCCTCTCGGACTTTGGGCAGAGGATTTAAGGCTGGGAAGCGAACTCAGCGGAGCCGGGAAGGCGCCGGGATGTCGGTGCGGGTGTCGGTGCTGCCTTCGCCGCGGTGCCTGTTTGATGCCCCAGTGCGGATCCTCGTGGCGGGTCTCCAGCCGCAGCAGCCCGTCACCCTCCGAGCCAGCCTGGTGGACGAGGGCGGGGATCTCTTCCAAGCCCACGCTCGCTACCGAGCCGGGAGCAGCGGGGAGCTCGACCTCAGCCGCTCCCCGGCGCTGGGGGGCAGCTACCGGGGCGTGGAGCCCATGGGGCTGCTGTGGGCCCTGCAGTCGAAGGCGCCCTACAAGCGCCTGGCCAAGAGGAATGTCCTGACCCCGTTCCGTGTGGACTTGGGAGTGTACGAGGGACACGGGGACGGGGGCCGCTTGCTGGGGAAATGCACCAATGAGCGGTGGTTTATGGGAGAGGGGGTGAAGAGGATTTCGGTCAGAGAAGGTCGTCTGAAAGCAACCCTCTTCCTCCCTCCTGGTGAGTCTTAGTTATGAGCAGGCTGCCCAGGGAGGCTGTGGCTGCCCCATCCCTGGAGATGTTCAAGGCCGGGCTGAATGGGGCCTTGGGAAGCCTGATCTAGTGGGATGTCCCTGCCGGTGGAACTGGATGATCTTTAAGGTCCCTTCCAACCTGAACTACTCTATGATTCGATGTGACTTGCACTGCGCTTTGTGCCCAGTGGCCTCCGGATAAACCCTGAGCAAAGCCGAACCTAATGGTTCCCTCTGTGTGCTTGATCCAACTACTGGGATCCTCACAGCAGAGCAGGGAGAAGCAGATGTTCCAAGCGGGTCAAGCGCTGAGTTGGGGTGGGTGCAGCGGTAACACCAGGCATGTCCTGTTTGCCCTGGCTGAGGGGGGTCAGGACCTCTCCTGCAGAGAGGGCTCTGGGGAAAAGTGCGCTCATTTCTTAGCTCCTCTGTTTAGCTGACAGGACAAAGAGGCCCCTGGTCTTCAGCAGAGCTCTGAAGCGTGACGTCTTCAGCTGTGGAGCAAGGAAGGACGAGGTGTGGTGGGAACACTACACTTGGGCTGCAGCCAGCTTAGGTTGCTCCAACAGCTGCCATGGATCTTCCTGCAGACTCCAGACTTGTCTCTGTATCTCTCTCTTTGGCTAACAAAGAGCTAAAGAAAGCAGGCTCTACCTGGCTGGGCATCTTGACTGCACAGGATACTTAGGAAGATGGGAGGCAAATGAGAAAGCAAAGTCTTTAATTAAACAGGTGACATATTCCACAGCTTTGTACAGAGACAGGGCCAAGACTGGATCATGTGTAAAGCTGCTCTGAGCCCTGAACTGTTTTATATTCCTTGAGCAGGACTTAAACATGAATGCCTTGCTCTGTAATGAATCAAAAATCCCTTGCAGCTGCTGTGAAACCTGCTGTTTTACGGGAAGTCTCGCTGTAAGAATGCGCAGAGCAGCAACAGGAAAGGAAGGTCCTGTGGCTGCAGGAGAAAAACTGAGAAGCCCAGGGGTGAGATCGGACTGAAGTCTGAATTGGCTTAGATAAGTGCTGGTATTTGTGGGTGCATTTTATAACTTGAGTATTTCCTTCGTGGAAAACCTGCTAGCACAGTTCTGAAAGAATTGTAGTGGTACTCTTTGTTAATCAATCCCCAATGGCCTGAGAACATCTAAGCCAATTTCAGCTGAAATTCATGGTGGGGCAACGATGCCCAACATATGAACTTCCTATAGTGAGTTCCTAAGAGAAGAAATATCCAAATTAGTGTCCTTACAGTGATTGTGAGTGTGCCTGAGAACGTGAACCTCCATGGAAAGCTTCAGAGGATTGTTTCCTTTTGATATCTGCTGTCCTGATATGTGCTGAGAGAGCATTCCTCAAAGAGCAAGTGTAGAAACTTTTTTCTGTCAGCATATCTATGTACACACACCTTCAATTGCAGGGCCTGGTCCATTCCCTGGGCTTATTGATTTGTATGGATCTGGAGGAGGTCTTGTTGAATACAGAGCAAGTCTTCTGGCTAGCAGAGGCTTCGTGACTCTGGCTCTTGCTTACATGGCTTTTGAAGATCTCCCTGCCATGCCAGAGGTGCTTGAACTGGACTACTTTGAAGAAGCTGTAAAGTTTTTGCAGAAGCAGCAGAAGGTAAGAGACAAAATTATGATACTCATCCTGTTGAAAACTATTTCCCAGTTTTCTAAAGTGAAATGCTACATGCCACTGAATGCAACTAAGTTTCTGAGATGTTGGAAGGAGACAGCCTTTTCTGAAAGACAGCATGAGACGGAAAAGCATGTGCCTCGGCTTCTGTTTTGCAAGTAGGTGGATAGCTGGTTTTGCACAGCCTCTTAGGACAGTCTATAGAGTGTTGTGCAAACCAGTGTTTGTGTAAGATGAAATCAAAGCAGTTCCTGGACTAGAAGCACCAGATTGCTTAATTCCCCCCCCTACTTCTACATGATTTTAGAAGGGAAAAAAAATCCATTTACTTTTTCTACTATTTCTCAAATATTACAGGAGAAAGTTCTGAGAAAGTTTCAGAAGACAGTAATAAAACACTAATAACAGGATCCCTTATGTTGCAGCATTGGGAAGTGTGCCTTGTCTTAAGAAACTGGGGTTGTACTTGAACATGTATGTGGGATGAGAAAGACACTTTATAGCAATGTATCGTCATACTTAAACCAAAAGGGACCAAGAGAAACCAAGTAGCATTTAAACTTAATGTGGTATTCACTGCACAAAGTTATTTATTTTATAGCATGCGGACACGAATGTAGGCACTCAGAGAGCAGAACACAGTCTTGCTGTTTGCCTTGTTCCTCACAGAGCTCTGAAACTTCCAGAGTATCTTACAAGGCACACACTGTGAAATTAATTTGGTGTGAAGAGCCTTCACTACAAATAAGTTGATTTAAACAGTTTTTGGGCTTACTTGGGTGTAATGAATTATATGTATTCCAAAACAAACCAGAAGATAAGTTAGCTGTAGGAGAGTATCAAAAAACTATGGCATGAAAGAGAATTGATACAAGTAAACACATGAAAAAGTGGTTTTCCAAAGGGGACCCAAGGAGAGAAGATTGAGGATGTTTGGAGGCAGGAACAATAAAAGATAAAATATTGAGAGCAAGTGTTGAGCCAAGATGTGAAGGGAACAAAGAGGCCTTGTTTATGGATGTTAACAGGGAGAAAAAGCGTTACAGGAGGAGGGATGTTGAGTAGGTGTAGAAATCAGAGTCACTCTTGTGGAGCCTCAGCAAAGGAATAAGCGTGTGAGTGATGTAGCTGGACTTGAGAGGGAAGGATGAAATATGGGCGGACTTAGTTGGATGAGTAGTGAGGAAGCAGAACTAGAGACATTATGTCAGCCCAGGAAATGAGGAGTAGTTGATAATGGTTGTTTCATAACTGTGTTTCAGGTGAAAGGTACTGGGATTGGTGTTTTGGGCTTGTCTAAAGGAGCTGATCTAGCCCTTTCCATGGCCACATTTCTACCTGGCATCAAGGCAGCTGTCAGCATATCTGGAAGTGGTTTTAATTCTTTCATTCCCTTGCGGGGGAATGGTTTTACTCTTCCTGCCCATCCATATGATTTGGGAAGGATGAAGATCAGTGCCGAGTCTGGCCTTGCAGATTTTTCAGATGTCCTAGATGATCACAAGGACCCAGCAACCTGGGATTGTCGCATTCCATTGGAGAGGTCCTTGGCCAAGTTCCTCTTCCTGTCGGGACTGGATGACAAGAACTGGAAAAGTGACCTCTATTGCCGAGATGCCGTTAAGCGCCTTCAGCTGTATGGACAGGAGGCAGAGTTTTGCTCCTATTCTGGCGCAGGACACCTCTTGGAGCCACCGTACTTGCCTCTGTGCCAGGCTTCAATCCACAAAGTGCTTGGGATGTTTGTGTGTTGGGGAGGGCAGTGGAGGGAGCACGCCGAAGCCCAAGAAGATGCATGGCATAGGATACAGGCCTTTTTCTGGCAACACTTGATGGACTCAGACATCCCTAAGAGCAAGCTGTAGTGGAAGCTGTCAAAGATGCTGACCAGGGTTGGTATTTCAGCTCTCACGAAGGCTTGGAAACTCATTGAAAGTTTCCTGGCCTGCCTTCCTCTAAACCCCACTACTGCATAGTTTACATTCCCCAAATAATTTTCCATGTTTTAGTTGAATTTGTCTTCTGGCTTCAGCTATACTGTAAATTGTCACACAGCCTGTGTGCTGTAGGCATCTGAGAAAAAGCCACTATCCTGTCATGCAGATTGCATTTGTAATGAACTATCTTTGCCCTCTGTCTCCGGCCATCTCCTTCAGTAGCAGGGAATACTCTCGTAGGAGGAGTTTTCCATTGAATTGTTTAGTCTTGCACCTTTAACTAACCTAGATGTAAACCACACTTTCTTGGGACAGCACGTTAGAACACTAACCTTTCCTCTTGGTATATAATTTCCTCGCATTTCTTAGTAAGAAAGTGCGGCAGTTCTGATCTCAGCTAAGTAAAGAGGCACTCTTGACTTATTCTGAAGTACAACAATAACATGTTTTTTCTGCTACCTCATGAAACAGAAGTGCATCGTGCATCTTACCCAGGTTACAATGGTTGTTTTCCCTGCTGACTCTCGATAAGTTATGTAACAGGATAAAGTTCTCACTGCACTACTCAATAAATCCAATGTGTTTGTGTGTATGCACAGTTTACTTGGAATTATCTAAATGAAGCCTTCGACTGTCTTTATTCTTACAAGCAGCAATCCTGGTGTAGTCATAAACTGTCACTTCATCTGGCTGAAGAGTTTGTGTACAGATGTCCTTACCTCTTATTGGTAGGAGGAGTGGCAGAGTTGGCAGTAAGGTTCTGCACAGTTCTCAAGATGGGTGTGATATAGAGTCTGTTTATCCCCATCTAGGGGCGGCGGAGTAAAGCTACTGCTGTTGCTGAATTCCCAGGAACCCTGTGGAGTGGACTGTCTTGGTGGTCTTGCCACTGTAACAGACAGCTGTGGGCTTGGTGATAGTTAGGATAGGAAATGCCACTCTTCAGAAAGGATGGGCCTTGCCTTCTGGGGAAAATGCGCATTATCCCATTGCTGAGGTCCAAACCTGCCAAGAACAGCTGTGATCTACCTCATGCATTTGTGATGTGGTGGCAAACAGCATCTGGCTGGCATTTTCTAGGTATCAGGTCGCATCAACTGAGCAAATTTTGCCTCCTGCAGCAGTCAAGGCTCCCTTTCTGACCACAGAAACAAGCAGGAGCTGGAGGTCTCTGCCTTTCACTGAGGCAGCAAAGCCTTGCCTTTGAGAGAGCAGTAGTCCCTGGTTTCCAGTTCCTGCTGAGACGTGGGCCCTTCCAGGAGCCTGGATCCTGCTGACAGCTGAACCATGCCCTCTGTTCCTTTGCTTCAGGGAGCAATGACAACTCAAAATGAACATGTTAATCCTCAAAGGGCTGTAGTCTCTCTCATGCAATACACTTAGTGCAGAGTTATGTCCAATTTTCCCACCCCAGCCCTTCCTCAGAATTGTTGATGACTACCACTTGGTTCAAGGCATGAGCAGTTAGAATGGGAAGGTTTCACTCCTGTTTATTTATACAGGTCATCCATAAAGATTTCTACTATTGCCTCTTCTTAATTTCTGCTTGTTCCCTGTATGTCTGTGCATGTCCTGTGCATGTCCTGTGCATGTCCCTGCATGGACTGTGGTTGTTCAAGGATGTTTAGTGAATACATAGGACCTGGCAGAACAGCAACATGTAGCAACGAGGGAATTCGAACACATTTAAGCAGTTCAATCTGAATAAGGGACGTTTGCTTTCCCCTAATTATCCTATTTTATCGAACCATTCAAAAAAACCTGGATTAACCATCCACATTGGCCTCAGACTCAGGGCACAAAGCGGTGAGTTTCTCTGCAGTATAACTAATTTTGTTCTTTTGTTTTTGCTAAACACAGTGAGGCTTATACAGTACACACTGTGGCATTCCCCAGCCTATGGGATAGCTCACATCTATTTTAATCCCTTCTGAGGGGAAGACAAACTTCCTCAGCCTTCAGTGGGCACTTTCCAGATCTGTATGTGGAATTACAAAATTATGAGCTTCTGAGAAAATACATGTTCTTTGTCTACAGGAAGCTACCATTAAGAGGAAAAACACCTCCCATCAGTAAATCAATAGTGTGATTAGTGATGCTTTCATACAGTCTGTTATGTTGTCACATTTGGCAATTGGGTTCAAGGAAAACAATATTGAAAATAGAGGTTGAAGGGAGCTGACTGGTATGTCCATCAATGGCAGTATCACATAGGACCTCTTTGTTTTGTTCCTCTGGAATGAGAGCTTTGCTACCCAGTTAAAAGCCCTTTATTTATCACTTCAGTGACGGCTGGCAGAGAAGACTGAAAAAGCTGATTTAGTTGCGTAGCTCTGTGCTACATACAAACAGTAAAATATGTCAACTAACTCAATTGCACTGGAAATTCTTTAAAAATAATTGGCCTTTTTAATTTAAACTTGAGTTTGAAACTTATTTTCAAGAAACAGAAACTTTAAACCAGAGGGAGACAAATGAGTTGGAAATGGCCTAATTTCAATAAAATGCTTCTGCCTGTTCTTAAACGTATTCTTCAGCGTTTTACTTTAAACATTGGCTACTAATTTCTTTTGCTGAAGAGATGATTCACTTCAATGGGGGTAAGATCGCATTGTTTTCCAAGTTAGTGGCAAAAATTCTACTAGTTGCAGCCTGCAGAGTCAGGGTGCTTTATATACTTTCTCCAGGCTTACAGAGGACAGACAGCATTATTCAGGAACAATGTGGAAGTTATTATTTAATTAAAGATAATTGGCCTGTAGCTGCAAAAGAGAGCCTGTGCTAAGCACAACTGATAAAACTAATAAAAATTGGATGGGGAAAGCTATTGTTGTAATCTACTTGTAATTGAGAAGTGCTTCAGATAAAATAGAGCATCAAAGGACTAGCTTGAACTGAAAGATCTTGGCTTGATGCTAACTTACATCAGTCATCCCTTTGTTTAGCACTTTGCACTATGTATCTGTTATGAGAATGAGAACACAACAATCTTGTGCCACGTCTCTTAAGAAACGGAGAAGCAATCTCCCTACACATAAACTGCTGTGAACAAATTTATTATAAGGGAGCAGTATCTTGCAGTGCTCTTTTGGGGCAGAATGATTTCCATAGGTAATTTGGAATCAGGCAACAACAGACATTGCTGATTTGCTAGTGTATTCTTGAAATTTTTCTTGAAATTATACGAAGCATATATAGCTTATTATTTTAAATTAGGTGTCCCAGAAGCAGATTACAGGCTGTTTGCATGCTGGGAGACCTTTCAACACAGTTTATCCTTTCCATTGTGGGCTTTCTGTGTCACAATGCAGACGTTTTGATTTACACAGCTCCATCCTGCTGCCCTATCTATGCAATAAGCCTTCATGAAAAGTTCCAGGAACACCTAAGATTTTGGAAGCATTTGGGAACTGCATGGAGCAGTAGTTCTGAAGGCTTCCTGAAAAAGCTTATGGAGTTTTTTCCCCATACTTTGTCACATATGTTATTAGGTTGTGTAGAAACCTAATAACCTAAGTTGGAAGAAACAAATTCTTGATGTTCTTCACTGGAGACCTAAAAGTACCAGATCCAATCAAGTATTTATCTGAACACCTGCTAAAGCTTATTATGAAGTATAACTCAGATAGATAAACTGCAGAATTAAAGTAGGCAAAATGTCTCTATTGGAGAAAAGTGAACCTTGGGTACAGAAGACGTGAAGTATTCTTAAGAAAGTAGCTATACATTGAATACCGTGTCTCTGCAGAAGTAGTGGGTATTTGAGGCTTCAGTGAGATTTTACTACAGACTGTGTTGAGCAAGGATATTTCATTGCAAATACACTCCTGTAACACTAGTAGCTTCATACTCAGGAAAAGCATTGTCTCTGGATGGCTTCTTCAAGCAAGGTTGTCTTATAGCCACAGAAAAGGAGGGATGAAGTGAAAGATTAGAATATGAATTTTGTGGTATAATATATAAGCTACCTTTCTCCATTCGCTGTTTGTTTCCTGTGTCTATTTGAAAGTCTAAAAATATTTAGTCCTTTATTTTTTTTAATTTGAAACCTACTCAGTTTTCTAATACATTAGTTGATCATCTGTTATCAGCCTGTGGGATAAGACTTAACATTTAATGACAAAATAAAAATAGTAAAAATTTGTGCTATATTAGTATTTTGCTATGAAGTTCCACCATTTTGAAAAAAAATTCACTATTCTGCACTTCTTAGTGCTCCATGCACATAATTCAGAAATGAAATGTGAGCTAAATATAGTATTAAGTGCAGAGAAAATAATACTTTGTTTGAAGTTTTTCTAGTAGGAAAATTAATGTTTCCAATGAACTAATGCTCCTTGCAGTATTTCCTGCAAAATATTGCTGCTATTTATCATTGTCCAGAACAAAAGTAGAATTGCTAAAACTCACTGTTTTTCAGAGTCTTAAAAAATTGATCATGCAAAATTTATATGAAACCTTATGCTGCCTGGGCCCTGGCTCTAGATAGCACTTCAAGAAAAACAAATGAGTGCATTCTATTAATCTAGGCTCTCTCTTTTCAGGGACTTAGGATACTGAATATTTAACATCTTATGTTTAGATTGTAAATTGTACCTGTGTCAGTCACTTTAGTGGAAGGTTTGCTTTCATGCTGCAGTTTAACTGTTGTAAGCATACCTTGCTGTCCAATGGGATAATCATGACTTTTTCCTGCTTGTTGATCTAACTGAGAGCTAATCCTTTTGGGGTAAAAAAACCCAACCCCAAACATAAAAGAAGATTAAAATGTTCAGCTGAATCGGAGGAGGAAGTAGCAGGAGCGTGCATGGGATTATCAGGGGAAGCAGGGATGAGCAGTGCCGTGCCTATCAGGGTCAGTGTGGCCTATGCCAAATCAACATGATTTATTAAATCTAGTAGAGCTTTTATTTATGTTTGTAATAACTAGTTCACTGGTTTTCGTATACAGTGAATGCTTGGTAGCTCATAGTGTGCTGCCCCTGTTTACAATGGATCTAGTCCTGAAAGAGTAAATTATTTGATAGTGGAGAGAAAATTGTGAAATATGAGTATCAGATAGGAGACAAGGTGGACAGATGGTTTGAGGGAGATGTGAATTTCTGCATGGGAAGAGTGTGATTAATATGTGCATAGTATCTGTCTACAGATAGAAGAGAGAGTTCAAATACACTGCCATCACTTTAATATGCTATGAATTCAGTAAGATAGTTTGAATCAATAAGCCTGTGGCATCTGCAAGAGTTGAGTCCATCCCTGGGTGCTGACAGTCTAATGTTCTCAAACATCAAGCACTAAGTCCAAATTAATTAATTTTTCTTACTGAGGCATTGGCTGAAGAGTACTTTGGCTCTAGCCATCCTCCCACCTTTGAGTCATTTGGGATCAGAGATACTTGTCTTCTCGATGCAGAAAGACTATTTTGATACCTGACATCATCACTACTGTTGCAGCAGAAGGGGAAAAGGTTAGTGGTCTGTACTTTTCGGTGGAAATATTGCATCTGATGCTGAAACAGCCCAGCTGCATACTGCTCCCTGTAAAGCTGAAACCTCCTAGGCTCCATTTAGATCAGCAGTATGCAGGGGCAGCTCAGTGCACTTTTATGTCTCCTAGCAATCTCATTCCTTTTGTGGCCATCTGCACCCTCACCTGTGGGCATAACGTCTGCTTTATATTTTTTTCCTGCCTTTTTCACAGTCTTCCTCCTATTGCACTGGCAATGGTGTAAGAGTCGGTCAAAGGATCGATTTCTGTCTCAACGTTTTCTCATATTAAGCCTCAGAACTTGACTGTATAAACATGCAGGCCTTACGAAAACAGCCAAAGCTGGTACGGAACGAATGCTTTGTATCTAACTACCCGTACCTACCTCCTTATCTCAAAAATGTTCTGTACCTGTCTCCAAGCCTCCCTGCTCCCTACCATTGTGAAAGATCCATGAAGCAAGGAGGAAAAGACAGGAAGATTAATGATGGGACTTACCACAGACCCATACCCCAAGAAAGCATGCACGCAAGGTGATGATGACTACTGGCCTTCATCGGGATACCCCAGGTCAACCACTGCCGCTGGAAGGAGCGCATGCACAAGGGGAGGAGACCTGCAGACACTCTTCTCTTGGCATGTGTGGCCTGCTAGGTGAAGACTGGCACATCTCCACAGTCAAAGGCAGGTCACGTGTATTCACTAGCATAAAGACAGCTCCGGAGAAGTTGGATTTTAGGCAGAAGAAGACAGAAAAAGATTCCGCCACCGTGAGATCACCTCAGTTGAAGAACATCTGTGGATCTGTGGTGGTAGCTGTAAACTACCCTTTTCTCCCAATCTCTTACCTTGTTCTCGGTCTCTTTCTATTGCAAGCCGCTTTACAAGCACAATTAACAAAGCACCAGTTTAGATTGAAATTTAACTCCCTTGTCCTGTTTTTCCTGTTGCACTCTGAAATCATAAATGAAATGAACCATCATGCATCCGCTTATGAGTGGACTGTGACATAAACTGGCATCACGGACAGGATCTTAGCACTGTAAAGCCATCTGAAACCTTTCCTTATTCTGATAGACATTGTAACCTTTCTGACTATTTTCTATAGGAGTTATAATTCAAGAACACAATCACTTGCTACCCTTCCCTGTAAGTTTGGGAGCAAGGTTAAAATCCTGCTTATAAACAAACATGAAACAGACAGTGCTGGAGTGTGTATTGGTGACTGGTTATTGTGACAGTGTTCACGGCTTTAAATAAGAAAGGTCAGGTGTCCTAGATAGTCCTGCTGAATACCTCATCATCTTTTATACAATAATTTGCATGCTAGAGACATGATGTCTGGTGAACACTCACAGCTGTTCTGGTGAGAAGGGTGGTTAGAAAGTTACTCCATTCAGTTTATGGGTTATCTTGCATTCACAGGTTGGGAAACCAGTCAGACCTTGAGACAGAGTTTAACTAATTAAGCCACTGACACTAGCCGAGACACTGCTGAAGGAAAAAAAAATGCTTTCCAACTGAAAAAGTAATACAGGTAGAGTGTGCTCTATTCTTCTAACAGGAAATGTGCAGTGCAAGGACAACTCGTAGTGGTCATAGTTTGCAACACAGGAAAACTGGGAAACAGAAAAAGATTCTTCACAGTGAGAGTGCTTGAAGAGTAAAAGAGGTGCCCAAAGAAGCTGTGGAACCACCATCTGTGGAAATTTTTTAGTAACAGCAAAAAAAAGCAACATGATCTAACTTAGAAGAAAATTAGTCTAGGTTTGATCAGATGTTTGGATGAGATGACCTTAAGGGCCCTGTCCAATTTTTTCAGATTCTAAAAAATGGCATATTCAGTTTCTCTTTCCCCAACATGAATTGCATTTGCATGAAATAGAAAGGCTGTTTCATGAGGTGTTAAACACATCTTTGTTTATCGTCTTAAGTGGTATACACCACTCATGCATTGTATCCATAGTCAGAAGAACAGGTATAGGAAGCTATGATTTCTCTTAAGATATCCCTCAGGGGAGGATGTAGTATCTCCTCCTGTCTTCTGGACATGCCCTGGGCATTGTCTTTCCTGGAAAATGAAGGAAAAATTTAACCAGGCAGTGAATGATACCATTCCAGTCAGCTCTGTTGAGACAGGTGTTTGGGAAAGATTCCTCTCTTTGAAGAAGAAAGTGCATACTGAAACTGAAATATTTGCTGGGGAAGAAACAGCTTCCAGTCTGAAAGCAACTGGTAGAGTTTTGAAAAGGTGCTACCCTTGGACCTAGCAGGCAAATATTTCCATAGACCAATGGGGATCTTAAAGATATCTTTAGGATGGTTTTAATGAGTGAATACTGTGAGTACTGTAAGTACCAGTCCAAGTACAGCTAAGTGGTGGAAGAGGTTTGTTGACTAAGGAAGAGAACTGTAGATCTTGTGGAGATACCAGTTACTCATATGTTGTTCTGTTGTTCCCCACTGAAGACTTACCAGCCCAGGAGAAGCAGTTGGCAAGTGGCAGTGAGTGAACCTCTATATGCCACCCACAACTCACTTTCCATCCAAAGCTGTCATTAGTGTTGTATGCACATTGCTACAGAGCAAAACTCAACCCTCACTTTGAAGTGATGAGAGATTTCAAATGGTTTCATGAAACTCTGACACAGTGCAATTTAAGTTGGCTTGTACTGGAACAGTGCAAAAAGGTGATGCTTGAGAAAACTGGATATGGGGTTGACTTGGACTGATGCTCCATTTCATGTACAGGCTTATTCCTGCCCTTCTCATCAGACCAGATATTATAGTCCAAGTTTCCCTATAAATGACTCCTGTTGGCTTATAAAAAAAATGGAAGAGGAAAGGGCAAAAGGGTATCATGCAGAAAATCTGTGCATTTGGTTTGTCAGGAGTATTCCCATAGAAAGGGCAGGGTAGTTATTTCAAACATGCCTAGATTTTGTCAGGGACAGTTTGTGCCTTTTAAATCCAAACTCACCATGAAAGTGAATTTGATAAAAGGTGGCCATAAAAAATTGATGATGATTGCTGGGGTAATATTCCTGTCACAGCTCCTGTAAAACTTCTTATCCTTCTCAATCTCAGTTATTTCAGAGGCTTGTTCATAGTTCTTGTCATCATTAAAAGGTCAATGCCTTCAGCCTGTAGTCATTGATTTATTGCACCTTATCCTCATGCAAATGATTTCCAATACTTCTTATCATCAGCATTTTATCATCGTCCTTCAGCTCTGTGGAAGAAAATATTATGCAGCTCAAACATGGTTGCTTTTTAGAAGTGATCCATTACAAGCCCTCTTGTCTGCTACTGTCTCACAAGTGGCTTTTTTTCTAGTTTTAAATTATGATGGGAAAATCAATAGAAATAAAATTTTACTCCAGTCAGTACATGCAGTAGAATTTCAGTATGTGGAGTACCCAAAAGTAAAATCATAACCCAGCTAGGAAAATAAAAAATCAACTAAAGTAGAGCTATAAATTTCACATTTGTAAGCAAAAGAAAAGGAAAAAGTGCATTCAAGGAAAAATCCCCTTTTAGTGAAAGACATATGCAAGTGAAAGCAAGATGATCCAGGTACTAAACACATGGTTGGTTTCACTGTGCAGCACCAGAGGCGAGCATACAGTAACCACTGCCTGCTCTGGGATTGGTAGAATAAGCATGGTTATGAGATGCCAGTTGCTCAGCCACAAGGTGAATCCATCTTTCTCCTTTAGACAAAGAATGACAGTGTCACAGCTGCCACAGGACACAATACCTACTTAGAAAGAAGTCACTGAAATCTGTATTTTATATACATTTATAACTAAGTGGCTTTGTAGTCAGTTAATATTAGTACAGTTATTGTTTTGGGATGCTGACAACTAATGCTTTTATGAAGAGGTAATAACTGCTTTCCATCACTTAGTTCCTTAGTTCCTTAGGTCCTTAGTTCTCTAACTGATAAAGAGCCCTGAGGTAAGACAGGTATTTTAAAAACATATTTTTTCTCCCACTGGGAGAAGATTAGCACTTAGTTGCATAACTCTGTTTTACCCTCCTAAATAAAGGCAGTAAAAGTCTCCTTGAAATAGCTGTTGAAGTAGAAACTGGGGCTTCCCATGGGGATTAGGAGGCTGTGACTCACACCTTGGCTGTGCTTGATTAGGTTTTCACACTTCCCAGGCTAGTGTTCTGATCAGCAGATTGCTGATTATTGGTACATTGGTGGTTATGGTGGGTTCAGAAGAAAGCCTTGATTTTTATTCCACGTTAGACCAATAAGTTTTGGATGATGAAAAGATAGAGAGCAGTCCTGTGGAGATGGATCTGGAGATGCTGGCAGATGAGAAAATGGACATAAGCTGGCAATGTGTGCTTGCAGCCAAGAAAGACAATCTTATCTTGGGCTGCATCAAAAGCCTGGCCAGCAGGTCGAGGGAGGTGATCCTGCCCCTCTACTCTGCTCTGGTGAGACCACACCTGAAGTACGGCGTCCAGCTCTGGAGCCCTCAGTACAGGATGGACATGGAGCAGGTCCAGAGGAGGGCCACAAAAGTGATCAAAGGCCTGGAAACCTCCCCTACGAAGAGAGGCTGAGAGAGTTGGGGATGTTCATCTTGGAGAAGAGAAGACTCTGAGGAGACCATATTGCAGCCTTTCAATACTTAAAGGGGGCTTGTAAGAAAGATGAGGAAAAGCTTTTTAGCTGGGCCTGTAGCAGTATGACAAAAGGTAATGGTTTTAAACTAACTGAGGAGAGGTTTAGACTAGATATTAGGAAGAATTTTTTTACACTGAGGGTGGTGAAACACTGGAGCAGGTTGGCTAGAGAGGTGGTAGATGTCCCATCCCTGGTAATATTCCCGGTCAGGTTGGATGAGGCTCTGAGCAACCTGATCTAGTTGAAGATGTCCCTGTTCACCGCAGGGAGAGGACCTTAATGGTCCCTTCCAACCCAAACCATTCTATGGTTCTAGGTTTTGAAATCTTGATATTTTTTTCATGAGATGACAGCTTTATTTTATCAACCATTACCTTACACATCATATAATGTGACACAAGTCCATTGGTAATCTAGCTTCTTTAAGATATATAGCTTGTGCTGTGCCCTGTCCATGTTTCCCTTGATTCATCTGGCATGTTAGGCCCAGAAAAGGGGGAAGGAAGACCAGAGAGAAACATTATCTTCTTTATTTTTCTAGTTGTTTCTGGCTACTGAGTGCATTTTGCACAGCCTTGGAACCACTCACTGTCCATTAGCAAAAGAACTGATTGCGAAAAGCCAGCCCTATTCATCTCCTTACGTGGCCCTCACTTCTTCTGAGGCCTAAGAGAAAGCTTTGATCCTGGAAGGTGTTAGTGCTTAGCAGCTGCTAAACAGAAAGAGTTTAGTCATACTCAGGCCAGAGCTATCTTCTCTCTCCACTTCATTTTCTGCTTGTTCTGTTTGCTTTGTGGATGTTCTCAGCATTTGTGTCTGCTTGATTAGCCATCTGTTTAACAGATATCACACACAGGATGGTAACGGGCTGAGGCAGGTAATACTTCTCCACCTTTCAATTTGCAAATTTAAGAAAAACAGCTTGAATTTTGAAGAACAAAGAGGAGTAATTTCCTCCTTGTCCTTTGCAAGTGCAAGCTCTCTCTTCCTCTAGGTTGAGAGGAGAGTATTTTTTTAAAGAGAGTTATTTATTATCCTGCTTCATTCCTTTCTGTTTTCTACGTAAGACTATTTGGCTTTCCAGTGCTTCTGCTTTGCTTTTCTTCTCTGTGCAGAAGAGCATAATTTTGCATCACATCAGTCCAGACCTCAAAGGAATGCAATTTCCTGAGCTCAGGAAGGAATCAGAGGTTAGTCTCATAAATCCTATATATGTTCAGTGGCTGTTACTGCTCTTAGCCAAGTTTGGCAACGGGGTCATTTCATCTAGCACTCATATAGTAAAACACATTTATTTTATGACCTCCTAGCCAGCTGTTCAGGCTAAATCATTGTACATACAATTATGACTTGACTAATGTATGTGCATGTCTCAGCTGCTTTTGTGTTATTCTGTCTGTAGAATGGTGCAAAGTTCTCCTTAGGGGTGGGTGTGTGCTCCTGGAAGACAGAGCCTCCTGGTACACGTGAAAAATAAGGAGTGATTTTTCTGTGGGCCACTGCATGCTCAGAGTCAGGGAGGTTCTAGCTGGAAGGTGACTTAGTAAAGGAAATGTATTTGTTCTGGGAGCAGAGGAGTGTCTCTAAGGACGGTTCCTCCTTGCTGTGGTCCCCAGTTCTCCAGTGTTCTGTGTGGTGGAGAAAATTAGGAATGCTTTTATCTCTCAGATTTTTCTTCCTGTGTTTTAGATATTTCATTAAAGAAGTGTGAAAACTGAAAGCATGTTTAAGCATGCTTTTCCATCTTTTCGTGCCTTTAAAACTGACTATCAGATTCTGAGCTCCCAAACTTTTCAGCAGAAAAAGAGTAAAAAGAAAATAAAAGCTTGGGTTTCTCAAAAGCCATTCATAATGTAAAAAATATTTCACTGAAACAAGAGATGCTTTCATGAGCTTGGATCTCACGACGTTGTTAGCTTGGATGGCAATTCTGCAGCACCCTCAGCTCTGACTTCCTGCAGGCACAGGAGAAACAACTGTCACATCATGTACCTACCTCCACTTTCAGGGAAAAGCCACAGACCAAACCACCATGCTCAGGGCACCTACAGACCTGAGCTTCTGCTCTTTATCCCTCCTTTGTCCCTGGACCTTTGTTTTATTCTCCTGCTATTTTAGCTCGTTTCACTCTGTTAGGTTTTCTGAATTCTGCTTTTCTTTCTTTCTGCATGTCTCTCATAAGAAGAATGTCAGCTTTATTTTGTGCTCTCATTGTTGACAAAGTTTGTAAAATGAGTTCTATATATGTTATTATAATACAGATGATCAGATTATTGTGATGAAATATGTTGAAAGAAAATGCATTATCAGGTCTCAGGCTTTTGGAGTTCCATTTTTCCTCTTTCCATATTCTAGAATCATGATGTACTGGAGAGGTGTTAAGTCAGTAACGGAGCAGTGAGGGCTTATGAGTTGGGGCTAGTGCATTTCTCTGTGCAGAGATTAGGTGTGATGGTTGTTTCCTATTGAAACTCTTCTGGTTGTGGTCTGAAGGCTGCTGTAGACTTTCATGGTGCATTTCCTTCACTTGACCTTTTGTGGAAGAACTCACTTCATCAAAACACAGCAGAAAGATTAAATACTTTCTTGGTTGTGGAAGAAGCTGACTGTAAAAGAGAAATGAAAGATAAGGGTACAGGGAAAGATCAGTAGAAACATATTTATACATATATAAAGAAGTGTATCAGCTCCAGGTATGTGCTGCTGAAGAAATATTTGTTCCCCAGGTAGTCATCATGATATGCTTTTAGCTCAGGCAGACTTGAAGTTATGTCCGGTTGACGCTGTGTATTTCATTGTATCAGTTGATGCTTGCTAGAAAGGAAGGGAAAATAATGAACT
Source organism: Phaenicophaeus curvirostris (assembly GCF_032191515.1). Classification (NCBI taxonomy): domain Eukaryota; kingdom Metazoa; phylum Chordata; class Aves; order Cuculiformes; family Cuculidae; genus Phaenicophaeus; species Phaenicophaeus curvirostris. The sequence goes on along the minus strand of NC_091396.1, from coordinate 27,169,795 downwards.
CCATTCTCTCAGTTGGATATAGCATAAGAAAGATAAGCTTTGATGTGAGATATTTTAATTCTTCTGGGGCTTGCTTAAGTAGTATATTGTGTTTTTGCAAAGGATGTGTTGCGGTTAGTCTTGAAAACTGGAATTCACTTCCAGCTCTGAACAAGGGGTTGGAAAAGTGGCTCTCCAAGGTAAAAAGCATTTACAGTTGCAGAAACAATACTATACATATCCTTTCTGAGCCTTTTCAAAAGGCTCAGCTATCTCAGTTGTATCTCACACAGTAGGTTTAGACTTTTACTTTTTGATCTTGTGGATCTCAGGCACATCAGCTGTGCAACCTGCAGCATCTCTCGTGTGTCATGCTGTGCCGTGTTAGATAGGTCACTGCTAACTTACAACAGTTGCAAGGAATCTCCTTCTGATGTGACTATACCAAATATCTCCCCTGACAAATTGCTTTGCTGTCAGGAATGTTGGAAAGAAAGAAACTTGAGACACCTTCCCTGTCCTCTAAAGGAACAAATGCTGGTGTTATGGAAGATCTCTACCTGTTATCGCAGACTCCCTGAGGGACTGTAACCACTTGACTTCATGTTTTTCCCTGACTTAACTTTGCAGAAGGATTAGCTCTAAATCTGCCCAGAGCTTTGCACTGCCACAGCAGCAGTAGTTATTACCATGACTGTTGAAATATACTACTAAGTCTCACAGAGATGGTTCAGCTGTGTATTTTCCTGAATATTTTAGTGTAGAGCCCTTACTGTCACAGGATTTGAAGTTCCATTTATACAATCAAGACAATTCAATCTGCCTCCTTAAAAACAGAGAACAGGCAAACATAACCTTCAATTACTAGCTGGGATGTCATATCCTGAAGAAAATACATAATGTCCTGGAAACTAAGTCTGCATGCAGGATGCTTTGGTTTACTTCGGCATACAAGGATTAGAGAGAAAATATTTCAATGTTTTGGGTGTAAAATGGCAGTTGAGGCTTTGGTAGTGAAGAAGAAAAAAGAAACTAATGGTTTCTCTCCAGTCAGACGTGTTGAGGGAGCCTTTCAGCTATGTGTGCCTTCTGCTGAATGTGTGTCCCAGTTCAGAGTGGCTGCCTTGTTAGCTCAGAGCTCTCAAGCCTCTTGTACCTGGTATGTCCCTGATCCAGCCTTGCACATGTATTTCAGATTGTCAGCACTTCAAGGTTTGATTCTTTGTCTTCACTTCTGAAGCGTCTTGAGAATGAACACTGATGAAAGCACATATTGAGGTATAAGGAAGAAATGGGGCGTTACTAGCAGAAATGGGGCATTACTAGCTTAGTATGGCTGCATCCATGCTAAGCGTTTTCCAGGTATTCCAAAGTGCTATGTAAGCAGATACTGCAACTGAAGACTGTGTTGTTTCAAGAGAGTACCATAACCGCTTTGACATACAGCTGTTATTATTTCACTTGACTGGATGGAACAACCCCATTTAGATTTAGAATACAGCCAGTCCTAACACAGTTTTTTTTCAAGCAAGGAAAAGTCTACCGTAAATATACAAGCTTTACACTTGGGAAGATGAGGAGGAAAAATTTATCATCAGTGTGCAAGACTGTGTAATAATTCATAAACATTCACCTTCCCAGCTGTAAAGAGTATGTCTTTTTCAGCGTATGTCATCACATTAAAATGCTGGCTGTGTGTTTTGCTTTCCAGTACAGACAA